>NW_020653852.1:4580320-4638202 GCF_003589595.1 Hyposmocoma kahamanoa | reverse complement strand
AAAAGAAGTTATACCGTGGTAAGAAACCTGTTACTAGTGATAATCATATAATTAAATAATATTTCACGATACAATACTCGAATATTAAATAATATTGCACGTAAAAAAATATAAAAAATTGCCACGGAAATTAGGTAAGTTTATTTTTATTTATTTATTTTATTTTATTCGACTTCGAAGTTAATTTCGTTGAACAGATGTAACAATCACACAGCCTACAGTTTTCGCATTTTCATACTATTGGCTAACATTTACTAAGTAGGTATTCTTTATTGTTCAAAGAAAACACATGCAGCAAGAGTGTATATAAAAAGAGATGAGTTTTAGAAGAGATATCTTTCAGTCAACCCTAGCTGTGATAAAAATGACGTCACTCCAGTTAAGACCCCGTACGTTTCTACATAAGCTTCGATTATAGTGACCCTTTCTACCGACTCTTAGCGTATACGAGAAGGGCACTATAACCTGTGCGTGCACAGGATCCTTCTAAGTTCGGGTTCTCGCCCCAAATCAGCCTGTGTATAAGTTTGTTCCAGACCGCTGTCACTGACTTCATTCGATTCGACGGCTAGTGCCTCGGGTGAGCCGCCCGTACACATACAGTACCCTCTCCATTTTCCAGATAGGTACTTTCTCACTTCTTGTTGCGCATTGCACAACTAACGGTTGCCACCCCAGTTCAATGTGTACCGTAGTTAGGAACCTTCTACTCGCCCTTTAGTGACGCAGTCTAGGCTATCAGCGGTCAACTACGAAATACCATTCATAAAAAAAAACACGAGAACAAGAGCGGTAGAGCCCCGCGGTAGAGCTCCCAAAATACTGGTCCTTAGTATATCCACGCTAATTGGGTAACCGTAGTCGTCAGTTCAAGTATCCCCCAGACGGTTCACATTTGTTTTTTTTTATATATATTTTGTACAAAAAAAGGGCACTAGGATCCCACCGACCTAGAGGTTTAACTCCGTAGAGAGTGAATATGTTGTCGGAACCGAGCTTCTGGTATTTATGGCTTTTTAATCTTTCCGCCAGCTCAACTCCGGATGTAAAATATTTTATGATTTCATTGAATATTTACTACGAAAGCGAAATTAAAATTTCTCCACGTATACACGTTTCAACGCACTTTGAACTTTTACCGTAAGGGTTTATGGCAGATTTTCAATGTTACAACCCTCGCAGTTCAATTTTTTATGCATCTATCGCTTTGCACTATTTTTGGAGTCTGATGGGAAAGAAAGAACATTTATTCGGCTATTCAGAATAATATTTCTAACACATCAAGTAGTTTAAAGTTTCGCTCGCACGGCATTGCCCTGTACGTATTCGATTATAAACGGATAGACAGCGGAGTAGTCACACCATACATTTTCATGCGTTTAAAAAACGTATGGTCACAGTATCCACACAGCAATCGCCCTGTGAACACGTCTGTGATGGATCCACGCTTTGTTGCACCTTTATATGGGCATAGAAGACGCCAATGGCTTTGCCGCTGGAAGAACAGAAAGTATTGGGTTCATCCAATGAATCAAGAAGCAGTGCTTATACACACATCTGAAAAATTGTACGAAAATCGAAATCAGAAAGAAAAAGAATCGAAAAAACGAGAATTCATGAAAAAGATTTTTTTCCACCATAATTTCTTTCCAAGCCGCTTGAGTAGCAACGCGGTTTTTATACAATTCATTTGTTCCACTAAAGATATCAATAAATCTTTGTTCACAGAAGATTTGCCTGTCATTTTGTGTTAATAAAATTATGCGTTCGTAAAATTATCCTCCTTCCAAAATATACTTCAATACTAGACGCCGCTTGTTCGGTGAGTATTCGATAAAAAACTTATAACTTCGCGCCTTGTGAAAGAGATGCATTAATACTATGCACCATTGCACACTGAATACGTTTTAACGTTCATTAGATTTACTTGACAAGTCCGTTGCGTATTCGATAAACGTTTAGAGCTGTGTGCGATTTTTTTTTGCAAACACCGTGTGAACTGTTCTATATATAATATAATGAGCCACTGTTTATATGATATCATTTATACTGCAAAAAATCGCGCAGTACAATGCTGTGTGAACGAAGTGGTAAGTTGACATGTTGAATAAAAACAGAAGAAAAAAATAAAATGAAATAAAACTATAATACAAAATAATAACCGACAAGGCTAGCCAGTTTGGCTTTACACTGGGCAGGGCGTCAACGCTGACTTTCACCTGGAGTCTAAACGAAGGAGAGTAGGTGCGAAGTAGAGCAATTAAATTTGTCAAGAACAGAAAACGTAGAAACTGCAAACGATGTTTTACTATAGATCCATTCGTTTAAGTGGCAATATGAATATATAATATCTTCTGCAAAAACGTGCTGTTAGGGCAATTTACAAACCGGTCCCAGAGTGTCCCTGAGAGATTTTTTTTATTTTTTTATTGTGACTCGGCAAAATGACTGCACCGCGCCTGATGGAAAGTGCGAATACAGTCCAGAGATGAGAGTAACGGATGGAAAACACAAATATCTTCACTCCGTCACTATCATTTTGCCGGTCTGGCCAAATGCTTCTTCACACTACGTTTGAAGGACCCGATGTTATAGAGGGGAGGGAATACATGCGCCGGGAGTTGGTTCCACAATTTGATGGTTCGGCATAAGAACGAATTGCCAAACTTTTTAGTGCGGGACGGTATTGAACTGACCGTCCAACTGTGGCAACGCAGTCCGGCACGGGTGGTCCGCTGATGGAAAGGAGAGGAAGGGATAAGGTTGAATAACTCTTCAGAGATACATTTAAAGAATTTTTTTTAAATCGTGACGCTGATTTTCAGTAATATGTTGTTCTCTTTACACATTTAAGGATGTCATCTTATAAACTTATATAATGGACTTTATGTACCTTATAATATGTTTAAGGATGTGTATTTAGAAAGTTTATTACGCAATTATGAGAACTTTGAATGAAAATACTCTTTTCCTTCAACGCTCTTGGGTGCTTGTAATTGGCTCTGTTCCCAAGTAGAAACTTTTTATCCGATTTAGGTGGAGCTAAAAGGATAATAATGTTCTCGAAGTCATTTGGACAGCAAAGTAGACATTTGGAGAGCTTCTTGTGAAAAAGTTCGTCCAGGGAAGTGCTGCCACTGCCAGTAACCAGTAACCAGAACCAGTCACGTGGATTGCTGGTCACTGTATTGTGATGGGACGAACAAGCGTTGCACTTGGTGGTAAATGACATGCCTGTCCATAAGATTAGACAAACAAATAGATAAATAAATAGACATTTAAGTCGACAAGTCCCATATGCTTGTAATTTCACCAGCACTCTTACCCTTCAAAACAGGAACGCAGCAATGCTCACATTACTGCTTGACGCCAGAAATAGGAAAGGTTGCAGTACGTAACTGGTCGAACTCTTACACAAGGAGCTACACGATACAAGAACAGGTGCAGTGACAGTGGTCCTCAAATATTTGCCATTTAAAGCTTGGAGTAGTACTGGAATTCGTTGATAGGCGTGTCGTTTACCATCACGCGCACTACTTCAACACCAACAAAGAATAAGAATATGAATATTTTTTACTTGATAATATATAATCTCAGTACAGAGTACTAAAAAAACCGACTTCAAAAGTACTTGGAATTACGTCTGTTTGCTAAGTTTTGTTGAAATATCCCCTAGTTCCCAGTAGACACTGGAGATAATAATAATCGGTTCTCACTACTCAAAGTATATTGAGAGAAAAACGCCTTGAATTGGAGAAATAGCAAAATCAACTATTAAAATAATTGCTCCTAAATTAAAGTTAGGCGTATTTATAAAAATGAATCTTCATGCGTGAACAGCCACCCTTAAAGGTGGATGATTTTCTTCAAAATGAAATGGGACCACTATGGAAGTACCCCCTTTCCAACAAAAAAAGAATCATGAAAATCGGTTCACAAATACCGGAGTTATCGCGTAACATATATACAAAAAAAAGATAAATGAACATACAGTCGAATTGAGAACCTCCTTCTTTGTTGAAGTCGGTTAAAAAGTCTAAATTGGTTTTATTTCATTTTTTTTTTTTTTTTTTTTTTTATGACATACAATATACAAAAGACGATTCAAATTAATAATAAACCAAATATAATGAAGATGAAGATGGAACTATGACTTGGCTATAGCGAACTACTCAGTATTATAGCCCCTAACATTCTGAAGTAAGCCGTAATGGATTTGCATATTTACTTCCACAAAAAAACAGTCTAGTACAAAGGATGTAACAAAAAGGCACGAACATAATTGCGGCCTGTTATCGTACGCATGATAACAAGTCTCTTTTACAAAAAAAAATATATAAATCAGAGCAAAAACAATTTTTTGTACGCGAATTTCAAATTATATTTATGCAAAATTTGTTTGTTATCACCAGTACCATCGCTGACTGAAAATGGCGCATTTTTTGTTACACTCAAATTGTCGAAGTCTATACTTCGGTTACTTGACAAGCGAGATTTGATAAAAATTCCCTTAAAATTAAATTCATCAAATAAAATAATTAAATTCAGAATGTTGGAAAACCTAATAAAGGTTGACTATTGTGGCTGCCAAGCTTGATCCGATAAATTGAATATAATTTAACTTCCTAAAGCCCAATGTACTTCAAAATGTACTTGTGTGTGAAGTGATTCAGATCAAGACAAGTGTACAGCATGTTCTATATGACCATAAGGGTATCCAGACAAATACTTAAAAAACCCCGGTTGCGTTTTTTATATAAAACATGTATGTATGTATGTATGGCATGTAATCATATTTAGTACATGTTAATCACATTGGGCGTTTAGCGCTTTTCCCTGTAGTTTGCTGGGTCTTAAAAGGTTATTATTTAATTACGCATTGAGAGTACTAGACATGTTGCTTTAGAATTGTAATTTTAAGTTTATTACTAAAGAACATTCCAATTTACGCTACACACGTTTTGTAAAATATTTCTTTATAAGTATAAATCTTCTTTTAAATTTTATAATAACCAGTGACGGGACGAACAAGTCGTATGCCTGATGGTAAGCTACACGCCTGTCCATAACAGTTGCAGTGCCACTGTGCCCGTCATCCTGAGACATAAGTTGACAAGTCCCATGTGCCTGGAATTTTACCAGCACCCTCACCCTTCAAAACCGGAACACAGTAATGCTGATATTACTGCTAGGCGGCAGAAATAGGTAAGGAGGCAGTACTTCCCTGGACCGTTATTTGTCGAATTCGGAACTATACGAATCGGACGCTGTGCAAACACTCTAAGATTATTTTATATATTTATATGTATATATAACAATAATATTTATAATAATAATAATAATGTCCTACACAGCCACAATAGTTACACCTGTGTCTCTACCATGACATTACACTGACAGTTATACTGCCCTCCTCATCATAACTAACGCATTTGCATTATGGTAACTTTCCAGATATTGACACCTAATACATTTTTTTTAAATGTCAATAACCCTGATTTTGCGTACCAATACAAACTGAAAGCAAATTAGATATAAAAAAATCGCTTATAGAGAGTTGTAGATCTTGTTTCGCTGATTCCAAATATGCTAATAACTCAATTTCGCTAAAAATACGATTACGTTAGTTATGATAAGGAGAGCAGTGTAGCTAGCGACCGTAAAATGGTAACGTAAAATGGATGTGTACAAAATGTTTATGAATGAATGAATGATGAATTACGCAACGAACGAATTAGGAATGAATGAAATATGAATGAAGTAATTTACGCGGTCGCTAGAGAAAACTGTCGCAGTAAACTCGTGGTAAAGGCTCAAACCAGCAAATTCCCTTCTCGTCGTTGAAATAAAAAAATAAATTTATAAATATATAACTAATAATGGTATAAATGTATTAGCCATGCTACTTTATCACTCTCTCGGGTGCTTGTCGCTTGTCAATTCGATTTTCATTCGACAGACATCCTTAGGGACTCCTTATTTGACTGCAAAGGAAACTAAATCTTATTAGCGCCAATCTGTTTTATTCTGCGTTGAGCATTCCATGAATTCGTATTGGCATAAATGTTGCGAGGGAATTGGAAAAACGAAATATTAGATTCTTATGTATAGGGATAAGCAATAATTACGTTACAAAATTTTGCCTTTACTTAATTATTGGCATCATAAATTAAAATCATCGACTGGGATGTAGTTGTACACACTCCCTATAATCACTTGTTAAAAATGATGCATTCATTAAAAATTTTATAAGAACAGTTTTGTTAACCAATAACGGCTATTCAATGATTCCGTGTTATTTCGGCGTAATTGTCTAAGAAATTTTCTAACTGCGTATTAAAGATAATCGGAGGATATTTAGATCACATTCCTCACAGAAAAATAAAAAAAAGAGTAAACAAACTGCTTGCATGTTTCTGAGAACTACAATTCCCATCTAGCGGTGCGCGATGGTACTAAATAAAGGGTTTTTCATGTTATAGTTGTTAGGAATGTTAAAAATTTGTTGGTATTTAAAACGTAGATACTGTTTTACTTAACCGACTTCAAAAAGGAAGAGGTTCTTAATCCGACTGTATTTTTTGTATGTATGTTAAGCGATATAATCGATAGGTGAACCGATTTTGATGATTCTCTTTTTGTTGGATTTTGATGATTCTCTTTTTGCTGGTGAGGGTACCTCAGTAGTGGTCCCATTTAAATTTGAAGGAAATATTCCACCTCTAAGGGTGGCAAACTAAGGGATGAATTACTTTTGAGGTCTTTTTTTTTAGTACTCTGTACAGATTGGAAATAATATTTGCATTACTTACGCATACTATACCTCTTCACATATTATTATTCAGTTATATCATAAGGTATGCCATGTTTTTAATGTAGGAGCATAAGCTGCTTACATGTAACATTATAAACATTATTTATTTACTCAAGTTTTCAAATACAGTTTGCTTTTACGACTAAAAGCTAATGGAACACACTTGTAAGCATAAAATGTCTCGAATTTCACAAACTGGGTCAATTTTACACGTCCCTATCTCGAAGGGGATTTTAAGTTAACTTTCAAATTAGAATCGAGTTATGTGTTAAAGTCATGATTTACATATTTACCGCAATTGCTAATTTCTGGTTTTGTAAAACTTCGGAAAAGAAGAGTTGTTAATAAACGCGTAATAAATAGGGTAATGTTGATTTTAACAAGGACTGAAAGGGGTAAACCTTTTTAGTAAACATAGAACATGCAGTATATGGTTGAATTTTCAATGTACCAGTGACAAATCTCCATTTAATACAAAAGGCACCCAACCATCTTATTAGTTTCATACTTGTTTTATTGGTTAAATAAAATATTTATTTATTTATTGCATTGTCACACTTATTAATAACTTACGTACAGTGGTTTGTAAGTGTGCACGTAACACCCTGTAAGGGCACAGCAAAGTAGAGAGGGCACTCACTTATTATTAAATATAATGGTTTACAATCATATGTCATCATATAGAGGTACATATTATTTATGATGACTTATTCAATATGGCAAACACCATATTAAATAAATCGTCACATATCATACACAGATAAACTGATTAAAAAGAAGGATGTCGAAGTATTTTTAATTAATTTTGATCATTGAAAAATTCTTGAATGTTATAATAACTTTTATTTATAAGGAAGTCTTTTACATATTTAGAGAAAATCTTAAATTCTTTAATTTCTTTAATGTGGACTGGTATGTGATTGTAGATTCTAGTTATCATAATTTGCGGTCCTGAACAAAATAATTTTAATTTAGAAAATTGTACTTTCAATTGATGTAGGTTTCTATTGTTACGTTTCATTCCAGTTTTTGGTGAAAATAAAGTAGGATGGTTTCTTACAAATTTGCACGATTCAAGTATGTATATACCTGTTAAAGTTAATATAGTATTATATTATATTATGAATGAGTTTATAGTAGTCGTCCAGGGAAGTATTGCTACGTTACGTATTTCTGGCGCCAAGCAATCACGTCAGCATCATTGCTTCCCGGTTTTGAAGGGTAAGGGTGAAAATGCAGGCACATGGGACTTATCAACCTATGGTCTCAGGGTGACGGGCGCCATCAGATCCATCCGATCCATCAGATCTTTGCGACATAAAGCTCTCAGCGGCACTGCAATTGTTACGGACAGCTCCATATCTTTCTACGTTAGTTTTGATTATAGTGACCCTCCCTACCTACCCTGAGGGGATCATCTACGTCAGGTCCTAACCATAGATCAGCACGTTTGCACGTACTTCATCCGGTTCTCTGTAAGGCTAGTGCCTTAGGTGAGCCCCGGGTGCCCGTACACCACCCTCCCTATTTTCCAGATAGGTACCGGAGCTGTAGGCACGCTCACTTCCCGTCGCGCTCCGCACGACTAACGGTTGCCACCGCTGAGCCGTCAACTCTGAGCCGACTACCAAATCTCCTCATAGGTGGCGGAGCTGTAAGGCGCGCTCACTTCCCGACGCCGAGTGAACGACGTCTCTCCAGTTCTCAAGTTCCTACGCGGCCGGGGAGACCGGAAGATGTCTAGTTCATCCTCTACTAGCTCTCCGGGCTAGTGCCGGAGATGCCAAGTGGCAGTGTCCTGCGACAATGTCCGGACATAGCCACCGACTTAAAGGGCAACTCACGTGTCCCGCGCGTCTCCTCGCCTCAGGCCTTTAACTAGACCGCTATTAAGACGCGCTAGCTGCGCACAGGACGAACGCTCCTGTCCACCCTACCGGGCAGACGGACGTGTTCATCCCTGCAGCTAACCACAAACTCCGACGAGTCCATACCCAAGTCCGGGTCCACTAGAGACTAACAGAGATAACTGGCAGAGGGCTTGGCCCGGACGCCCCCCGTACCCTGGTCTTGCCGTTAAGCCCGTAACCTCTCCGGAAAACCCTATCTTTCGGGTCAGTAGATAGGCCAATTGTTATGGACAGGCATGTGCCTTACCACCAGACGCACTTATTTATATTGGTTCAACCGCGTATCGAACTACGATTTAGACTCCATTACCGTTACACACCACTGAAGTCAAAAGAATATGAGTACTACTCATACAAAAAATTGAAGAAACAAGAGTCTGTAATTGATGCCATAATTTTTATTTATATACAAGAAACGTGAATGTTTTCTGATACGTCAAAATTGTTTCAAAACAAAAAACCTAATTACAAAGTAAGACTAACGTAAAAATGATACATGTTTAGCTATGCGTTATACATACAAGAAGACATATCGATTAGATAATCTATATGTTCTTTACGTATCTATTCGTACAAACAACAAAGAACCTCCCCCACATACCGTAAACCATATGTACATGTACGTAACCAATCCCAAACCTCACACGAGCCTATATATCAATAATACAAACCAAACACGCACAGCTGAAACGTATTTCACGCTTTGAAATTCAAATGTCCCGTGGGTTTGCCGTTGCCTGTAATCACATAGTACATTGATGGACTTACCTCTATTTAGTTTCTGTTAGCCTGGTACCACTAAAGTATCAACAAATACAAATTTAAAACATATGTGAGAGATACCATACAAAATAGTAGCATGAGAGATAAAAAAAAAGATTTATAGCTATAGAGGTCCTTGTGAAAGAATTCTTCCAGGAAGTACTGTCGCTTTATTTCATTGATATGGTTTTATTCTCGACTGTACTTATTAATAGAAAGGGTTGGGTAGGGATAAGTGGAAATGAAATTCCACTTATCCCAACCAGAGACGGTGTGGTAGGGAGGAGTGGAAAAAAAATCCAGTTGTCCCCACCAAGGGGGACAGCCGGCAGGGATTAGTGGAATAGGCCACCTATTCTGCTCCCAAGCGTTAATGTGACCATTACTGCCTTCCGGTTTTGAACTGCACGATTTGTTCGTCCCGTCACATGATGTCTTAAAAAAGAAAGATAATAAATTTACAATTGATCATAAGGTATTTATTTCTGAAGGCACAAGTATACAAAAAATGACATGCAACAAAATAAGTATAGTTTAACTGTGTCCGGCCGAACATTAGGCATTAAAACATATTAAAGGTATAAATTAGAAATTTACTCACATACAATTCAACTAATTAAAGTTAGTGTAATATATTTTTTAATGTGATATATATACATTACTGGTGATAGTTATATGGGTCAATTATAATGATAATAATTATAAATTGTAACTAGCTATCAAATTAATAGTAATTTGAGTAACGTGAAAATAAATATACAAATATTAAAAATTAAACAATGAAGTTGGGGATTCGTCATTTACATATTCGGACACTGTATAATATATTTTAGTAGTCAATAAGTTGTTTAATCATTTAAACGCGGAAGTAGTTATAGGGGTTGATTAAATCAAATTCATTTATTCCAAAATTTACAAAATGCATTTATGAACAATAATAAAATGTATAACCTAAAGATCAGCACAAGGCTTCGTCAATAGGTAATCTAATACAAAAAAAGTGAGATTCACGTTAAATATACTTAATTTAAAAAGAAATCCCGCCCTGTATCGTGCCCGGGGCAAAAGTTACCATTATACTGGCAGCATTGCCTCGCTGGACAGCAATGGACACCTGCTGAACCAACCACGACCCAGAGCGGTGATCGCAGCCCCTGTCTCTGAGTCGGCGACCCAACTCTTTAAATAGGTCCCGAGCTTCCGAACCCCAAGGCCCCGCCGTCTCGACCGCGACCGGTACAAAGTCGTACACAGGCTCCAAGGCAGAATATTTCGCGTGTTTTAGTTTCGCGGCACTTTCCGCCGCGGAACCCGCCATCTGCGAAGTTTGTCTTATGTGGGACGCAGCAAAAGTACTTACGCATGTTGCGTCCCACAGAAGACAACGACCTTTCCGCCAAGGAACCAATGTCAAGCCGTCCGGCCTTTTACCGTCTATTCGACTCAGGCCCGGGGGCTCGAGCACGCAAGGGACATTAGCCGACACCATCGCCCGTCGCACAATGTCTTTAATGGCATGGTGTCTGGGAAAACGACCCGCACACCTTTGGCAGCTCAAACTGTGGTGTCCGTCCTCCCTCACCATAGCCCCACACACACAGCGGTGTGGTTCACAAACCTTGCTTCCCAATCTCAGTGCTACTGCTATCCTTAAAGATGTGCTGAGAGAGGGGTTGATTTTAATAATAATATTTTAAATTTTTATTGAATTGATATTCAATTATTTTTTGTGAAATTACTCCACTGGTTTGTTATAAATATTAATACAAAAGTTCGAATCCGGCCGGATCAAAAGAATTTTTCTGAGTGTTCGATGTTTATTAGCAATTATAATAAACTAGTGGAGTAATTTCACAAAAAATAATACAGTGAATAGCGACATCTCTCGCCAGGACTGGTAGCTGTAAAAGTACTAACTGGGTGGTAAGTCTTTCATAGATTTCTCATAAATGGCGCTACGACTAAAAAGTCGTTGAAAAACCAAATACAAAGACACGACGCAAGCACATAGAACAATTCGTGAGGTCTGCTGGTTCGTTCCGTTGCTTAGTTGGTATAGCTTCTGGCACGGTAGGGTAGAAGACGTCGGTTCGAATCCGGTCGGATCGAAGGAATTTTTTCAGAGTGTTCGATCTTTGTATTAATAATTTTAATAATAATAATTATAAATTGTAACTAGATGTCAAAATAATAATAAATTGAATAACGTCACAATCAATATACAAATATCAAAAATTTTACGATGAAGTTGGGTATTTGCCATTTAAATATTCGGACACTGTATACTAATTAAGTTTCTTGAATAGCATAAGGTATTTCTCAGACCTTAATGTTTTCGGGAAATTATTGTTATTTTTAGCATAATTACAAAACACTTTTATGAAGGTGGTTTTACGAGCTTGGTTACAACGTCTCGTCTTTAAATGTTGTATGAATAATTGTGGGTGCATTAGGAAGCGAAAGAATCTGTCAGTAAAGTAAAGAATAAATTTATTAAACTGGTTACTTCCCAATAAATGTCACAGGTCTATTGTAAGCGTTAAACAGACTACACAGTTCACCCTGATTCACCGATGAGTTATCTAAAGGCGCGTTCCCATATATCGTGACGACAGATAGCCGTGCAGCTTAAAGTGTCGTGACTTGTATATTTAAATGAAGTTGTTCACACATAGAACAACACGAGCAAACTGACGTTCGCGATTTTTTTTACGACGACAAACTGTCGTAACAGTGTGAAGAGAAAGAACGACAGTAAGATAAATAAAACGTTACGATAACATGAGATGACAGATAATCGCAGCTTCAAACGATTTTGTCGTGCAAACAAGAAAGCGGCTACCGTGAACCGATAAATTGTTGTCACGATCTAATGGGAACAGCTAGACAAGAAAGTCGTTCCACGATAAAATAAACGTCCACGGCACGGTCATGACAGATAGTCGTGATATGGGAACAGGCTAGACGCGACAGTCGTCCAAGGATAAATAAAATGTGACGACATAGTGGGAACGCGCCCTAACTTTTATTTCAAGTATCTACTTCAAATAAATCTTCCAGAATTTTTGTGAAAATTTTCCGACGTCCTGAATTCTTTACGATGTTTTTCGTCGCAATGGAAACTGGACATGATTTGAACGACTTAATAATTCACGCTCGTGCCGGGATATGAATTCGCTTCTTCTTTGGCAGGCAGGCAACAGCGAAGGTAATTTAAATTTAATGGACTAACTTTTATTGACTCTCATTAGTGTTTTCGTTATCCTTGTACTGTAAAAGAAGTGTGGTAACAATTTGTAAGTGGATATACAATTTGTGTATGACAATTTTTTCAAAGTTTAAATAGCAAATTAGTTTTTTTGTGCGAGTTACTGTAAACTGTCACGTTGAGACAAAGCAGTAATGTTAGCATTACTCCATTCCGGTTTTCAGGGGTAAGGGTGCTGGTGAAATTACAGGCGTATGGGACTTGTCAACTTATGTCTCAGAGTGAAGAGCGCAGTGGCAGTGCCCCTCAGATCTTTGCGATTTAAAGCTCTGAGTGGCACTGCATCTATTATGGACAGGCGTGTAGCTTACAATCACGCGCACGACTTGTTCGTCCCGTCACTTGATATAATAAAAATAATAGACAAGCCCCATGTGCCTGTAATTTTACCAACACCTCACATTACCGTTTGGCGGCAAATTTAGGTAAGGTGGCAGTACTTTTCTGGACACAAGGGACTGCTATTAAATTATAATTGTCAAAGAAATCATTCAATATTCATTTTGACGACCTCGGTGGCTCAATGGGAAAAATAATCATTAGAAACCGGCTCTCAAATATCAGAGTAATCCATGTCGAATTGAAAATCACCTTCTTAAAAAAAGGTTGAATTATGAAAACAATGTTCACACAGAATAATAAATACAGTAGAAGTGGTTAGTTAGCGTCAGACGCGTGCCAACTATAAGGTCTCTAAAGACCTTTCTGAGCCCGCCATTTTCTCTTTGTATGGTATGGCTGCAAATTCTCTAAATTTCTGGAAAATGCCTTATTGTGCTGTTTTGAGTGCAAAAATGATTGCCACACCAAAAATACTACCCGTTGCCATTGACTTACAAATAAATGGACGACGGGTCTAATACAAAAACCACGAAAAAAATGTCCCAAGTCAACCTATTTAAACGTAGTGACATGTAAAGGAATATGAAAAAGCTAAAACGTTGAATTTAAATTGTAATGTCATCGCAGTACTGTCTAATTTTGTTTGCTTCGCTGTCAGTCGAACAAACGATGACTAAAGCGTGAAAGACGCTCTGTATACGATTTTAACGCCCTATAAGTTCGGACATTTTTTAGCGCGGACCCGACGTCCATATAATTGTAAGTCAATGCCCGTTGCGATATTTTATGTCATAGGTAAGTTTTATTTTAATAAATTTTCATTTTTCTGCTTATCGAGATATGTTTTTATAGTTACAAGAAACGAAAGTAAAGCTTATACCCTTGCAATTTGGTCCCTTCCTGTTTGGAGAACTAAATTAATAAATTTAATTCGTCGTGGTTCTGAAATTAACCGCTAGATTGCGAGAATTTCAATATAATATCAAAACGTCGTAACTTGTGTGTAGGTATTGATGGTACTGAACTTTCAACGATATGGCAATAGGGTAAAGTTTAAATTATGTTAACAATTCAGAATTTGTTATTTCTTTTTAAATTTCAAACTACAACCAATCAATATCAAGATTATAGTATTTCAAATGAAAAATATGCGAGTTTTGGCGACATCGGTTTTAATAGTAATCGAGGCCTTACTTCCATTGTTCTTTTCTTCCGTGAAAGTTTATATGAACCGTTGGCCACATATACGTACCAGAAAATTTAATTTGAAATAATCTCAGTACAGAGTACTAAAAAAACCGACCTCAAAAGTACGTGGAACGTCTATTTGCTAAGTTTTATTGAAATATCCCCTAGTTCGCCACTATACAGGACTTGACACTGGAGATAATAAAAACGCCTTGAATTGGAGAAATAGCAAAATCGACCATTAAAGTAATTGCTCCTAAATTAAAGTTAGGCGCTATTTATAAAAATGAATCGTGCGTGTGCAGCCACCCTTCGAGGTGGATGATTTTCTTGGAAATGAAATGGGACCACTATGGAAGTACCCCCTTTCCAACAAAAAAAATAATCATGAAAATCGATTCACAAATACCGGAGTTATCGCGTAACATACATACAAAAAAAGAACATACAGTCGAATTGAGAACCACCTCTTTTTTAAAGTCGGTTAAAAGCTTTGAATCGTTTTTATTTTATTTTTTATTAAACGTTCTGGAATATGTGGCTAGTAGGTACTTCATAATTATGAACGTTGCTGCCGAATTCAACCCAAAATATGTCCATGAGTATAGTTATCACAATCAATTCAGATTACTGAAGTACTTTAATATATATAGCTTTTGTAACAGGTAACAATTTTCTGACTATCTCCTATACTTTGTTCAACGTAGTTACTTATTCCATCGATCGTGTTTTGTTTTTTTAGACACCGGGACTGAAGACAAGCCGTGCGTGATTTAGACGATCAAGACTGTCTAGTCGTGTTGAAAATGGGGCAAATTCAAACATTCTCGGAAGAACGATTTAGAAAAACGATACAACTTAAATTATGTAAAGTATGTTGTTAATAAAGGAGATTTTCGTTGTTATGCTTTGTTGTCACACACTCTAGTCTAGTCAATTTATTTACGTCACATGTATACACACCAATCACATTTTCTTATTAATTAGTAACAGTAAAGACTTCCTAGGATTTGGTTCCCACGATGTTGAACCCGTCACACGTTCTAGAGACACACAAAATCATTACGGACACCGGGTGTATCTAGGATGCATGACGGGTTAAAGATGAATGCGGAAAAAAATGCGGGCTAGTCGAAAACCTATTATATATTACCTTTGAAATAACGCAATTTAAAACGAAGCATAGGCTTCTAAATAACATTTGCAACTGAATCCATTAAAAGTGCTGCACGTGCATCTTGGGGCGTTCGCCCAAGGCCTTTTGAGAACCGAATGAAGTCTGTGTCTACAGACTGATCTAGGGTCAGGACTTGTGTGATAAGGCTTGCGTAGGTTATAGTGCGCTTCTCGATATAACTAAAAAGTTGGCAAGGGAGAGCACTGTAATCAAAAGGAATGGGACTATTTATTTAGGAACATGATTTAAAACGAGGCATCATTCACGAGCTATGAAAATTATTTAGATATTGTGTCTTATATTAAATTGTTCGGGGCAAAAATTAATTTTAACAACATTATTATTTTCTGGATCCAAACTCCATTATTACAAAATTTGTTAACGTAATTTATTGCGCATTATAAATATAATATATATTAAGAGAGCAATTCAATTCGATGTGTTGGAATTTCAGAATCCTAACTTTGTTTTAGTCTTGTGTAGATAGAGTAGTAAGATAAACCTTCCCTCTCGACGTACCATAACAATCTGCGAGTACGTTACGTCGATTGAAAACTCCTTTCATAACGATGGCAAGTGGACACCATCGATACGATAAGAAGTTTTGACGACATCTGTGGTGGAATCCCTTGTAGAAAAAGTAAATTTTCTTTATTGTCTCGGGTCTGGATGTTTGTGGTACCGTCAGAAATTCGTCACTCGGAGGTTACGCGATAAGTGCCTACCGCTGAGTGTACTGACGTAGGCACAAGCGCTCGTACAAGTCTATCATTTATGAGCATTCGGGTCCGCACGACTGCACACGGTGGGCAACGTTATTTTCATCTCTCTCAGCGCGTGCTTAGGTTCCTTTTTCAAATTTAGTAGGCTATTATAGCGTTTATGTAGTTGTTTCTAATTTTCATAACACAAGTGCTTTAGTTACTTAATTTGAGATGGAGGAACACATGTGATGTTGTCCAATATTAATTTATTTATTTTTATTAAGAAGTTTTGTAGGAGAATGGTCGTTTCTCTATCGTGAGCTCGTCGGTCCTCATCCTCTGGCAGCATATACCTAAAAATGTATTTCTAATCTCGATAAACATGATGAGGTTCACAAAGCTCAATGTTTTGGGACTTCCCCTTTCCGTCACCGGGGGACTAGACGTATTCTTTGGTTCCAACGCTGTGTTGTGGATATGTCAAGGATTTGCACGTAGCGTTACGCTTCCACATTTACACGGGGAACGGCTATGGAGTGGAATTCCCTGTCTGCGGACAAGTTCCTTGAGTGGTATTATTTAGTAAATATTGTTGACCTCATCGTTACTTATCAACAGGTGAGAAGGAGGTCAAATGCGTGCTTATATTTTCATAAAAATAAGGTGCTAAATTTTATTGTGAATAATAGACCAAACTTCTCATTGGTCAAAATATTCTTATTTTTATATTAATATCAAGTGACGGGACGAACAAGTCTTGGACCTGGTGGTAAGTGACACGCCTGTCCATAACAGTTGCAGTGCCATTCAGAGCTTTAAGCCGCAAAGATCGGAGGGGCACTGCCGCTGTGCCCGTTACCCTGAGACATAAGTTGACAAGTCCTATGTACCTGTAATTTCATCAACATGACGCCATTGACCCTTTATAGGATTCGTCGGTTTTGCGCGCCAAATATTGACCGAGTTTTTGAGATAGGCCATTATTCCTGAAGCCATCGGTGTATTAATAAATTTATTAACTTTTAAAATAATCTACGCGCTCGATATGTTTTCACGTTTGAACATTTTCAACGCGTTTTGCGTTGAAAATGTTCCCAAACTGACAATCTTGGATCACTGATTGATGGCTCTCCGTCCGCCAGCTTTCAGCCCTTTATCGGCTATGTAGGCTTAGAGAACTCTCAACAGTACATATTTTATATCGGATGCCTCTATTTACAAAGCTGTCTAGATAGCACGCATAATGGCTTTTAAGTTTTGACATTTTGTAAATGTGAATATGTTATTCTTTGTTGACGGGATGATTGAAACGTCTATGGGTGAAGAAAAAAAGTATCCTTGAAAGAATCAATAATTATCGCACAAAAAAATATGATTTAAAAAAAAACACCAAGTTGTGAGTGAGTAAATAGTCGATTAAAGTGCGTGCCAATTTTATTTAAGTTAGTAGTAGTAGTTAGTAGTAAGTAAGTCTTAGTAAGTTTTAGTAAGTATGTAGTAAGTTGTAGTAAGTTCCATGAAACTTAAATATAAAAATGTGTAGTAATGTAGTAATTGACAATATTCACAAGTACTCTTTCAATGTAGAAAAAAGACAAATGAAATATATTTTCACCTCACAAGCTCGGGAAGGCTTTTTTTCTCATTATGGTGTACCTAACTTTTTCTTTCAATGGAAAAAAATAACTTAACCTCCGGTTAAAAAAACTGACCTCAAAAGTCATTCATCCCTAGTTTGCCGCCCTTAAAGGTGGAATATTTTCTTTAAATTTAAATGGGTCCACATATGAGGTACCTTCTTTCCAACAAAAAAAGAATCATCAAAACATACAAAAAAACATACAGACGAATTGAGAACCTCCTCCTTTTTTTTTAAAGTCGGTTAAAAACATAATGACACGTTTAACTACCCGATTTGTCGTACATTTTTATGTAATATAAATCCGTTATTATTATTATTATTGACATTAAATTGACAACGATAACTAATTTTTAACCGACTTCAAAAAAGGAGGAGGTTCTCAATTCGACTGTATGTTCTTTTTTTTCTTTTTTTTTGTATGTATGTTACGCGATAACTCCGGCATTTGTCAACCGATTTTCATGATTCTTATTTTGTTGGAAAGGGGGTACTTCCATAGTGGTCCCATTTCATTTTGAAGAAAATCATCCACCTCGAAGGGTGGCTGTTCATGCATGAAGATTCACTTTTATAAATACCGCCTAACTTTAATTTAGGAGCAATTACTTTAATGGTTGATTTTGCTATTTCTTCCATTTAAGGCGTTTTTCTCTCAATATACTTTGAGTAGTGTCGTAGTGAGAACCTATTTTTATTATCTCCAGCGTCAAGTCCTGCATAGTGGCAAACTAGGGGATATTTCAATAAAACTTAGCAAATAGACGTAATTCCACGTACTTTTGAGGTCGGTTTTTTTAGTACTCTGTACTGAGATTATATTTATTAAAACTGATTTGTTATAGTTCAACTGTTTTTCTTTTATTTACTATTTTCCTCGCTGTAGTGATGTGAAAAGTTGTGTGTTTCGCTCGGCTGCAAAGATGTTTTGCGTCTCGTGGCTTGAAACCCTCTCTAGGCTTAGGATTCTATTTTTATAATTCTATTCAATTTATTATACTTCCCTCGCTCAGGTTTTAAAACAAGCACTCGCGTCAAACAACAACTTTTCAGCCTTGCATAACAAGTAGGTAACTATTATTTGCCTATATTAACATTGTTTGTTTGAAAAAACAAATAAACGCGATATAGATATAATCTCAGTACAGAGTACTGAAAAAACCAACCTCAAAAGTTCGTGGAATTACATATAATTAGAAAGTTTTATTGAAATCGGTTACCGGAAAGTGCGCAAGCCCGGATACATCCCCTAGTTCGCCACTATACGGGACTTGACACAGGAGATAATAAAAATCGGTTCTCACTACTCAAAGTATAGTGAGAAAAAAACGCCTTGAATTTGAGAATAGCAAAATCAACCATTAAAATAATTGCTCTTTATAGTAAAATTTAGGTGCTATTTATAAAAATGAATCTTCACGCGTGAACAGCCACCCTTAGAGGTGGGTGATTTTCTTTAAAATTATATGGGACCACTATGGAGGTACCCTCTTTCCAACAAAAGAGAATCATGAAAATCGGTTCACTAATACCGGAGTTATCGCGTAACATACATACAAAAAAACATACAGTTGAATTGAGAACCTCCTCCTTTTTTAAGTGAGTTAAAAAAACAGTTTAATTTCATATGTGTAATAATCACAAAAACCTGAAAAGTTGATAGATCGAAATTTTCAGTAAAGAAAATATACAAAGATTTTTCTCTCTAAACTTTGACGTGAATGCTTAAGAGTGACGATTTCACATAAGACTTTCATTTTGATATAAGACAGATGTCTAAGTAATTTCGTCAAACTTGTCCAAAACTCTCGCTTTAAGTGTCGTTCTCAAATATGCCAGAAGCTTAGTTTCTTACTCAGCCGCTGTACGCAGATCTCTGACATAATTGTCTAAATTAGATTCAGCAATTGTTATACTAATGTGTAAAACGTCATAATTTTTCAATTATTTTGTATTAAGACAGCAAGTCGTGTGTCTGGTGGGAAATTACACTCCTATACTACAGAGCTAGCTTTAAATCGTAAAGATCTGAGAGGTAAAGACTGACCGAGGCATAAATGTTTACATACGTAGGTAGTCAGTATGACTGAAATCTCAGTACAGAGTACTAAAAAAACCGACATCAAAAGTACGTGGAATTACGTCTATTTGCTAAGTATTATTGAAATATCCCCTAGTTCGCCACTACGATAATAAAAATCGGTTCTCACTACTCGAAGTATATTGAGAGAAAATCGCCTTGAATTGGAGAAATAGCAAAATCAACCATTAAAATAATTGCTCCTAAATTAAAGTTAGGCGCTATTTATGAAAATGAATCTTCATGCGTGAACAGCCACCTTAAAGGTGGATGATTTTCTTCAAAGTGAAATGGGACCACTATGGAAGTTACAACCTTTCCAAAAAAAAAAGAATCATGAAAATCGGTTCACAAATACCGGAGTCATCGCGTAACATACATACAAAAAAAAGGAACGTATAGTCGAATTGAGAACCTCCTCCTTTTTTTAAGTCGGTTAAAAATTAACTGACCTTTTGGCAAAACACGCGATTTTCCGTCTAAAAGCGTCAACTGCTGGGACATTTACCTTAGTGAATATAAATAATAAAATAACGCACATACTCATTGCCCCGCACTAGGGAAACCCTGTATCGCGGTTGCCATGGACACACACATACGTAGACAACCACAAATCACACCCAACACACGAGAGAAATAAATATAGGCCATGCAAATGTTTGTCCCAGCCCGGGAATCGAACCCGGGACCTCTGTGCGGCAGTCCAGCATGGTAACCGCTTGGCCACTGAGGCAGTATATTAAAAAATGCTTACATATAGTGAGGTTAAGCCAAAACAATTTATTATGTAAAAAATGTGGTAAAAAGTAAGTGATGATATTTCATAAAGATATGAATTGCAGTAACAGTAGATCCTTGTAAAAGAATTCGTCCAGGGAAGTACTGGCACCTTACCTATTTCTGCCAACAAGCAGTAAGGTAAGTGTGCTGGTGACATTACAGGCACATGGGACTTGTCAACTTATGTGTTAGGGTCACGGGCGCAGTGATTTAAAGCTCTGAGTGGACTGCAATTGTTATGGATATGCGTGTCGCTTACCACCAGCACCCGACGTGTTTGTTCCATCACTTGGTATTATTAAAAAAAAAATAAAACAGTCCCATGTGTCTGTAATTTTACCTCGTTACCCTTCCAAACTGGAACCCAGTAATATGAGCATTGATGATTGGCGGCAGAAATAGGTGTGGTGGCAGTACTTCTTATTATACGTCATTATAATTATTGTGAAAGTTGTAATGCTATAGTGACAAAGCAACATTATTATAATTATTAATACAAAGATCGAACACTCAGAAAAAATTCCTTCGATCCGGTCGGATTCGAACCGACGTCTTCTTGCATACCGTGCCAGACGCTATACCAACTAAGCCACGGAACGAACCAACGGACCTCACGAATTTTTCTATGTGCTTGTGTCGTGTCTTTGTACTTGGTCTTTCAACGACTTTTTAGTCGTAGCGCCTTCTATGAGAAATCTATTACAGATTTACCGCCCAGTTAGTACCTTTACAGCTACTAGTCCTGGCGAGAGATGTCGCTATTCACTGTATTATAACAAATTAGTGGAGTAATTTCACAAAAAATAATTGAATATCAATTAAATAAAAATTTAATTAACATTATCATATTTACTTTTTATAAACGAAACATCCTTTATATAAGCGGTCTTTTCTTTGAAGTTATGAATATCAGAGGTCACTACATAATGGTTATAAGTTGTACACAAATACTTCCCTCAAGATCGAGTGTGATCCTTTGGTAAGACTTGCGAAATTCTTCAAGAACTTAAAGAATGACGTACCATGATGGATGTCTCCATAATATCTCCTTGTTTTGTGTTACATAATAATATTTTAATAACAATTTTAAGTATTTTTTTTAAAACATCTAAAGTACGTACAAAAGAAATTCATACTGCATAAATTCAATACTACTATGGAAAAAGAAATTGGACATATTTGTTACCTGCATTAATGAACAAAATGAGTGAGGAATTTATAAGTAATTATCAAAACAACAAACACTAAATCATACGTTAAGAAACATTTTTTGAAAACTGAACTTAGAGACTTTATTTTACAAATTGCGTAATTGTTATTATATGCCATTTATACGCATATGTAAGTGAGCATGTTTTTATACTTGTCTAGATGTAATTAAACTTAGTGAATAATAACTAACTAGCTTTTAAGATTTTTGCTCTATTACATTATATTTTTTACTTAAATATACCGATGAACTCTTTCGCCGCGGATAAACCCGCAAGGGCTTTTGTGAGCGAAGTTTGTAATTAGTAAATAAGTATTTTTTCTGTATTTTGGTCAATAAAAAAAAGTAGTTTATTACGCAACTTAATAAAATGATTATAGAGCAAAAACAAATTGATCATTCTAGAACGATATGTTACCAAAAACCATCTAGTCTAGATCGATCTCTGTTCTTTTCTATCCTGCAAGTCCCCGTGTACATCAACGTGTATATAATATGTGAAGTGATTGACACGTAAACGCTCAGAGTACATTATAATGAAAATATTGCATTCAAACTTAGCGCTGTATATTCTATATGGCCATAGAGTAAAAAGACTTGCTTGGGCCTGAAACACGTAACATAATTTTTTTTAATTCCCGCACTAGGCAATCTGTATCGCGGGTGCCAGTCGTGTGTCTGGTGGGTAATGACTGACCGAGACATAAAGTTTTTTTTTTTTAAATCTTTATTCATTTATGAGGGTTTTATCTGTGTAGATATGTCACCCTCATAGGTGCGATTCCACTACCACCACAAACAAGAGTGTAAGGCGTTAGGCCTTACACCTTGTGACTTTTATTTATTTCCAAAAATTAAGAACCAGTTACGGGGTCAACGGCTTACGGGGTTACGGCTGTCGGACAGTATGAAAAATATGTTTCAGAGATTGTCACGGAGGAGTGGTATATGTTTTCAAAATTGGTTCATTCGTATGAAAAAGTGCATTATTAACACTAATTACTAAAACAATAAATTCATTTCTGACCATTTGTCATAGTTGACCATTTTTTCTTATTAATTCCGGAAACTTATATTGCGCCCCACGTATAATGTATTTGTAAAATATTTTCAAGCATGTAAAATTTGTTCATTGGGTGTTACAACATTTTTCTCATTATTCTCAATTACATTGTTTGGTTTTAAAAGGCTATATAAAAATAATGAAGACATCTAGATTTTAAAGTTTTCGTAGTTATTCACTAAGCTATTGTTTATCACTAATTACAGGGTTAACCACAGTATGCGTTCTTTTTGTTATCTCGATCTTTCGGAATGGTTACACGCTCCATGGTCACGGGTTGACCACGTCCATAAAGCGTGTAACCGTTCCGAAATGTCGGGAAAATATTAATATATATTAATAAATATTTCATTCCAATAAAAAAGTAAATACATTTATCTATATAACTTGATATATGCGATTATTACAGATTGAAAATGAAAATATATTCTGGGATTTAAATCGCGTATGTTTAGTCTTCAGTCAACCGTGGCCATGGGACCTGTAAAGTGCCCGAAACGTTGGTTCGTTTTATTTCCTATGTGTAACAATCGCGAAAACCTAAGAACTCGACGCGTCTATATTTGTTTTTTTGGAACAAACCAAAGTATCGGGCTTTTTACAGGTCCCGTGGTCACGACTGACTGAGATGGTGAAGTCATAAACCATTTCCACCAAGTCAAATCAATACACTGCAATATGAAAAACAGCATTTTGTTAAAAATAATTACGTTGGAAAAAAAGGATATTTCTGTTTTTTGTAATTTTTCAAATAAACATCATGAGACATTTATTTGACTTACTTTGTACATATTACAAAAATCTATCTAGCCATTGTAAAATAAGCTTTGCTTTGCATAATAAGATTTTTCACTTAAATACAAATAAATTTGTTTTGCCTTAATATGCTAAAAGATTCTACCTGGCACTTGCATACATGCAAACCACCCTGTTTTGCACTATAGTTATAAAAATTGTTAAATTAAGTAAGTAGTAAGTAACTTTCCTTGTTTTTAATTTACCAATTTACGCTACAATTGTTTTGTTAAATATTTTGACCATTGAAAGTCTTAACGGCGTGAAACATTGATTTATTTCAAAAAACGAACATACAGTCGACAAAATTAATTAATAAACCTCTTGTCTCTATGAATGTGAACTTTTCAGTAGGCACAAAAAACAGAATTACTAGAAATAATTATATGTCAATCGCTTTAATTATAAGTCAATTTTTTCGGTTAATAAAATAATTTATTAACCGAAAAGAGGAGGGGGTCCCCAATTCAACAATATGTTTTTTTGTATGTATGTTACGCGATATCTCCGGTATATGGGGACCGATTTTGATTTTTCTTTTTTGTTGGAAAGAGGATACCTCTATCGTAGTCCCATTTAATTTTGAAGAAAATATTTCACCTCTAAGGGTGACAAACTAGGGGATAAATGACTTTTAAGGGCGGTTTTTTTAATACTCTGTACTAAGATTATTAGTTTAAAAACGCCTTCAAATGGAGCATGGCTAAATCAACTATTAGAATAATTGCTCCTTAT
This sequence comes from Hyposmocoma kahamanoa, assembly GCF_003589595.1. Taxonomy (NCBI): domain Eukaryota; kingdom Metazoa; phylum Arthropoda; class Insecta; order Lepidoptera; family Cosmopterigidae; genus Hyposmocoma; species Hyposmocoma kahamanoa. The sequence continues at coordinate 4,613,735 of NW_020653852.1, read as the reverse complement.
AAAATATAGGCGCTATTTATAAAAATAAGAATCCATGCGTCAACAGCCACTCTTAGAGATGGATAATTTTCTTCAAAATTAAACGGGACTACTACAGAGGTACCTTCTTTCCAACAAAAAAAGAATCTTCAAAATCGGTTTACAAACATCGGAGCTATCGCGTAACATACATACAGAAAACCAAACATATCATCATGTCGAATATAGAACGTCTTCCTTTTTAAAGTCGGTTAAAAAGGGTTTAGAAAGTATATTTTAAGCTTTAACTGCCAGAGCTGCCAAAAGAATATATTTGGGGCAACAGACGGGTCAGGGTCCAGTGTGCCGTCCGAGATATTGCTAGAAGAATGGAGTTGCCAAAGACCTGATGGAGCCGAATGGTGGGAACTAGCACAAGAAATGGCGTACTTTGGTGTCGGAGACCAAGATTCACGTCAGGTCGCTGAGCCAGCGAAGTAAGTTATTGTGCTTGAAGCCGAATATTGCAAGACTGTATTGCATAACAAATCATTAATTTTTATTTATTTGTAGAGCGTGCTTGAAGTTGATTTATGATTTTTGATGAGCATCTTATATACATATCTTAGGTACAATAGTAATAAAAATAGTATAAACAACTCGAAAAGGGGTCGTGGTTTGGAATGTCGTTGCATAACCCAGTTCTTTGTCACTTAGGCATAATGACAAAGAAAAGGGAAGTAGCGCAAAGGAAAATAGACATATTCAAATACGTCCATTTCCTCTTGCAACCAATTTATTTATTTTGACTAAGATGAGCCTAGAGTATTTTTTTTAAATGTTTTCTTTTTTTCCGCTGTGTTGAATATGGAGCATGCAAAAGATATCGTAGTACGAAAGTTGTGGTATTTTCATATTGTATAATGTGTCAGTGAATAATTAAAATTCTTCAAAAAGTCTATAAAACCACCGTCTCGTTGACTAAATGATTGAGCTCAAATACGATAGTTCTATTGTTAGGTCGTCGGATTTCCATAGTATACTAAATTTCAAATTGATCGGAAAAGTGGACGTTAAAATAAATATTCATTTTATGGTCGAGATTTTTACACTAACTGGGAAAAGATTTGACGATCTGTGTACAGCTGAACAGAGGCATCAATCATAGCTAAAAACCTTATTCATAACTATTTTGAAAAATATAAAAATATTTCTTTAATTAAATTTAAAGTTGAACTGCCTCTGTGGCGAACGGTTACCAATCTGAACTGCCACGCAGAGGTCCAAGGTTCGATTCCCGTGCCGAGAGAAATATTTGTATGACCTACATTTACTTCTCTCGTGAGTTTGTGTGAATTATTTGTATGGACATATTGTATATTGTATGGGCTATTATTAAAAAAAAAGAAAAGAAAGAAGTTACCTATTTTTTAAGTTTATTGTATGTCACGATGTTGTACTAGAATGACATTCAATTATATTTTTTGTGTATTTACTCCACTAGTTTGTTATAATTATTATAACAAAGATTAAAACACTAAGAAAAAATCATTTCATCGGGCTTGATACGAACCAGCTCCTTCAGGTAATCCGTGTCAGATGTTCTGCCAATTAAGCCACGGAACGAAGCGCCATTGCTGTAGCGCCATCTTTACATTTTACTTTAATTGGAAAAGCATCTGGCAAGGATTGCCCGAGCGTGCTGGTTCAAATGTAGCCGCATCAAATGAATTTTCCTTAGTATTTAATCTTTGTTATAGTAATTATAACAAAGTTACCTTAAGCATTTAAAGTAGTTTCCCTTCAGGTCCCATTGATTTTTCCACCCTGTATACTTACAACAAAATGATAATAATAATAAAATATCAACTACATTAACCTTAAGCACCATCATCAGGTGAGGCTAAAAAAGGAGCCTCGCGAATAAACGGGTAATGAGCCATTTTATTGTTCGCTTGTTTATATCTTCTGTAAATTGCAATGTTTGTTGTTAAGCTTGGCGCTTTTTTAGGCGCGCCGTGTATACTGACTTAAAATACAAACATGTTTACAATATTCTACTGTTACTTGATAATCCGGCTAAGAACGTAACGGACACGCATGTTATAGGACTACAAAGTTGTTAGGTACCTAATTAGTCTTAAATGCGTTCAGTTTTTCGTTTATTGTATACGCAACAAGACAAAACGCCATTTTTTTACAAAGTACATATCGATACAAATACGCGTAACTAGCATTGGATTATGAGTTTCTATTTCGGTAATTTAGTGGCCAAATCATACCCGCGTAAATGCCGTGGCAACCAAATTAGCGTGATTTATGGAAATCTATTGTTATCAGTCCGTAGACAACATCAATTAATGCTTTCTGTGCAAAAAATTCAGTTGGAGCCATTGAAATAACAAAATAATAATGTTAAATCGCTCTCCTGTAAAATTTATTTAGTGCTGATAAGTGCCTTTAATGCCCCGACGATATTTGTTATTTTTATTCATTTACACATAGTCATTGCAAATTTTTATTCGAAGTATTAAAATTCGCACTCTTGGTATAATAAAGTCACGTCTGCAAAATGACAATTTTTCAAGAGAGATTTAAAGATACTACGAACAAAATTATCCGATAACTTAGGAAATCGTTTTAAAGTTGCGCATATAGTCAACAGTCATACTACTTTATTGATAACAAATAAGATACAGGTTACAAAATTTTCAGAAAGAAACATTAATCAAAATTTGATTAATTAATACATTACAAAATAATTACTAAACTATCTACCGTTATTGAAAAAAATCGAAATAGATCAAACATTTTTTTTTCAAATTTTTTATTGAAGTAGAATTGGCTGAAAAATTAAAAATGTAACACTTTAAACCTTGATTATAAATAATTCATTACATAATATTTATTTTATGATACCAAGTGGCGGGACGAACAAGTCGTGCGCCTGGTGGTAAGCGACACGCGTGGCCGTAATAGCTGCAGTGCCGACCCTGATACATAAGTTAACAAGCCTCATGTGTCTGTAATTTCACCAGCACCGGGACGCAGTAATGCTGACATTACTGCTTGGCGGCAGAATTAGGTCAGGCAGTACTTCACTGGACGAATTTTTCCACAAGGAGCTGTACTGCTTGTAAATCTAACATTTAATAAGAGATTTAAAAAAAAATTATAGGAAATAATGAATCCCTGTCTGGTGGTACGGAAAAAACGCCTTCCCGTCTTGTTGAAATTAGAATAACGTCTATAATGTTCATTATTGTTGCCTACCATTAGTATACTATTAATTTTTGTAGCAAATTTAGGAATTACACCACTTACAAATTGGAAAGAAATAAAAAAAGTTCTTTCTCTTTCTATCACGTAGTAAAAGAAATCGATTTGCGAGCAATCATTGTTTTCCTACCGATCGCCTCGTAATTTTCTTTTGTTCAATATTCGCTCAATATAAAAAGCGGAGCCTCAAAGAGCGGAAGGCAATTTTAGACTTTCAAGCTTAAGGATTTGAGACGTTATATTATTATCTTTTATGTATAATTTTATTTTTCTCTTTTTTTGTATGTGTGTTATGCGATAACTCCGACATTTGTGAACCGGTTTTGATGATTCCCTTTTTGTGATGCTCAGTGACGGAACGAACAAGTCGTGCGCCTGGTGGTAAGCGTCACTCCTGTCCATAACAATCGCAGTGTCTCTCAAAGGTCACCGCCACTGCGCCCTTCACCCTGAGACGTAAGTTGAAAAGTCCCATGTGCCTGTAATTTTACCATGATTCTTTTTAGTTCGCAAAAGGTTATCTCAGTATTGGTCCCATTTAAATTTGAAGAAAATATTCCACCTCTAAGGGTGGCAAACTAGGGGATGAATCCGCTTTAGCGCTAGTAACCGATTTCAATCACACTTGGCAAATAGATGTAATTCCACGAACTTTTGAGTTAGGTTTTTTTAGTACTGTTCTGAGATTCTTTCGGATCTAAATAGTGTATATTTGTTTCATTATGACAGACTGAGTCTGCCGTGACTATGGAACATGTACAGGGCTCGATACTTTGGTTTGTACGAAAAAACAAATACGCGATTAAGCTCCTTAAAATAGTTTCATTTCCTATAAATTCTTTCTTTCTTCCTAAATCCCACGCTACGTGGGTTCGGCACAACATGTATTTTTCTTCCACTCTCCCTTATCAGCCGTCATTTCCATGCTCACACCTTTCTTACCCATGTTATCTTTCACACAATTCATCCATCTTTTCTTTGGCCTTCCTTTCCCCTTATTTCCCTCCACATTCATACCTAACATTCTTCTCGTCACATGACATTCTTTCCTCCGCATGACATGTCCATACCACGCTAACCTATTACGCCTCACCATTTCCGTCAGCGTCACATTCAAACTTCCCCTGATGTATTCATTCCTTATCTTATCCTTTCTCGCCACTCCACATATCCATCTCAACATGTGCATTTCCCCTGCATGCACAGTTCGTTCATCCTCCTATTTCATTGCCAAACATTCTAATTCATTAATTTTTTGAAAATATTATAGTCCGTCAGCCGCCTTTTCGATTCTAAAAGCACATTATTATCGAGTGATTTATTTAGTCAAGTCACACCTAGTTTATGCCATACGATGTCATATCTAGTTTAGTTTATTGATTGACATTACTTAGTACGTGTTTGTAAACCGACCCTTACTCTCATTCTCCGCCCAACAAATTACTGTCAAATAAGTAATACTCGATCAGTTCAGAGATAATGTCAAGTAAGGAGATTCATTCGAATCATGCGTTTTTTAACTTGGTCGATTATTACTTATTTGACAGTAAATTATGAAATACAAAGAGCGGGTGCGGGTCGGGCCAGTACCGCGGCGGGTCTAATTCCGTGTATTTATATGGACGACAGCACACCGAGCGCGGACGCGTGCGCCCATTTCGCGTTTGTAATGTCAGTTAAGGACACCAATTTTAGACTAAGATTTTTATATCGTAGTCCCTAAATCAGAGTATAGTATAGAAGACGCTTATTCATTTAACAGAAAATAAACTATAAATCACCTTGATCGAAGGGTTGACCATTGAATGATCTATATTGCCCGCATCTTGGTAGGTAAATGCCGGCATTTCCCCGAAAATTACATTTTGTGGTTATTCAAAGCTTGAGTGAATAGGCATTTTTTGAATAAAGGTCATCGTCGGTCACATCGTTACTTAAAATCGGGTGAAATTGTCACCAAATATTTTACATATTCAAATTAAAAAATAACTTTATCTACACACATATCATAAATCCTTTATGATGTGTTCAAGAACCGCAAATTACGACCAGCTTAAACATAAACTGTTTTATCAGAACAAATTTTATAATTACATTAAAATTTCGAACATCTCTGAAAAACAAAACAATTTGATTCGACCTCAATTGTAATATCAGTCGAGATGAAGTTTTATTCGAAATAAAATGTCAATCGCAAACATTGACTTACAATTATATGGACGTCGTCGGGTGCGCGCTAAAAAGTGTCCGAACTTATAGGGCGTTAAAATCGTATACAGAGCGTCATTCACGCTTTAGTCTTCGTTTGTTCGACTGACAGCGAAGCAAGCAAAATTAGACAGTACTGCGATGACATTACAATTTAAATTCAACGTTTTAGCTTTTTCATATTCCTTTACATGTCGCTACGTTTAAATAGGTTGACTTGGGACATTTTTTTCGTGGTTTTTGTATTAGACCCGTCGTCCACTTATTTGTAAGTCAATGATCGCAAACAATTTTGACAAATCTCACACGTTACTTGATATCGAACGATATGATAGTTGTGACCGAATCTAGTTTGCCTATGAATAAAAAAAAACTACGGTTGCATGACATGCGTGAGGAATAAGTTTTTTTGCAACAATTTACTAATAATTACTGGTAATGCCGCCGTGTCACTGTAGTTTCGAACCTTGTCAACAGCAAATTTTAAATACCAACCGGAGTCTTATTATAAATGTGTGTACATTGTCCATTAAACGAATTCGTGACTTTGTATACGACTATCAACAGCAACCAGTTCATTATGATTCCACGTCTTAAGAATTCAAATTTTTCCCGTACTAATACGGTTAATTTTGCTTGAGTCGAGCGGTAGGGACACTGGCTTTATTTAAGAATTTATTTTTTTCAAACGAAATTGAAGCCTTTAAAAAAATGTATATCGCATATATACGTGTTCTATATAACATTGGTTTATGTAAAGTACCTATGGAATACAACGGTTTTCTTGTATAATTTCGAGGTAAGTTTGTTGTGAAAATTCTTAGGAATCGTGTTTTCACACGATATAGTAATCATTCAACCAAAGCCATTTTGAGGTTCTTAACATAAATTATATTTTCAGCAAACGCCAGTTTAACAATGTTAATTTCTTGAAACTTATCTTTTAGAAACACTCCAGGGTCCAGTTTGTAAATTGTCTGTTTTAGTCGGTCAAAAATTTTATCAATGTACCAAAGCAAAATGCAAAGTCATAAAACTGCGAAAGTAGCTAAAGTAAACCAATTTCAAAGTTTTCGTATTTTTTAAATCGCTTACACTGCGAATTGAGCCGTTTCGACAACTTTGTTATTAGTGGACCACATTGTAATTTAGCATCTAAAGTTACACCTTAAAATACATCTGTATCTATAAAATTCAATTTTGGAATTCTTTCTCTGATGTTAGTCTGTTTAACATTAAGTAAGATACATTCACAATAGCGGGCTTTATAAAGACACTCTATCGCGCGTGATACAACAATCGGGTAAGATTGAGCGCGTGTGTAAAGACGTTGGAAGGAAAAGGGAAAGACCGCGCGATTAAGCTCATCAGTCGCGCGTGATCGCGCACTCTAACACGCGGTCTATCCTGCACTGTTAGCCTTTACATAGACGCCATTTTGTTATAACAAAAACGAATACAAGCAATCGTGCGCGAAAGGACGTTGGCCTAAAATAATTCAAATAGGTAATCGGGCACGATGTGCTGTACGCTCCTGAGCAAGCGCTTTGAAATAACGTGGTTCACATCTATTTGACTATTATGTTTGACGACGTTCGTGGTCGAGTGGCTTGTACCGATTTTCATAGTTTCGCCAATTCTGATGTGTCGGGTTCGATCCCCGGCAGGATGTAAAAAAACTAACTTTTCTATATCGTCTTGGATTGGGTGTTTGTGGTACCGTCATTGTTTCCTATTTCCGTAACACAAGTACTTTAATTACTTACTTTGGGTTAAACTACTCAACATGTTATATATAGGTATTGTTCACCACCAGTGTCCGGCACAAGAGACTTAATATATACTTTTAGTCTCTTATTATGTCCCGTCAAGTAGACCACTACTGACTTTCTACTTCTTATTTAAGAGCTTAAGCTCCTGTCGATAACATAATCGCATCCATTTCTGTTCAGCGCGGTAACTTTGAGTTTCTAATACGATAGGACATAAACTTTTTGCGTTATCTGGACATAAATAACTTCGTTTAGGTTCTCTCCTGCTTCTTCTAAATCTTCTGTATTAGATATCCAAACATCTTTCTTCTTCGGTTCTCTATTGTCTTTGTTAAACTTCTTTATTCCTGTATTATTCTTATTCGATTTCTTTCTGTTCAAATGATTCTCTCCATTCTTGCACCACATCTCAATCGTTCTCTATCATCCGGTGTCTTTAACCAAGTGTCATTACCTTTAACTAAAACATACTAATTTATGAACCTCATAATGAACCACTCAAGAACTCTAATTAATAGAAATTTAATTTAAAAAGAAAGTTAATAGAAATCTATTTCAATTAAACGGCCAATGGTAATACGGAATTGGAAATGAACTTTTAATAAACGAAATGTAAAATTACATTCCTTTTTAATAAATAATAATATCCAAGGGGCGCTTTTTCATTTCAATGACTTAAATGCTTAATGACATAATTAGGAACGCGAATGAAGGATGGTTCCAGATAAAATTTGAGTTTCCTGTAACCGAGTCTGTACCTATTAAAATTGTACGGTTGACCTGTTTCAATACGGGGTGCATTGAAACGCGGATGAATAGGTTTTGATGACATAATATTTTATAGCGAGATATTTCAACGTGAGCTAAGGATTTTAGAGGGTGAAGTGTGGAGGGTTGCTCCTCGTGTCCCGCAATCCGCGCGCTGTAAATTAATTTGAACAAAATAAGAACAGGTGGACAAAATTTGACACTGATAGGGCAGCAGGTGGCGCGGCATGTATGTAGTTAATTAAGCCCCAGTGCAATTTGAAAATTTTGGGATTTATATGAATTTAGTAACTAATAGGGATAACCTATCACAAAGTAAATTTTTTTTTGTCCGAAATAACGTTTGTTCGAATTTTCATTACACCGAAAACCGAATTATAACGAAACAGTTGTTCTTTCAGGATGTGTTGAATGTTTATCGCAAATACACGATTAGGTTCGGTTAGGTTAGGTTAAGTTAGGTTTAAAAGAAAAAACATTTTCCTCTCAAAATTATTTTCGAGGTTATGAAATTTTGACCAAACGTTATTTCTGTTTTATAATCTGGAAAATGTCATTTCGGACTATTGATAGATAACCCTAATAGGGTTTGTGTTGAAAATCAAATATTAACAGGTTCTGTGTAGTAGTTAAAGAGAAATCTCTCCATGTAAAAATTATATACAAACTTATATAATCTATTCTCAAATAATTCATTTTAGATTTTTATTTTAGCCTGTTTTCAGAATTTTATATGATCGAATAAAAAACATCCTATCGTGTAACAAATTAGCACATTCTTTAGACAATATCCTTAGGCGTAGCTTATATTTTTTGTAACACCGTTATTTAATAGTAAATACCTAAACCATTTGATTTAGTAAAACAGTTTTTTCCGCTGCTCCTCCGGTGACTCGCCTTAAATCCAAATTAGTTTATTAAATTCCGGAATTAAAAGTGGATTTAAAATCTTTGTTTCATTGAAAATACAAAATAACACTAGAAAACTTCAAATTCATTGAACACTACAACTCTGAAGTACGGTAGACTTTGAAGAATAATGATTGTGAGAATTGCTCTATTTACATAGATATATGTATGTGAGCCCAGTGTAAAATAAAGCGCCCTGATAAAGCGCGAACGTGTCACTTCTAGAGATTTTTGTCATCCAGGAACGCAAAAGCTGTATAATAATAAACTTTCTGTATAATGTTTTCGTTTCACAATGCCTTTTACGTCGTAAAAGTGTCTTAAATAAAAAAAAACTGTAAACACTTTTGTGATATATGAAAAGCGGCGGTAACCCAGTGGGACATTGGTTGCTTTTTTTATGATACCAAGTCGTGCGCCTGATGATAAGCGACACGCCTGTCCATATCTTTAAGATTTAAAGCTCTGAGGGGCACTACCACTGTGCCCGTCACCCTGAGACATAAGTTGACAAGTCCCAGGTGCCTGTAATTTCACCGGCACCCTTTAAAACAGCATAGTAATGCTGACATTACTGCTTGGCGGCAGAAATAGGTAAGGTGGCAGTACTTCACTGGCGCATTGACAGTGCCCCTCCGATCTTTGCGATTTAAAGCTCTAAGTGGCACTGTAATTGTTATGGACTGGCGTGTCGCTTACCACCAGGCCCACAACTTGTTCGTCCCATCATTTGATATTTAAAAAAAATACATAAATCGTGGTAGAAAGTGATTTGTAGCAACTTTTTATGACATATTTGTTTAGTCTGTTATTGTTTTTCTGCTGCAATGGCTCTAACACATTCCTTATTAAATCAACTTTGTGAGTATATTTTGTCTGGCCCTCTTCACTCATCGTTAGCGCCAGTCCCACCGTAATACAATCTGTTATGTCTAGACAAAGTCTAGTTTCAGAAGGTCGAACGAAAATGATGGAATCGATTATTTTTAAGCATGGCGATACAGTTAAATTTAGCGGAAAAACTATCTCGATAGTTTTCAATTTGAATCAAGGAAGGTAATTTGAATAAGGAGACAAAATATTGCAGGATTGGAACTTGTATTCAATAGCGTTCAGGGCTCTGTTTCGGCTTTCTCGCTACTGCATCCCCACAGCGCATACTTGCCGACACTGGAGTAAACGATTTCTATGCACTAATGTGAATGAAGATGGTTCTTTTTTTGATACTAACTGATCGGTCGAACAAGTGAGGCTGGTGGTAGGAGACACAAAGATATGAGGGGCACAGTCACCCTATGACAAAAGTTGATAAGTCCCATGTGCCTGTAATTTCACCAGCACCTTTAGTCTTCAAAACCGAAACGCAGTAATGCTCAAATTACTGCTTGGCGGTTGGAATAGCTAAGGTAGCAGTATTTCTCTCGATGAAATCTTTTACAAGGAGCTCTACTGCTACTAAATACCACAGCATCTTGTCTGCAGAAAGTTCGAGAAGCTTGAATAATGTTCTCAAGGTGACAAGAGATAAATGGACTCTGTTCTGCTCTCTAAGTTCACCAAACTTCATGTCCTGGTAGCTTGGTGATCATGGCGGGTATGATGTCTTATCTTTCCCAGCCGTTAGTACGTTTTATTCTATTTAATTTCGTAGTTATACTAATAATAAATAAAGTTAAAATGTACTAACGCAGTGGATTGTAAATTGTCAAAAACTAATGGTCATTGCTATTATCTGATATTAGACGCATACAGGAAGCTGACGGCCAACCTTCAGCATTGAAGAGGTACTCTAAGAAGAAGAAGGTATTAGTGGAGATCAGTGTACAGCATGGCAACCAGTGTCTGTAGATTGCTGATGATTGCCTATTTCTTGGCAATTGCCAAGAGCGTCTAGAGAATGGAATTTCCAATTCGGACTTCTTCCCCGAATGCTAGAACTTGGACCTTTAGAAGGCGAGAGTGAGTAGGCATTATTTTGGTGTGTATGCTGCATTCTCCACCTCTTCACTTCACTTTCCATCAAGTGACATGGAGGTCAAATGCCCATTTAATTTTTATAAAAAAAAACCCACCACCGTATTTCCCGTCTTTACGAAACACTGAAAAAAAAAAGTAAACAAGATGTTGTTTAAAGTCATAATGTAACTTGTAACATAAGCATAATTATTGTAACAAAAAGTACAATGATTGTAGCAATAATTTTAAGTAATGAATTTATTCATTTTGTGATTAATTCAATTAAGAATTAACCTAACTAGATTTGATTGGATTCCTGTCATTCATTAAAGGCACTGAAAATATGATACGAACTTGATGAACTGTTTCGACACGAAAATTTTACAGCAACATCTAGTTTTGGCCAGTCGCACTTATCGTTCAGGGAATAAGGTTAAATTTCGTTAATAAACCATTTCAAGCAGACTCAAACCGTTAAACAAATTACGTTTGCTGTCATAAGAACTACGGTTTATGTTATTAAAAGCAAATGGTGTCAAAATTAATATTCTATGGCCAAAAGCCATTTATCACGATGGAGCGTCGATTTTCATATTACATAAATCACCTTTGAAATCATTTTAACCTTGCTCTTTCATAATCACTTCTTTTGTGTTTTCATATCTATCATCGTCAACACGTACGTTCCACTACTGAACACAGGACTCTATTCTAGCGAGAGGGTAGTAGAGTACTTTAGTAGTACTAGAACTCCTCGTGAAAGAATCGGTCCAGGGAAATACTGCCACCTCACCTATTTCTGCCGCCAAGCAGTAGTGTGAGCATTACTGCGATCCGGTTTCGAAGGGTAAGGGTGCTAGTAAAATTACAGACACAAATAGTACATGCCAGCTTATGTCTCTGGGAGTCAGGCGCAGTGGCAATGCCCCCTAGATCTTTATAATTTAAAGCTCTTGAGTGGTACTGTAACTGTTATGGACAGGCGTGTCGATTACCATCAGATGCTAGACTTGTTCGTCCCGTAACTTAGTTATTATAAAAAAAGGGTTTAACGGGTTGAGGACTTAACATGATTATCAAGGTATCTGAATCTTCTTTAATAATCTCTCGCTAACGGTGACGTCACGTGGATGTCACCTTATTTATAACATAGCAGTCAATCGTGACCATGGGACCTGTAAAGGGCCCGAAACGTCGGTTTGTTTGAAAAAACAAATATACGCGATTTAAATCCGGAAAAATAGTTTCATTTCCTATAGCTTAGAAATTAAAGTTGTAGTTAGGTACATGCGACTATACTGCCGTCCACTAACTAGTGACAAGCGGTCGAATATCCGTTTTAAATGGCATAAGATAGAGCTCAAAAATATCTATGTAAAAACACTTAGGCTTTTTTGGTTTTTCACTAAATAATTTTCACTTATTACAAATGTCATACCACGATATGATTTATTTGTATATTCCCGATATTTCGGAACGGTTATACGTTCCATGGTAACGGGTTGACTACCTGCCTACTCTTTTTTTAATTTTTTTATAACATCAAGTGACGGGACAAACAAGTCGTGCACCTGATGATAAGCTACATGCCTGTCCATAACACTTACAGTGCCACTTATAGCTTTAAATTACAAAGATCTGAGGGTCACTACCACTGCGCCCGTCACCCTGAGACATAAGTTGACAAGTCCCATCTGCCTGTAATTTCACCAGCACCCTTACCCTTTAAAATCGGAATACAGTAATGCTGACATTACTGCTGCCAATAGGTAAGGCTGAAATAGGTAAGGTGGCAATACTACCCTGGACGAACTCTTTCACAAGGACTTTCTACTGCTACTAAAACCTCCTAGTCGACAAGTGACCATGGATCGTTGTGGTAAGAAATCTGTATTTAGTGACAATCATTTTGTTAACGATTTCGACCTATCAGAACTTACCTTAATGATGCATAGCCCAAATATTAAACACTTATGTTTTATAGTTTGTTATAATTATTAATACAAAGATTGAACTCTAAAAAAATTCCTTCGATCCGGTTACATTCGAAACAGCGCGAGCGCCTTCAGTATGCTCTGTCTGACGCTCTTCCAACTGGGCTACGGAACAAACCAGCAGACCTTATGAATTTTTTCTATGTGCTTATTGCAGATTTTTGTTTTTGATTTTTAACGACCAAAGCGCCATTTATGAGAATTCTATGCAAGTTTTTTCAATATTCTAAGACTGGGTTATGCTTTTTAACCGAGTTATGCCTTTAAATAAGGAGGGCGTTCTCAATTCGACAGTTTTTTTATGTATGTTAAGCGATTACTACTTCTTTTAATATTGGAAAGAAATTATCTCACATCTAAGGGTGGTAAACTAGGGGATGAATCTGGTTTTGCGCACTTTACAGTAACCAATTTCAATAAAACTTGGCAAATAGACGTAATTTCACGAACTTCTGAGGTAGTTTTTTTTATAAAAAAGTTTTAATTATTTTATACTATACAAAAAAATGATTTTGTCACATAACTGCGTCTTTAGCGGTCAGCAGTATAGAAATTTGAACCGTCGTTTTTCAGTTGAAGACACAAAGACCGAAATTACATCAAACCCTTAATGAGCTAGTAAAAAAATACTAACCACACATCAAAGAAAGTATCTGTTCAGTGGTCACATAATCAGTTAATCGGGCGCGGCGGCTAAACAGGTCAACTGCACAATTTTAATACAACGCTTAGTTCCCGGAAACAACCACATTTTGACGATGTTCTATTATTCATTGCATTTGAAGAGACCAGGGAAAGAACGATTAAAGTCACCTAAAAACATCTTTTGATTTGATACCGCCATCGAATTCATTAAACGTTTAGCGTGTTTTGCTTAAATCAGGAAAAGGCTAATAAGGTTATATATCCTGAAAATAATACTTTTAGTTTTAGGCAGAAAATGCTTCAGACTAAATGGTAGAAAAGTGGAACAAGATTTGTGTAAACATTGACTTTAATTCAGATAGCATTTTTGCATGTTTATTTCACTAACATTGAACAGTTTTCCAAATTAAAAATTATTTTTTCCTGAAGTTCTCCACAAGTGATTTTGATAATTCTTTCTTTTCATTCTTTATTAATGTAATTTTTAAATTACTTATGACAATTCGCGTCGTGTGTTGTATTGGTTAATAATTCAAATTCAAAACATCTCATTGATTATTGATACGAAGACCGATCAGAAAGAAAAATTTCTTCGATCTCATTGAACTCGAAACAGTCTCTTGCCATGCCAGGAAAGTCATTTAGTTATTTAATGCTGACGGCCTTGGCTCTGATAACTGTAATTAGTGGTAATCACAATAGATCAGTTGATGGTCGCAGTGATGAGTGATTCTCTCGTAAGTCCTGTACTTTTAGCAGCAGTAGAGCTCCTTGTGAACGAGTTCGTCCAGGGAAGTACTGCCCCACCTTACCTATTTCTGCCGCCAAGCAGTAATGTGAGCATTACTGCGTTCCGGTTTTGAAGAGTAATGGTGCTGGTGAAATTACAAGTACATGGAACTTGTCAACGTATCAGGGTGACGGGCACAGCGAGAGTGCCCCTCATATCTTTGCGATTTAAAGCTCTTAGTGGTACTGTAACTATTATGGACAGGCATGTCGTTTTCCACCAGGCGCACGACCTATTCGTTTCGTCACTAGATGTCATAAAAGAAAATAATGAAGCCACTCTAATAACAATAATACGCGCTGTCTAGTAAGAGCCTATTTATCTAGCCTTGATAAAGACGCCTGCAGGGTATTCCGTTTCTTTGTAATACGGAGCAGAAAAGGTGAAACAGCGTTTCGAGCGAATAGGTTGTAAACCAATGACATGAAGATGGAATGTACTTTATGCTTTTACAGACTAGAGTTTCAATAGGGATTAGAACTACGATTATTATGGGGCTATAGTACTGATATAAATGAACTTGACATAATCCAAAAAAATATGTTCGAATACTTGCAAATATTCTATAATCGACAGCAGAAAGCCGCATTTTATAAACCTCCAATTACTAACCCTCCCCTCTTTATTGTTTCAAGAAACAGTCATTATTGTAAGAAATAATCTTAATCTGTCTGAATTCAACAAAAATGCACGTCGCAATGACAAACTAATCATTCCAGAATAGATTCTAGTAATCTATATAAAAGGTCCATGTTACAAATACATTCAAATTTGCAACAAAATCCCTAACAATATAAAAGATATAACAAAAAATAATTCGTTCACTTTCAAACTAAAGAAATTTCTTGGGAAAAAAGCATATTATTCAGTCTCAGAATTCATGCAGGATAGTGATCTCTAACAAAATGATCTCGATTTATATTTATAATTATTTTTTACGTGTGTAAGATCATCGTTGATACCTAATTCACTTATACATTTCTATGTCGGAAATTAATATTATATGTTATTATAATAGCAGGGTTCATGTGATTTTATTATTTACTTGTAACTACTCTTTATACCATGGATGCAATAAATTATATTCAACTCTATTCTATGTATGATAATACAATTTTACAGATTCGAAAAGTGCCTCTACCATGAGATTACTGCGACAGTTATTTATATTAGTTTCTATACAAAATGTTGTTTCATCTTGTGAAAGAGTTCGTCCAGGGAAGTACTGCCACCTTACCTATTTCTGCCGCCAAGCAGTAATGTCAGCATTACTGTTTTCCGGTTTTGAAGGGTAAGGGTGCTGGTGAAATTACAGGTACATGGAATTTGTCAACTTATGTCGCATGTTGACGGGCACAGTGGCAGTGCCCCTCAGACCTTTGCGATTTAAAGCTCTTGAGTGGCACTGCAACTGTTATAGACAGGCGTGTAGCTTACCATCAGGTACACAACTTGTTCATCCCGTCACTTGATATTATAAAAAATAGTTTGCCGTACAATTTTGTGGAGTAATTTACGCGGTTGCTAGTGACAACTCTCGCGTTAAACTCGTGGTAGAGGCACTGGCCTGTCTCTTTGTTGATGAATTTCGAAAGTAGTTTCGTAAATCATCCATACTGAGAAAATGGCCGCAACTACGGACTTTTTGACTAGCTTGCTTCATTTGCTGATTTCGGAATTTGGAACTCATATTTATTTAATCAAACCTAAGTACACATATGTGTACCACACAGTACCCATAACGACTCGCATCCGGCATTTAACGACCGACATTGCCCTACATTCCCAAACTTCACATCCTTAAGGTCATTAAGCAACAAACATTTCACAAAGGAACCCAGATTTATTGTATTCTATTTTGCGTTTATACGTTCATGCGATTCAGTGTCTTTGCGTGAAAGGATTTAAGGGTCAAATTCAATTGTACTTAAGGGAGTTGATTAATAAAACACACGTGTCTTGGGTGAGGTTAGTGTGTTTTGTGTCGAATTTTGGGAAAGAAAGGTATTGGGGAAAATTCGATAAAGCCTTTCACTTTTTTCAGTTGTCAATCGGGTTACGTGTTCAAACTTGAATATGTTTTGTATGAATTCAAAATTCTTCTTCATCTTAAGGATAATTTTGAGGAAATTAATTACAAAATAAAAACTGGACATGAAAATATTTTTTCCGATGTAAATAGCGTCTATTTACATTCAAAACAAAAGTTTAAGACCCATCACAGGTCCCATGATCGCGGCTGATTGCTGCTTTTTACCAAATGCAAGGTAAATGCGATGAGATAAAGGACAAACGGCAAAATATAACATCGCATCGATGGAAATAACCCAACAGTTCCTGCCACATAGCCCCCTAAATAATAGTGACCTTATTCAAAAAGTTAAAAATATCCACGTAACACAACTAATATATTACTTTTCAAGTCATTTAAAATTTGTCATATTTGGCACCAACCACTTTTGTTGGGACTTAGGACAATAACAAAATACATCAATATGTATTTTGTTACAAAAATATATCTTTGTTATTTTGTATTGTTTGTTTAAAAAATATTTTTAATGTATTTTGTTACCGTTCCAAAGATTACTATATTGAATATGCCAAGTATTAGTCCTTTGGTTAAGCTACGCCGTAGCGTTAGCTACGGTGTAGTCGGAATTATTACATGGGAATCAGGATTTTTGTACAAAATGGATTTTGTGCGATAGTCACGTCGCGGAAAATCCGTTTTGCGAGTGTCACGTCGTAGGCGCATTTTGCACAATTTGATACACTGACGTTTCTGCCAAAAAGGCCTTCCATGAAATATTAAAATCAAGCTCTCCCTACTAACACACTTCGAATTCATTTCTGTTTGTTAATTGAGTTTTAATACCCGTGTTGTTTGGGGTCCTCTATTGTGAGGAAAATGTTATTAACCTGCCTGTTGAGTCATATGTTTGTGACTCGTTCATAATATAATTGTGGAAATCTATTATGTTATGTTTTAGAGTGAGTTAATTTTATTTAGAAAATTTAATTAAGGACATTTAATCAAATTGGCAGTTTTAATTAATTATGTATAAAGAACAGTAATTAGTGATTGATATTGAACACTTGTTCAAGTACTAAGGTACGTAAAGGGTGGCTCGATACTTGTATAACTTTTATACACTGATTGTGCCACGGCTTTGGGACACAGAGAGAAAGTACTTTAAATATTGTAGATAAGGATATTTCGTTTTCCCCCTGTGATTTCCCAGATGAAGAAAAAAAAACTTTTTCAAAGTATTTGAATGCAGCATTACTTATTTAAAAAAATAAAATAATATCTGCATGTAGCAAAATATTCTTTCTTCAATTTAGAGGTATGATTTTGAGATTAATATACCTTCTCTCTGTGTTCCATAGCCGTTGGACATCCTGTATTTTAGTTTTAATCGTCATCGTCATCACCATGTCAACCCACTTATACGTCCCACTGCTGGGCACAGTTCTCCTCAATGCAGGTCGGGGACTACTCAAAATATTTTTTTTCAGTTGAATCAAATCCCGTGATCGGTTGCGACAAATCGTACGACAATTAAGCAAGTATTTCACCTGATAAGGTGCTTAAAGTACGCATATTGAAGGTCATATTAGTTTCCACTACCAATCAACCACGCGATCAAAGTATAGGTATACAGTCCTATAAAGTATCTAATAATAGCAGCGTTCACCACTATTATCGATGAAACATTATTGAGTTAGGCCGTTGATACTCTTTGAAGCCAGTAAATTTTGATTAAGGTTCAACTCATACTGGCGCAAAGCCAAAACGTCGCGAAGCGTCATGTTTTTCGCCTATAGCATATTCATCTCTATTTTTCCATTATTAAGGTACAAATTCACGTTATGCTAATATGGAGTCGCGCATCGACGCGCGTTACTTGGGCGTAGGGAGTCGCGCGTCGACGCCGACCACACTGTGATTCGGGCGTTGTAGTTGAAAAACAGAACGCGACGCGACGCTTCGGCTCTGCGCCAGTGTGGGTTGAGCCTAAGATTTGTTTTCTAGTTTAAGTACAAACTTTTTTGTTACAAAACCATAATCATTGTCAAATTAACTATATGTAAAATAAACAAACTAAATATTTGTACCATTAAAAGAACAAATTTTGGCTCTGACTTATCATTCCACTAATTTTAATTACGAATAAAATAAAATAATTACTAGTGCTATGTAAATAACGATCCAAAATCATTCCTAGCACCTTATAAGTTCATGCCGTTCAACATCGATTGTATCCTGGGCTGCGTTTTACAGTGATTCTATGAAATCGGATTATAATCTGTTCTTTCAGTGTTTTCAACTGTAAAATGTGCTATAATATTTGTAACATTTTGTGCCCAGAAGTAGAAGTCTTGAAAGTAAATAAATAACGAAATGTATTACGTCACGTATTTAAGACAACTTCAAAGCAAGTGGTTGTGTGAGGTTAGGGATGTTCGAGTTCGATTTTAATATCGATGATGACGAATTATAGTAATTGTTTAAAATGAAATTACTTAAATTAGACAAAATATTCAACAAAAATATCAGTGGCAATTTAACTAAACACCATAAAATTCATGATGCGCAGTTTGGGTTCAGGCCTGGACTCTCTACAGAGTCCGCTGTGTTTTACCTCAAGCATACTGTTCGGTATTACACGGACAGAAGTACGCCTGTGTATGCGTGCTTCCTTGATCTGTCTAAGGCCTTCGATATGGTCTCGTAGGACGTGTTGTGGCATAAGCTGAGATGTGAGATAAATCTCCCGTTTGAGATTGTTGGGCTGTTCGAGTTTTGGTATCGAAACCAGATCAACAATGTTAAGTGGGCTGGGTCGCTGTTGGAACCATACAGGTTGGGATGCGGGGTGTGGCAGGGGGGTTTACCGTCACCTAAGCTCTTCAACCTGTGTGAAATGCATTAATTGGTGAGCTCAGCAGTGCTAATGTGGCTGCTCATTGGATGGCGTAATAGTTAACAATATCAGCTATGCAGATGACATGGTACTGCTGAGCCAATCAATATGTGCCCTCCGCGAGCTACTTAAGATTTGTGAGAATTATGCTGTTGCCCAAGGACTCAGGTATAATACAAAGAAAAGTGAGCTCCTGGCGTTTAAGCCGCGAGGTGGAGAAGTGGGCGTTGTACCGTCGGTCTCCCTTTGTGGCAGTGAGCTTACTAGAGATTTTTAATTTAAATACCTGGGTCACTGGGTGATGGATGATTAGTCCGATCTGGTGGATATAGAGAGAGAACGGAGAGCCCTCGCAGTCAGAGCAATGATGCTCGCCCGCAGGTTTGCACGTTGTAGTGGGGAGGTAAAAATAACGCTTTTTAAAGCATACTGTCAAACCTTCTACACGTGTAGCCTGTGGGTGAAGTATAATAAGGTGACCCTAAATACGCTGAGGGTACAGTATAACAACGCGTTTAGGATGTTGTTGGGGTTACCACGACACTGTAGCGCTTCAGGCATGTTCGCTGAGTCACACACAGATGGCTTTCATGCCATTCTGAGGAAGCGGGTTGCCTCGCTTTGGCGACGTGTTCGCGGGTGCCCCAACAGCATTCTAAATATTGTGGTTGATAAAATTGACTGCCCCATCCAGGACCACTGGATGAAACTTCATGTCGCGGTTTAGTTTAAGTTTACATGAGTGTGTTAAATTAATTTCAATTTTATAATTTTATATTTAATGTTGTAATTCGTGGTTTATTTTTGAATATAATTGTATAATTTTTTTCATTTTTTTAACATTATCTTATTTTATTGTAATTTTAGCATTTGAATAGCATCATACTAACCTTATTCCTAAGTTCTTTACTAACAAACTATGGATAACTGTTGTTGGTCCGAAAAAAAGTATTATTATTATTAATTCGCTATTTGAAAGTAACTCTCTACGTTCTTGGATTTCTTCTGCACTCTTCGGTTACACCCTGTATAATGCATGTAAACATTTTACGTGGTGTCGCGGCCTGGCTGCAAATAATCTACTGAGATATATGTATGTTGCCTCATTATATTTCTCCGCAAAGTTGATAAATTGATTTACTGAATTAACGAAGCAAAAGGAACAACATGCAATAAGAGCTTATATAGTACGGCTAGGGCTAGATAAAATTAATGAAATTGGGTTCCGCGATAGGGTACCTGAAATGCCGCGTTCCCCTATTGTATCGCTGTGATTAACCGTTAGACAAGGTTAATGCCAGCCCTTGGGTCTCCATTTCGATTCATTAATTTTAAACAATTGCAAATTAACGGTAGAGTTTCCCAAAAAACAGAAAATAGAGACATAGTGTAAATAAGACAAGTTGGGCGACTTCCACAAGTTCGGCTCTTAAATGCCTACACTTTCTCGAAACATAGGGTTATCACATTATTATTTTATTTGTACTTACAGGTTGTAAACACAATTTGAAGAAAAAGTCAGTGTTCTTCACTGTATTTACGTGTTATGCTGAAATAACCATTGTTAAATGTAATATTTAAGTATTGATTAAAGAATATGAAGCACTTTTGTTGAAACAACTACAAACACGACATTAAATACCCGTACTACTAAACTTGATGTCTGTATTTAAACACTGAGCGAATTCTCTTTAGTAGAGCAGTAGAGTTTCTTGTGAAAGAGTTTGTCCGGGGAAGTACTACCCTCTTACCTATTTCTGCGACCAAGCAGTAATGTGGGCATTATTGCGCTCCGGTTTTGGGTACACGGGATATGTCAACTTATTTATGTCTCAGGGTGACGGATGCAGTGGCAGTGCTTTTCAGATCTTTGCGATTTAAAGCTCTGAGTGGCACTCACGACTTATTTGTCCCGTTATTTGATTTAAAAAAAATGTATAATAAATGACGCATGTGACAACCTATGCTTTGCAACACGAGTGCACCGCGAGATTATGCGAATAAGTGCGTCCGTATACGTCGCGCAGTGTTCATGGAAACAAATAAGTCACGCTGCTAAATTTGTATGGAGTTGTAATGCTTGTTTTAATATACAGTGGAAATATCTACTGTGATGGTATCTCTAGGAGACAAGATTACGAACAAAGAACGATAGTTATGATATATCTAACGGCTGGCAGGCGGAAGTGGCAGTTCACACCTGTCGCAGAACCAAAATCACTGGCGCAAGCGTTTTCGGAAATGAAGATCAAGCCTAGCTAAGCAGGAGCCAGATGGCACGGCCATTCAAGCAGACTGGCCAGAAGTGACTAGATACGCAAAGCTAATTCATTGACGGAGTTCCGTGCCGGAAACTAAAGTTAGGCCCTCGTATATGATAGTTAATCGTCTTCCCAACTATTGATAGCCTACATTGTAATATAATCCCTAATGTAGATGTATATAAGCGATATGCTAATCGATATCAGTCAAATCTTGGTCACATAATTTAGCACAGTATCAACAGATACAGCTTAATACGTCTGCAGTAATTAACAAAGATAATAGAAGCTAATTGAATCAGCTTAGCGTTCGAACCGTTACAGATTGAACGTGAGGTTTGATATTAATATGCAACACATTATTCAAATCGCTGAAAACACGTGAAACAGCTGAAACTTTCTCAGTATTTTAATAAAGAGACTAAATTCTTTGGTTCCAAAAAAGTACCTATTTCTGCTGTTAAGCAGTACATGAGCATTACTGCGTTCCGGATTCACAGGGCAGGGTGCTGGTGATATTACAGGCACATGTGACTTTTGAACTTATGGTTTTGTAACAGTCGAGCTTCCTGTGGAAGAGTTTGTCCATGAAATGTCCATGCCACCTTACGTATTTCTACAGCCAAACAGTAATGTCAGCATTATTGTGTTCCGGTGATGAAAGGTAAGGGTGCTGGTGAAATTACAGGCACATAGGACTTATCAACTTATGTCTCAAGGTGACGGGCGCAGTGGCAGTACCACTCAGATCTTTGCGATTTAAAGCTCTGAGTGGCACTGCAACTGTTATGGACCGGCGTGTAGCTTACCATCAGGCGCACGACTTGTTCGTCCCGTCACTCGATATTATAGCAAAAAAATCTCAATCTCTTATATTTGTTTTTCAAACAAATCATATTTCAGACCCTTTACTCTTTAGGTCCCACGGTCACGGCTGACTGAGACGGTAAAGTCGTTAATCGTTCTGAAATTTATGGCTACGCACTTAATCATGTTTTCAGTTCGCTCTATATTTATTTATTACATATCACACTACTATTACAATAGTGTTGTAATTCAAAATATGTGAAATTCAAGATTATGTCATTGCTGAAAATAGATACTGATTCTTTACACGTCAGTAAAACCATCGTTAGAATATTACAAGAAAAAATTAAGGGATATGTATGTAACTCAAAGTGAGACAAGCTTTCTGTGAGCTAGCTGTGTCTAAAACAGACAGTCCTTACCCAAAAATATGAAATTATTTTTTTCCCTATTTTTATATATATTTCGCTAGTACGAAATTATTTAGACATGTATAATAAATTTTAACCTGTACAAAAATTTTAATGATTACCGCTATGGCGGTTGCATTGCCACTCAGAGCTTTAAAACGCAAAGATCTGAAGGGCACTGCCACTGCACCCGTCATCCTGAGACATAAGTTGATATGCGCCTGTAATCTTACCAAGCATATCCGTTTTAAATAGCATAAGATAGAGTTCAAAATTATCTATATAAAAACACTTAAGGCTTTTTTGGTTTTTCACTAAATAATTATCACTAATTACAAATAAAAAAATTTGTGAACGTAAATTATGAATTCAAAATTATTGGCATTAGCCATTTCTGTTGCGAAAAGGCAGAAAAGCAAAATAAAATCATATTGGGTACATCCCTTATGTGATCTAAGATATTTAAAAGGACAGTTTGTGTCGCTTTGTGAAGAATTGAAGCATTATCCCCATAAGATTTTTAAGTATTTCCGAATGTCGATAAGCACATTCTATGGATTATTGGCCATCGTGAGCCCCACAAACACTCACGCCATTGTAAATGGCGTGCAATACAACTCCGTGTTTTGTTCTGACGGGAGTTGACAAACGCCGGCGCTGCAGTCAGTTGTAGAGGTGGACGTTTAAAAGGAAAGCATTTAAAAAGTCTGTTTTTTAAAATAAGCGCTTTTCATTATAAGCGTAAGTGTTGGTCACTGGTCAGTTCTATACATACTCGACAATTTCATTTTTAACAACGTACCTAAGTTTCAAGTAGACCATCTATGTTTCCTAAACAAATAAATGCAATATAACGTTGCAAGCTTTTTTAAATATAAAGTCTATGCGCTTAGACGTTTTTCTAAACGACTTTTTAAGCGTCAAATTGAATAGCGTTTAATAAAAATTTATAAGCACGCTTTTTAAACGTACGTTTTAACGTTAAAAAAATAAGCAGTTTTTTCCATTTCAACGGTTAACAACTACAAAAGTTAAACAACTTATGTTTTTGAACGCTTTTAAACGCCAATGAACAAAATGTTAATATAATAATGTTATGTCTAAATAAAAATATAACTCCATTTTTACAAAAAAGCTTACTTATCTTAAAACCGTTAGTGGCCTACTCTTGTGTTTCGCTATCACACAACGTTGCAAGCTTTTTTTAACATAAAAGTCTATGCTATTAAACGTTTTTCGAAACGATTTTGTTAGCTTCAAACTAAAAAAAATCATAATGTTTAAACGCTTAAAAAAATAAGCCGTTTTTCCCATCTCTAGCCAGATGGCTGTGCGTTCGAGACGCGGTCGCACGTGAGTTGTACTGCGCGCCATTTACAATGACGTGGGTGCTCATGGGGCTCACGATTGCCAATAATTCATAGAATATATTTATCGACATTCGGAAATAATTAAAAAACTTGTAGGGATAAAGTCTTAAATCTTCATAAAGCGACACAAACTGTCCTTTAAAATCTTTTTAAGAGATGTACCCAATATGATTTTATTTTTCTTTTCTGCCTTCTCGCAACACAAATAGCTATTGCCAAAAATTTTGAATTTATAATTTACGTGCACACCGCAGCGAGTACGATTCTTAATGATTTTTTAGCGTTCATATGAACACAAATATTGGGAACGATAAAAAGCACCAAAGTCGGGTTTTAGAGCAACACTTTATAAGCGCTCTTGCGAATGACGCCTTATATAGTTTGTTGATCGTGTCCATTGAATGTCATTTAGGTTTAGTTAACATTCAAAATAGGGTTCAAACTTGCATAAAACGCGCTAACTAAGCCCTGAAACGACCCCCTCGTCGAGTGTAGCCCAATTCAATTAACATGCTTTGTTACTTGACATAGCTGTTGAACGAATATTGTACGTCGCATTGTACAAAGTATATTCCCACAAACGTTTTATACATAGACAGAGCTGCGGTCTCTTGTAATTACTCTATTTTGTTCATTTATAAATTATAAATACATATGGTTTTTGTTTATATAACTGGGACATAATCCGAAAAACGCAAAAACACATGAATAAAATCAGTCACGTGTTCTGAAGTCCAGGAGCTCTTGGCTACCAAACTACATATTATTATACTACCAGCGACCATATTTGAATTTGTGAAAATGGGAATTGGCAGCGCTCATTTATCTAAACTTCGACTAACAAACACGGAGTAATGAAATTAAAAAAAAAATACTATTTTTTTTATTTAGGTCACGCGACTGCTATGCTAATGCATTGGGCAAGGTAGCCTGCCCGCCCTTGGGTTTCGCAGACAGTAAATTTAAATTAATTTTTTCAGATAAAGTTTTGTACAGATGAAGGGCACTGAGACCCCACGGGCCAAGTATTTCGACTCCAAAGGCTGTAAATAGGTAGTCGGAGCCGAGATCCTGGTTCTTATTACTTTTTAATCTTTCGCCATCTCAGCTGCGCAGCCAGCCCTCTTGCTGGTGTGCTAGAGATGGGATGGGGCAAGTGTGTGATGATAGTTATTCCGTCCGGGCGTTTGCCATCTGTTCGCGACATGCCGCTTGGCTCGAATATAGCGGGCACGTTAACCGTGGCAAAGGCTATGAATTATACTTTACTTTAGCTTAACAATTAGTAACTATAGCCAAAAAAAACATTTTCAAATTGTACCAAAAATTTTGTACATGAAAATGTAGAAGCCTAATTTCACCAAAATTCCATTACACATGTTTCGTTGGAAAAATTGTAATGCAATTTTATATTTTTTCCAAGTCACATTCATGAAGTTAAAAGATTGCGTCAGCGTGACATGATTGCTTTTGTTATCGACCATCATAAGTGGGAAAAGCTCGCCGGGAACAGCGACAAATGGCACAAAAAAATCGGGTGGGCTGTGTCGAGGCGCACTGCCGTCGTTTAAACGTGAAACGTTTACGATGATCGATTTCTTTCGTTACGTAGATCGATCGACATTATAGTCCAAATTTTTATTATGGTACACATTGACTTACAAATAAATGGACGACGGGTCTAATACAAAAAACCACGAAAAAAATGTCCCAAGTCAACCTATTCGAAATTTAAATTGTAATGTCATCGCTGTATCGCGCTGTCAGTAGAACAAATGAAGACTAAAGCGGAGTGTAGCGCTCTGTATACGATTTTAGCGCCTTACAAGTGCGGACACTTTTTAGCGCGGATCCGACGTCCATATAATTGTAAGTCAATGCTGGTACACGTATGTTTCTGTCTATTTCTATGATATCAAGTGGCGGAACAAACAAGTCGGGCGCTTGGTTACTCGTAACATTTGTAGTGCTTCTCACAGTTTTCAATCGCAAACATGTAACATACAGTTAACAAGTCCTATAAGCGAGATATTAAAATAACCCGAAGTCCCTATAGATAGTAGCTTATAAATATGACCCCGATCTCGCAATGAAGAACGATTGTTTTTTGGTTCCAGTTTTTCAAAAAGATAGAAGCTATAGTACGCGTTTTGAATACAGCAGAACTTAAGAGGTACTTTTTAAAATTTTTTATGATAAAAAGTGACGGGACGAACAAGTCGTGCGCCTAGTAGTAAACGATCGCCTGTCCATAACAGCTGCAGTACCATTTAGAGCTTTAAGTCACAAAGATCTGAGGAGTATTGCCGCTGCACCCGTCACCCTGAGACATAAGTTGACAAGTCCCATAAGCCTATAATTTCATCAGCACCCTTTCCCTTCAAAATCGGAACGCAGCAATGCTCACATTAGTGCTTGGCATCAGAAATAGGCAAGGTGGCAGTATTTCCCTGGACGAACTCTTTCACAATGAGCTGCTAAAAGTATGGGTAGTCTGGGCATATGCAGCCCACATCACTGCGACCATCAACTGATCTATTGTGATCACTATTAATTACATTTCGGAGCCAAAGCCGACAGCATTAAAGAACTGAAGGACTTTCCTGGCTCCAACAGGTTTTATGTCCTCTACCGTGACCCTGTTTTAAGTTAATCAGACGGAAGGAATTTTTCTTCCTGTTCGGTCTTTGTATCAATAATGAGATGTTTTGAATTTGAATCACTAACCAATACAACACAACACGCGAATTCTCTTAAGTCATTTAAAAATTACACGAGAGATCCAAAGAAAAAGGTATCTGGTTCGAAATAATTCAACCTGATCTACTGAAGTTTCGTAGTTTGATAACTGTATGCTGAATAGACTTAGAAGTTGTGACGGCTCTGAGGTTGCGCTCTGGGCACATTCCTTCAAAGAAGTTTACCTTTTTGATGGGCTTTACACCAACTCCATATTGTAGCAATAGTGGCGTCATTGAGGACGTTTACCACATTTTGTTGGAATATGTTCGGAACGAGAGAGTCAAGAGACAGTTGGGCAGTGTGGTTAACATACGACAGACTGGGTGATGTAACAGTATACTAGCCGTTCTTTCGTCGAACGAAGCCAAGATACTGTACAAAATATATTTAGGTAGTCTTAATCTAGGTTAGATGTATAAATTAAGTAGCATTACGGAGCGACATTACCATTAACACACATGGTAAAGTTCGTTAAATTTAGATTAAAAGAAAATACATTAATAAATGCAATGAATAATGGAACATAGTCAACATGCGGTAGTTTCCGGGAATTATTTCTAATAATGCTGACAAAAAAAGAATAGTAGCGTACCCAGTTATTGTCTAAATGGTAAAGAATGCAAGTGGTTGCGACTTGGTTACTCACTTGGTCTACTTATTTACTTGCCTACTTGGTTTTTACTTGTTGTAATACTTATAGCTAGATAAATTTGAAACAATGCCAAGTCGAGTGTAATTCCTAAAGGCCGAAACATATTTAAAGATCTCCATATCGGCCAAGGCAATTCGTGTTCAAGAGGTTATTAACTGCCTCCGTGGCTGAACGGTTACCATGCTAGTCTGCCACGCAGAGGTCCCGGGTTCGATTCCCAGACCGGGAAAAATATTTGTATGGCCTACATTTGTTTTTCTCGCGAGTTTGGGTATAAGCTGTGGTTGTCTATGTGTGTTCATAGCACCCGCGACACACAGTTTCAGGGTTCAAGGTTTAGTGGATTCTTTAAAATTTATATATTTTTTATATATGTAATCCCATATTTTGAATCGTCAGACATAGATGTATCAAACTTATAGTATATTTCAACAAATCAGTAAAACATATTCATAATGTCGATAGTACCTAAAATAATAATATAATGTTCTACTATCATGATATTAATTTATTCTTTGTGAAACTACTGCACTAGTTTGTTATAATTATTAATACAAACATTCTTTCGATCTGACGGAAAACGAACCTGCGTCTGTGCTAAGCCAGGGCAATAGCGCTACCAATTGAGCTAAGATCGAGTAAGTTGAGTTCACGAATTTCCATGCGTTTTTACAGATCTTTGTTTTTTTGCTTTAGCGTCATTTGTGAGAACTCTATGTAATCTATGTTTCTTTGTTCGTACGACCTCTGTATTAATCATTTAAAAAAATAGTAAATTAATTACATTAATCCTTAATTACTCGTATGGGGTCAACTTTCCTTTACGCGGCATAAAATAATACTTTGGTGTATCGGAACGCTCTCTCGCACTCAACATTAGCTTCCTATATAGATTTTAAGGCTTTCGCGGTTATTTACTAAATGATTATCACTAATTTCAGGCTTCTTATCACGGTATGACTTCTTTTTATTTTCCCGATATTTCGGAACGGTTGCACGCTCCATGGTCACTGGTTAACTGGACGGCGGCAGATGACAGCTTTAAGAGCAGACATATCTGTCTACCCTCTTGCGCTGTCGACGACTACTAACTTCATCGCAATTTGTTGTGGCGTTACCATTGTCACCTTTTTCACACAAAACTGTTTTTTTTTACACAAACTGTTTTCACCCCATTAACCAAAATAGGAAAAATGTTACGTTCACCAAAAGACCACCCTCCTTTACAAACACCGGGTGTCTATAAAGTCAACTGCAGTTGTGGGAGCTCGTATATCGGTCAGACCAAACGAACAATTGACGATCGTATGAAGGAACACATCCGAGCAGTAAAAAACAATGATGCATAGAAGTCGGCTATAGCACGACATCTCACACAGACTGACACTAACCACTGGATCGATTGCATAGCCCCCAGGTACTATCGACAGAACGTCACTACATACCGTTGGTACGAGAAGCCATCGAGATCACGAAGGACAAAACTTTTAACCGTGATGATGATTTTAAACTGTCCAGTGCATGGAATCCGGTCCTTAATGCGTGCAGTAATAAAAACATAAACACCTCATGTTCAGTTTCACGAGTGGATACAGTGAGTGTGGTTTGTGTGAAAAAAGTCAGTGACAATGGTAACGCCACAACAAATCTGAATGAAGGTAGTAGTCGTCGACAGCGCAAGACGGTAGATAGATATGTCTGCTCTTAAAGCTGTCATTTGCCGCCGTCCAGTCAACCCGTGCCCATGGAGCGTGCAACCGTTCCGAAATATCGGGAAAATAAAAAGAAGTCATAACGTGGTAAGAAGCCTGAAATTCGTGATAATCAATTAGTTTCCTAATTCGCATCAAATATAATATTTTAGTAACAAAGACTTTAAAGATAATACGCTCTTAATGCGTGACCCCGTGGGAATAGTTACGTAACATTTTTTGTTCGGGGTAAGTGAATCTATTATTGTTATTAATTGTGTTTTTGAGTACTATCTTGTATTGTTACAGAGTTTGTGAAATTAAACTTTACCACAGATTTTTTCACCGGTATATTTATGTAATATTTACAAATATTTCGTAATATTGAGTCTTTTATTAAATACCATTATTAATTCATTAGAAATCTTCTTAATAAATTGGGGTCAGTAAGGACCCCATGCGAGTAGTTGCGTGATTTTCTTCGTGGTTAAGCCGTAGGTACTGCTTAATGAAAAAAAAAAAAAGGTACTGCTTAATGACAGTTGTGAATAACGATGTCAGTTTTCGCGATTGCTACACGTAGGAAATGAAACTATTTTTTTCTTTTCGGATTTAAATCGCGTCCATTTGTTTTTTTATACAGAAGTCAGTCACCCGTGCCACGTAAGCCAGAACTATTACTTTGTTTGAAAAAATAAAACAAATGTACGCGATTGATA
This sequence comes from Hyposmocoma kahamanoa, assembly GCF_003589595.1. Taxonomy (NCBI): domain Eukaryota; kingdom Metazoa; phylum Arthropoda; class Insecta; order Lepidoptera; family Cosmopterigidae; genus Hyposmocoma; species Hyposmocoma kahamanoa. The sequence continues at coordinate 4,583,876 of NW_020653852.1, read as the reverse complement.
TTCGACAAAAAACACTTTCATTCTTTCATTTTCAATGTAAGTGATTTGAATTGTAATTATTTAAAATAGATAATGTTGCAACGGTTCGATGGTTATTATTGGCGTTATTCTTTGACTAAACTGTGCAGCCAATGACCTCATCCAGCCACCCTGCCACCCTTTTGAGGTCATTGATCCGCCTCACGCTAGGTTTGCCAGTATACGAAACCCACGGGACTAAACGTTATGACGCAATATGCTGTCGTACAGTCTGATGGTTAATTTATTAAAAAAATATATATTTAATACTCAACAAACGAAACATTTCTTTTTAATTACTATACAATACTATACAAATATTTTTTAGCAAATACGTAACAAAAAAATTCAAAGACAGGTATAAATAAATTAAATTTTAAATAAGTTAAATTGCTCCATAGCAATCTCTTTCAGGCAATCTTCCGGTTACAGGATAAACTTAATAATGGCAACAAAATACGATTACTTATCCATTTTCGTTATAAGTTTTGTAAATTCAGAAAATTAACTGAAATCCTGTTTTCTTAAGTAAATTATATAATCCGCTGGCTAAGCGACCCAAAATGTGTCCCGGCCTCCGAAACGAGATGATGCCACTTACTTTGGTCCTGTGCAATCTCTCGCCAATTGATGGCTTGTAATTCGCGCAGATCCACGGCGTCGCTCCAGCGGTACCTTGGACGATCAACCGGTCTTCGTTCAGTAGGTCGACCTAAATAAACTCTCTTCACGTCCCGATCCTCTCCCATCTTTTCTAAATGGCCGAGCCAGCGAATATATTAAATAAACTATAATAAATAAAAAACGTTCACGAAGGGAAACGCACAGACAACCACAAATTACATTCAAACTCGCGAGAGAAATAAATGTAGGCCATACAAATATGCCATTGAGGTAGTTTCGGAACGGAGGAGCAATTATAGTTCAATATTGAACGGTTTTCACTAATATTAGACCTAACTCTTTGATGGTTAATAGCTTTACAAGCAGCTGTGAACATTAAAGCTGTAAAGAGTCCGAAACATTGGTTTCAAATAAAACGGTTCTGAGAACCGGAAAAATATTCTTCATTCAATGTGTACTAATGGCGGAAACCAAAAAACTCGATTATGTACATGGACACGCTGTCACCTAACATAACGGGTTTTTATATAGGGTCAAAAGCATAAACAAAGACATTCTTTTAAAGGTAATTGAAAGCAGAAAACTGCAATCAGTCAGTCTAAAAATTTTTATTTCACAGGTACGCAAATTACATTTGAAATCGTCGCTTTGTAAATGCCACTCATTCATAAGGCAGATTCCCCTGAGAAGAATGAGCAAAAAACTCTAGGGGTTGCTCTTTGTAAATAAACATTTGTACCTAAAAGAGATGGCGCTGTTATCCATTCGTAGCTAATGATCTATTGCGGCTTACAATTTACAAATCAAGGGCGTCTGAATGCCGTGGGATAGGTTACAATTACGTATACATTATTTATTTTGGATTAACTGTATTTAGTTTGAGCTTTATTACGTAAGCAATAATACCTACTTCTACTTAATTTTTTGTGTGAAATGTGTGATAATTATCCAGACTATCTAAAGACAGGCACATTCGGCTGTTTATCGAGACATATTGATTCCAACCCTAATGTATGGTAGTGACTGTTGGGTATGCCAGGAAAAGCATCAAAGTAGAGTGAATGCTGAAATGAGAGCTTTGCGCCAATATGTGCTGTATTTATTTTGAGAACAGAATGCTGAACAGTGTAAGAGAACGTTGTGGTATGAAATATGATATAGTGGCCAGGATCGAGAGACACATGCTTCGATGGTTTGGTCATGTAGAAAGAATGAATGTTGATAAACTAACGGCACAAATTTATTGAGCGAATGTGGATGGAGATGTGGGGAGAAGTAGTCTTCGGTGTACATATCTCAATCAGATTGAGGATGTCCTTACAAAAGGCCGGGTTGAAGGTATCAAGAATAAACGGACTTATGCCTAGACTGACGGAGGCTGGAGGAGACGAGGTTTGTCAGGAGTGTTATATATTGAATATATTTCGGTGTGTGTGCCCACGAGCTCCATTAGCCCTTTTACGCTCTAACATCCAGACGTACGATGAGATGTCATTCTTACTTGGTAAATATTCCCTTCAGGCGTATAAAAAGCGCTTTCCATCATCTTTTATTATGCGCACAGCCTGGAATTCCCTACCTGCGACTGTGTTTCCAAGCACATACAAATCGAGTATCTTGAAGGTGTGACTGAATTAGGCATCTTCTGGACGAGCTCGTTCCATCGTGGATCCTATCTTTGCTCCAGAACTAGGTAGTGGTTAAGAGCAATATTATATACGTATGATAATTGAAGCGCAGCAAGCGGATATTTCTTGGCGTCTGTTCAAATTACACAGAAATATTTCAATACCTATTTATAATACCGATGATTAGTTATGGTGTAACAGTTATCGGTAAATTACTTTCGAAGAATTGTACATAACTTTTAATTAGTTTCAAGTTAAATATATTATCGTTTAGTAGGGTAGTAATTAGGAGAACCTGCTAACTTAAGTTTAAGTTAATACCGTTAAGTCAGACAACTATAATCAGAATTCATTAACATAGAAAAGCATATTTGAATAATAAGAAAGGAGATTAGAAAATCTTACTTCTACGAATAACGACTTTATCATAATACAGTAAAATTCAAAATAATATTATTCTGTTCCGTGCACGAAACTAAAATACGGAGACGAACTAAAGCAAATTACAGTGCACAAGATGAGGCTTTATTGGCAAGATAGCAATTTTCCAGTTCAGAGGTCGACGGTACAAATTCATAAACGTATTTTAATATTATTTTTAGAACAGAAATAAAGACCGGCCATGTCATATTAATAATAAACCAATTATGGAACGGTAATCCATCACCGCGCGCGACAACGACCATTTTTCGCTATGCATTGACCCACGCACCGCAAAGGACGCGTCTGCGTTGCCACCGACGAGCCTCTACATCCTCTTCCACCAAACCTTTAGTCAGTTCTGGCAAGAAAGTGAAATATGACAGTTAGTGACAGGAGAGACAGTACGCTATGAAAAAGGATTAACTATTGTCTCATTGTCATTAAGAGGGAGCAGAGGAAAAATTCCTAATCTTCGATTCGATTTTAAATGGGTATATCCACTTTAAAGTTAAAAATAAAATATTGTATGAGTAACTACACGATATTTTCAAGCATAGACATTAATCAGAAACATAAAACAATAAAGTTTCCTCGATAGATAAAAATCACGAAATGACCTCTAATTTTCAAATTCTTTCGATTTATCCTCGAAATGCTACAGGTTATTAGGACAAAAATTAGATAATGAATTATATTTATGCATGTTCGACAACTGTCACTACGGATTTTTTTTAATCCCTGTAGTTTTAGAGTTATTCCGCTAAAACGAATTTGGTACTTTTAATGCGCAGAATTCAACATCTCCTGTCGCATGTCACGCGAACTTCAGGCATATATTTGTTTCACAAATTTGGGCGGAGCCA
>NW_020653852.1:4555712-4580310 GCF_003589595.1 Hyposmocoma kahamanoa | reverse complement strand
AGTGCTGCCACCTTGCCTGTTTCTGCATTCAAATGATAATGTTAGCATTACGGGGCGTTCCGGTTTTGAAGGACAAGGGTGCTGGTGAAATTACAGGCACATATCCGCTCACGCGATTCATGCGTCTCTGGAAGCATACCACACCTAGAGGTGCCGGTGACGATTTTATACCGATTTATCGGATATCGAAGTTATAACAGGTAAAAGAACTAATACTAATTGCTATTTCGGTAACTACTCTAGCAAACCATAAAGTTTTTAATGCCTGGGTCTGTCATTTAAAAAAAATAAACAACTTCAAAAATACCTCACGACAATCGTGTGTGTTATTGTTTGGGGTGGTGATGTCGGTGTTTATTTATTGAAAACGTACCGTAAGTTGCGTTTTTTAAGTTTACCCTGAATATAAATGTTTATAAACTATACTTTAAGGAGTAATTTCATGGTAAACATTAGAACCACTCAAACGGAATATTATCATATTTACCCAAGTACACCAAAAATTTCATTAGTGCTTTTTAAGTGTAGGATTTGCGGTGTATTACTGCATTTTATTTGAGATGTTTTTGTTGTAGTACGGAGGGTATTTATTTAGCAATGCAGAATAATAGTTTTTATTCATAAAAACTTGTATTTAAACTGAATCCTTTTCTAATTTGCGAAACCAAATAGCCACCATTTTGCGGTAGAATGAGCGCATCGCGTGAGCTGATATGGGACTTGTCAACTTATGTCTCAGGGTGCCCGACGCAGTGATACTGACTATGGCACCAGGCGCACGACTTTCGTTCGTCCCGTCACTTGTGTCATTAAAAAAACACGTTTTCATTGCAAGTAACAAAAATTGTTCAATGGCCTATTGCTTTAATATACTATGTATTAGTATAGTATGGTGTGTTGGGATGGTATCCGCAACTCGACGTCTAGACACCTATTTTGCTGGTATCCACCCAAGGACCTACTCATGCCACCCGAGCTCCTTCATGGATCTCAGCATTCTGCTGGGTCTTATTGTTAATTTTTTATGATACCAAGTAACAAGTCTTGTGCCTGGTGGTAAAGAATACGACTAACGGAACGTTGTAGTAGGATGTGCGCCACAGTCTCATACGGACACATCTCATTTGTCATACGGACCATGACCCCTTAGGGTGGCAGTTAGAAACTACTAAGGATTTTCCTAGTATATAAATAAAATAATAAAAAAGTCTGATTCATGTGTAAATATAGTGAGTGCGGTGCGTCGGGTAGAAATGAGAATATTACTGGTACGCAAGAAGCCGGAATGAGTGTTGTCAATAACACAACGAAAAAGGGTACACCGATATCTCTGTCCTTAAAGTTGTCAACCGCCCTACGCCGGTCAACCCGTGACCACGAGCGTGAAACGGCTCTAAAATATATAGGGAGAAATAAAAAGCCTTGCCACAGAAACTTGCTTCGATCACAATATTTTGGTAGATGCATGACTCCATACAAACCAATTATTATATATATATAATATTTGTATTATTATTAGTTACATAGCAAGCAGTCCTAAAGTGTGACATCACTCTAATATACATCTTAATATTTTAATAACAGCGTCGTAACACATCTGTGCAAATTTCTACATACATGTTATGTCTTGAACGATCGAAAGGGGTTTACAAATTTAATGAAATCCATAACATTTTACACAATAGTAAATTAATCTATAAGTATCACATTGATCATATTGCTAGTAAGGCTTCAAGAGCCCTTGGTTTTGTGATGCGTATGTCCAATGAGTTAAGGTCTATAAAAACGATCGTTTGGTACGAAGTCTCAAGATGACTTCGCATCACAGGTGTGGAATCCGCAGTACAGTGTTTATATTGCGCGGTTGGAAAATATACAAAAACGATTTCTGCGATTTCTTGATTATAAGGCCAGACAACAGTCTTTAAGCTATGAGCACCGATACAGGCGGTATCACTTTCTTCTGATGCGTCGTGAAGTGAATGACGTTTGTTTTATATCTAACCTGGCTAATGGCAACATTGCCTGTCCGGAATTACTGTCAAAAATTGGTCTTCGCACTAACACACTGGCGGTTGTGGCGGCGCCCCTTGCTTCACATGCCACTTTATCACACAAATTATCGACACATCACATTCATGTTGCGTGGATGTGAAACACATAAGTACTGCACCGACTATGACTTTGGTCTGTTTGCAACAAGCCCTGCGGCCATTAGACGAACTGTAGGTTTGAATTACTTCAGCAGGACAGCAATAATTATAGGTGTGCTCAAACTTGTTTTATATTTTATACAATAGATGTAAGGTATATACATATGGATATTGATCTATATGTAACATATATAGGCAATCGAAATATATACAAAATGTTTATTTTTTGACTGCTTTAAACTATAAAAATGTAAGTCAGATCAGCATTACTTATTGGTTTGTAATTTTGATATTCAAATGTGGAGGTTTGTAATAGGCTTTTTTTATATTGTTTAGTTTTATACACCATCTTTGACTTATAGCTGTAAAACTTCCTAAAGTAAATAAATAAATAAAATAAATAAACAAATAAATGAAATAAGATATCTAGAAAACTAGAATCTTGAACGTGGGCTGGCTGAAGGCACCTCAGACCACATATCTTTCAGCTGCCCTACCAGAACGTGTTCTATTTGATATTCTTCCACTTTCTATTCCTCGCCCCGTAAATTTCAAGTTTCTGTTATATGTTTTTACAAATACCCTCTTAGAATTAATAACTGATTTTATTAGTACTAACAAACTTAAGTTATAAAAGTTATTTATTTAAATATCTGTAACGATGATGGTATATCGTGTGTTGCATTGTCCCAGAAGCCGGAATAGACTAAAGAGCAGTGTTTATTAATTAAACGTCTAAAAAACGAAAGTATAACTCCCATGACTGACTTGACATTGGCGAAATTGGACGTAGTTAAACATAAAGGGTCCAATGCTCATCCAGCCCCTTTCGAGATATGGCAGTTATGTTTAAAAGTGTTTCTCTCTTGTTTTATTTTCAAAACTTATAATGTCATGTAACTCCAGCAATATTTATTTGTGTTTATACATTGACTTGCAATTATATGGACGACGGATCTAATACAAAAACCACGAAAAAAATGTCCCAAGTCAACCTATTTAAACGTAGTGACATGTAAAGGAATATGAATAAGCTAAAACGTTGAATTTAAATTGTAATGTCATCGCAGTACTGTTTAATTTTGCTTGCTTCGCTGTCAGTCGAACAAACGAAGACTGAAGCGTGAATGACGCTCTATATACGATTTTAACGCCCTATAAGTTCGGACACATTTTAGCGCGGATCCGACGTCCATATAATTGTAAGTCATTGTGTTTATATGTTGGATTTTTTTTTGCTGATCTTTGCTGAAGTAAGACTTTAAGAACCGTTTGGTACATATAACTATTTTTTGATAATTTTGTGAATTGGATCCTTTTTGTTTAACTACGACCAATTCTACAAGAGAAGCCAGAAACTAAAAAATTGAATAGAACAAGAATCTTAAAATGTTGTAACAAAGTACAAACTAATCAGAGAGTATGTGAGTGACGTCATGATGACACTGTCGTTTGTCGTTTCGTTTCGCCTTTAAACAGCACTCGCGAGAGTAAAAGGGATAAACGCGTATGTAGCACACAGTGTTAATCAACAAAATATTTAAAAATGCCAAGATTAGGAAATAATGTAACTAGATGATATACTTACTGTAAGTACGATTCTGGATTTTATTTTTATACTTTTAGTGTAGTTTTTAATAGCGCACTTCGATTGTGATTCACGCAAGGTCAGGAGAAAAAGGGTCAATGAAGGCATATCGGTGATTTTTGCCTTGCTACGATGATGTCACTTTTTGACCGCCTACAGCGTATCCATATTTCGATACATCCAGTGAACACTACGTCAACTTTATTTTTTGGTCATTTTCTATTATTTTTGTAAACAGCCACACTTATATACTAATATTACGCTCCCCGAATTTTGTGAAAAAACAATATAAAGAAACAAAATTCGAAAAAATAACAAAAAGACGTATTTTGTGAAAAAAAGAAACAAGAAATAAAATAAAAACAGAATAAGTCCAAAAATTAAGATGGCATAGTACCTATAACATTGGGGGTATCGATTTAATCGAAGGAAAACTGTATCTTTTGTACACAAACGTGGTGTTAAAAATCAACAATACCGCCACCATTTTTAACAAAACTAAGAATAACACTGAGTTATAAAAACTAAAACCATTAAAAATAAACAAACTTGTACTGTTCATTGTTTAAACAACAAACGAGAACATCTGAACAATGAAGAAAGTTACACAAAGCCAGTATTCTCTTACATTTAAGTGAAAATAACTCAAAACTAACTATTGCTATGAAGCTTTGACTGTAATTAATTAAGAACATTTTGTAGCTTCGTTCTTGTTGACTTGTTATTTCAGCGCAAGAATAAGCACTGCAAAAAAATAAATTACCATTATTAATCTCTTACCTTCATGATTTTGGGGTAATTAGTAACAATTTTATTCCACCCTAAATAAATTTAATGGGTTTATTCATTGACTTACAAATAAATGGACGACGGGTCTAATACAAAAACCACGAAAAAAATGTCCCAAGTCAACCTATTCGAAATTTAAATTGTAATGTCATCGCAGTATCGCGCTGTCAGTAGAACAAATGAAGACTAAAGCGGAGTTTGGCGCTCTGTATACGATTTTAGCGCTTACAAGTGCGGACACTTTTTAGCGCGGACCCGACGTCCATATACATAATTGTAAGTCAATGGGTTTATTTTACAAATTTTGACAAGTTTGACGGATTTCGATGTAATAACCTATAATTAAAGATAAAAAACAATTCTAATTAGTTGATCGGCGAGTGTTTCGGTTGCCTATACTGAAGATACTCGCCGACCACAATTAAAATTTTTGTCATTCCAAAAACAATTACGAGCTGTTGTTGGTTTTATACGACATTTAAAGTTAAACATTACAAATTATTGTCCCATTCTATAAAATAACTGCATAAATTTTGTGACACACAACTGTGTTGTCATTTTAATTTTAATCTGCAAAAAAGAATATTTCATCAATTCATCCGTTAATTCATTCATTTATTCATTCAAAGATTATTACAAATAAAAAAAAACATTTGCGTTGTGCGTCACCTTATTCTTTTGTTATATAGCTGTGTTGTTACTATAATTTTTCATGTGGATATTCAATTCATTTATTCATTCATCATTCATTTAGTCATTAAATACATTATGTGAAATCTAGTAAAGGATTTCAACCTCTATTTTAAGCCGTATAAACAAAGAATCCACTGACACGGGACCACGTAAACAGAAACACAATTTTATCCCTTAAACCTTAAACAAAAATACCTAAAACCAACATGTATTTACAGCTACGTCGCTAATTCTATTATTTTATATCAAGACATTTTTATCTTCTCTCATCTGTATTTTACAAGTTTGTCTGTCAGTCTGAAATGCCGTATTGATAATGAGATCTTATACCAAACTTTCCCAACTGCCTTTATTAATAAATACCACTTGTCGACAACATCATCACTAACGTTGTTCTGATCCCAAAGTAAGAACTAAATCATCTGTGTTTTGGAAATCGGAAACAACAACGGCACCATAAACACCAGACCCGGAACAATATAGAAATGTTAGTATTCTACTTGACCCGACCTGGCTTGAACCCGGGATCTCAGAGATGGCAATATCGGTTTTTCAAACCACTCTACTACGAATGTTATCATTGTGGGCAAATTAAGTAAATATTTTAATAATTCCGGAATTTCAGTTATTTATTTATTTTATTTTAAATTATTGCAAGACCAACTTCTATCTTACAGAACAAAAATTTTAACAATGATGGAGAGCCAGTTATAGGTCCTCACCAACAGACAAAGGTTAAGTTGAAATTAATGAGACTTAAATTACAACTTTAAATGACAAATTCGCAACACTAATAAAATAAATAAATCCCTCCACGCCAAAAACAAATTACTTACAAGACGCTTTAGAGTGGGTACACATGGCAACTGTTAGCAGTGATACAAACGCGCGATTGCATCGATACAAACGCGCGATTGCATCGACGCAATCGTTTATAAATCCCAAGTGTAGCGATGCAATCGCGCGTTTATATCGCGTTTGCATGGCTGTTTAAAGTGTGTAACCGCTCTTACCGATGCAACACTAGAGTTAAAAAAGGCCAATATTAACTTGCTTGGACAATACAATAAAGCTGTTACTGGCACGTAAGAGATATGCATTCCGCCGTTATAATACACTCTATATGCATTATTTGGAGTTTAAGTAAATACAATACGCCTATTCCGATATCTAATTTTTCATACATTTTTTTTTTTTCAAAACAATACAAGCCATTATGTTTCTTGGATCTGTAGAAAAAAGTCAAGTACACGTTACCTTATATATAAGTAATTATAACACATATGACGGCATTTATATTTACTTATAGCTAGATGATAACCGTTACCCGTTACCCAAGATATAAGGTGATATAGTGAGGGGCCTATCGGGAGCCTGATAAATTATTTCCATCGTATAATGATATAGGGCAACCCCGCGCTACTGTTACATGAAACCCCTATCTATCTTGTTATCAAATGAGATTGCTTAAATTGCATTATTATAGAGGATTGTTTTTATAATATTTTTTATTGATGACGACCCCGGTGAACCAATGGTCTGCTCTGTAGGCACTGAATGAAGATGACCCTGGATTTGAAAAATTAAGTTTTATAATTATTAATACAAAGATCGATCCGGCCGGATTCGAACCGACGTCTTCTAGCATACTGTACCAGAGGCTATACCAATTAAGCCATGGAGCGAACCAGCGGACCTCACGAATTTTACTCTGTTTCTTGTCATTTGTTATATTTGGTTTTTTCAACGATTTTTTAGCCGTAGCGCCATCTATGAGAAATCTTAAGTATTTTGTCACCCAGTTAGATATCTTTACAACTACCAGCCCTGGCTAGAGACGTCGCTATTTAAATTATATTTAATTTTTTATTGAATTGATATTCAATTATTTTTTATGTGAAATTACTCCACGAGTTTGTTATAATTATTAATACAAAGATCGAACACTCGAGTAATTTCGCATAAAAAATAATTGAATATCAATTCAGTAAAAAATTGAATGACTAGCCAAGTTCCCATCGTGACATTGAGCCAGCTTTGTACGTGAACTTTAGTATAAACTCTAACCAGAGTTTTATGCTTTGCAGCGAGACAAATAGGAGTTGTTAAAAAGCGAAAATAGCCAAAAAAATGGTTGGAGTGACGAAATAGACGAGCCGGACTAGGTTCATTGTAACTTTCTTTGTCTTTTATTTCGTTTATCTTATAATTAGATTATTTGTATTGTACTGTAGACCCGGTTATGAAATATTAATAAAGATTTACTGATAACAGAAAAGAGTGGAAGAAAATAGGCAAAAGGTCTCTCAGTTTGTGGGACGTAAAAGAATTCCAAGACATAAGACATCGAATATTAAAGCTCAAATGCAGCTGGGTAAGACGTATTACACGCGGTGGAGGAGAGCAGCGAAATAGATCTTTTACCAGCCAGCGCACACTGATGAGGGATGTCCCATAAGGTGCCTACAGACTTACTCGATTTTTGACGATCGTTTATTTTTCTGATTGAAAAGCAGTGCCACAGTCAGTTATGGCTGTGGCATAAGCTGAATGAAGTCCTTTTGCGTACGCCACAACCATACAAATGACAGTACAACATTTGTAGTCGTTATATTTGTTTTTGCCTGTTTTGTCCTATTTTATGTTGTTTTTTTGTTTGTTGAATTTATCATTTTGTTTAATAATTCTTTTTAGTTTTTTCTATCTGTGTGATGTGTCGTTGCAATAAATGTCTATTCTATTAGTTCACTTCATGATCAATAAATTTTAATATAAACATCATAATCATAATTTTTTATTTATTTATTTATTTGGTTCTCCAACAATGAATACAATATACATTATAATAAGATAATACAAAATATATAAATACAATTGCCCCGTTACTTAGAGGAGAACACCGCATTATCAATAATATGTTTTCGTTTTTTTACATAATGTTAACATTCTATAAAAAATACTTATTAAGAGAATAAACAGAATCTATAACTATTAGTGCAATACAAGTCTTTTAAGTAAATTCACAGACATAGTTGCCAAATCTGCTGAATTGTAATATTGCATATAAAGTGTATAGGTACATCTGTGACAGTGGACAGTGCAATCTGAGACTAGTACGATGTTTTGGAATGCAAAACCACTTCCTATTATGATTTCTCTGTGGTCGAATTGGAGCGTTGAACTAAACTTTACTAAATTAATCTTCAACCCACTACCCACTTCTGGGCACGGGTCTCCCCTCAATCAAGGTCGAGTTTTTTCTTAAATTTTTAGGATTAACATTTTTTGTTTTTTCAAACAAACCTACATTTTGGGCACTTACTGGTCCCATGACGTCTCCTAACGCAGCCGCGTTAATTTATCTTATTGCCATGTTATATATAAATATATAATATTATAATTTAACGCAGAGCACTTGCGGTGATATGCTGGCCCGCAGGTTTCCTGGTGCTGATACGAGGTTAAAATCACCCTTTTCAAAACATCTTGCCTGACCCTATACATGTGCAACCTGTGGAGCAATTACACTAAAAAAGCATACTGAAAACTGCTGGGGCTGCCTCGACTCTGTAATGCCTTAAGGATGTTCGCGAAGGCTAGGATTGATATGAATGAATGAATGAATGAATGAATGAATGATATTTATTTGCTCAAAATATGGTTTACATAAGATGGTATTTTATAGATAGTAACAGTTCTCATATTTAACCGAAATCGGCATGCAAATATTAAATTTTATAAAATTCTATAAATTGTATATAATTCAAAGCAAATCTAGTAATTTAAAGGTATAAAAAAAAAGTTATTAATTTATAAATGTCATAAGTACTAGTAAATTTATGTCATGTCAAGTTAAAAGTAATAATAATAATAATCAAAATTTAAAAATTATACATAATGAATTAATGTCAATTTTATGTCAATCAATTATATTGAAATTTGACAATCTTTGTATGAAAAAAAGTCATTAAGGGAGTAAAATCTTTTATCTCTCAACCATGACATGAACTTACGTTTAAATAAATGATTATTATTTACATCTTTTATGTCAGAGGGTAAAGCATTATATATTTTCACACACATAGCTCCAGATTGTCTCAGGTAGTAAGTTAATTTGGTATTACTGTGATTAATTAATTTGTCTATTTACTTTACCTTATATTTATTGAATGAACGTCTCGTGTCCTTTTGAAAAGTTTATAATTGTTTTTTACAAACATAGACTCTTCAAAAATGTACATACAAGGCAGCGGTGGAAAAAAAAAAAAAAATATTGAGAGTTTTAAACAAAGGTTTACACGTTTCGCGGGGTCCTAAGCCACACATTGCTCGTACACATTTTTTTTTGTGCTACAAATAGTTTATTTGCCTCCGCCGAATTTCCCCATAGTACAAGCCCATATCGAAGTATTGAAGCGACGTAGCCATGGTAAGCACCCAAAGTAGTAGACAACGCGGATGTGTCACGTAGTTGCCTTAGAACATAGACATAACGATTTATACTATTTAGTACTCTATCGATATGAAGATTCCATTGAAATTTATTGTCAATTATAACACCTAGAAATTTAGTTTGCTCTACTTGTAAAATTTCCCCATTGTAACTTATATTTAATTTTAACTTCTTGTGTCTAATCGTCCCAAATTGTATAAAGTTAGTTTTATTAAAATTTACTGTCAAATTATTGTTATTGAGCCAGCTAATTACTAGTGCAATTGTATTGTTTATGTCAGATTCGTAGTTTTGTATATTTTCCTTATAAGGTATCGTTATGGATAAGTCATCTGCAAATAATATGCATTTATGAGGTGTAATATCAGGGAGGTCGTTTATGTAGAGTAGGAAAAGTAATGGTCCAAGGACGCTACCTTGACGCACACCGAATGCATTTACTCTAAATAAAGATTTATTCGAAACTACGTGACAATTTTTATCCAGACTTCTGATTTCCACCGCTTGTTTCCTATTACACAAATACGAGGCCAACCAGTCACGTGCCAAACCCCTAATACCAAGATTATCTAGTTTTTGGAGAAGTAAGTCATAAGATACGAAGTCGAAAGCGCGAGTCATATCAAAGAATATACTAGCTGTAGGTATACCTTTATTTACATTTTTAACTATTTCATGCACCAAGTGGAAAATCGCCAAAGAAGTAGACTTATTTTGTTGGAATCCAAATTGTTCTGGTTTTATTAATTTGTATTTGGAATCAAAATCGAGAAGTCTTAGTTTCATTGCTTTCTCAAATACTTTGGAGAGCACTGGAACCAACGTTATAGGACGGTAATTGGACATGTCATTTTTCTTACCTTTTTTATGTAGAGGCTTAATAATTGGTACTTTAAGCAATTCTGGAAAAATACCATTTTCAAATGATAGATTAATCAAATAAGTGAGGGGCGCATTCAACTCAGAGGCACAATACTTGACTACTTTAGTCGATATATCATCATATCCTGTTGAATTTGTACTATTTAACGATTTCACTATATGATGTATTTCTTTTGGTTCTAGAGGTTGGATATAAATACTATTCATCAAGTGGGTTTTGTTAGTGTTTTTTGTTACATTTTTGTTAGAGTTTGTTAAATTAATTAGATAGTTATTAAATTCATTTGCTATGCTGATTGGATCAGTTAAAATACTATTATTTATTACAATTTCATTTATAAATTGGTCACAGTTAAGATTATTAAATTCATTTTTTACAATTTTCCAAGATGTTTTTGCTTTATTTTTTGCCTTTTTTATTAGTTTGTCATTGTAGAGTTTTTGAGCTACGTTTAAACATTTGCGCAATATTTTCGAGTACAACCTATATTGTTGTTTCTTATTTTCTGATTTTGCGGCGTAATATTGGTATCGCAATATTCTCTTTGTTTTACAGCTACATAGCTAGATAGTTTTCAGACAGTGGTTCGCAAGAGAGTGGCATGCATGTTGGCCAGAGTGAGAGGCAGCACCAACAGTCTTCTTAAGGTGGTATCAGCGAGGATGGACAGGACGGATGTCCATTCTCGTTCATGAAAATGAACAATTTGCTTTCTACTAACGTAATTGTAAGTACTCATTAACACAATATAGACATATAACTATACCTACTGTCTGAAATAAAATTATTTCATTTCATTTCAATATATATTAGACAACGTCACATAATGTTAGTCTGATCCCAAAGTAAGTAACAATAGTACTTGTGTTATAGAAATCGGAAACAACGACGGTACTCCAAACATTCAGATCCGAGGCGATATAGAAAAGTGACTTTTCTTAATTGACCCGGTCGAGGATTGGCACGTGAAAATCGGTGTGCAAGCCACTTGACGATAGAGGTCGTCAATATTAATATTTGATTCGTTAGTCGAGCTGTGAGTGAACTTATGATACTTGTAAAGAAAAAAACAACAATATACAAGGTAATTGCAAGTGGTAAATATATTTTGTTTTGCTCTTCTCGTAAATGTGAAAACAAATGAGCAGAGATACAGCGTGTACAAAAATAAGATCTAAAAAAGGTTTCCAGGGATTAAAATTTAATACCCGCATGCAAAAATAATATAAATAACCAATTTTAATTTCAGGATGGGGATGATTTTTGATGGGTGTTACAGAGTAGATAATTTTTTTTATTCAGTCGAGGATTGGATGTTTCGTTGTAGAACTTTTTAAGAGACGAGTGAATGTATATTTTCATTAAATACTTTCATTCCTCTGTGGTTCAGCGGTTAAACGTTAAGAGGATGTATAAAGTTCGAAATGAATTGGTTTAGACTGCCTAGTAATACCCATAAAGTTCTTTTGTTATTCTGCAGCTATAGATACAGAGAATTCTTTTTTTTATGATACTAAGTACTGGACGAATGGCAAGCGATACGCCTACCTATAATGCTTGCAGTGCAACTCAGAGCTTTAAATCGCAAAGATCATTGTCAACTTATGTCACCCCGAGACATAAGTTGACAAGTCCCATGTGCCTGTAATTTCACCAGCAGCCTTCAAAACCGGAACGCAGTGACATTATTGCTCGGCGGTAGAAATAGGTAAGGCGACAATACTTCCCTGGACGAGCTCTTTCACAAGGAGATCTACTGCTACTAAAAAGTCCCAGACCAGAACTAATTTAGAAAGTTCATTTTCCTTACTGGGAATCGAACCGGGATCTCCTCATTTAGTGCCCACAGTGCAAACTGTTGGGCCACCTAGGTCGTATAAAGCCACATGTATTATCACACATCAAAAGTGCTTTTAGCATATGAAAGTCATAAAAATAATGTAATGAATTACATGAAACAAATTATGTGCATCTGAAAATGTACTATCTACTAATTTTCTTTGTAGAACCTCCTGAAAAGGTGTCATTTTGCATATGTAGCCTTATTTCCCCAAAGGTACGACAAAGAGTATATATCTAGTATATTTTTAATACAATGTCAAAGTCAAATGATCATTCACTTTTTCACATCTGTATGAATGTGTGAGTGATACAGGTGACTAGTAGAAGGCCTAAGTATTTCGAGTAACTTAACTTGAGAAATGATTGGTTCTCCATACAAACATTCATCCCCTTGTCACGCAGGCCTCGCGTAATTAAATAAAAGGTTCGGTCCACATGAATTTTCTTGTAGAAATAAGAAAGAGAAGGACATCAAGGGGAAAAAACACGTAAAGTAAACGCGTAAAGGCTGTAACAAAACCTAATGATATAAAAACAGGTACAATCGTATAAAAATACTCCCAACTTAAATGAAATACAGGTCATGGTAAAAAGGAATTACCCCAAAAGAGCTTTCTAAGCAGTTAGGTTACATGATTTAACTGGTTAGAATTATATGTGAACTTGAGCACGTATGCTCGTTTCAGAAATTTAGAAGAAAGTGGCGATGGAAAGAAAAAAGTAAGTGACGAAGAAGAAAAGGAATTTAAGAACGATTCAAAATTTCAAAGCAGGTGACCAGGAACCAGAGAAACTGGTGATAAAAAGGTGGGATGGGGATAAAAGAGGAGGCACCGGTACACCTTATTTCACCCCCTTAAGATTTATTTTTGTGACATAATGCAGCCTATATCCTACTTTTAGGTCCCATCTATCTCTATATCTAAATCCATCGAATTTGTATCAGCGGCTTAGGCATTAAAACATAATGGAATGAGTTACTTTCGCTTTCGTAATAATAGTTTTGATTAACAAGTTAACATTGCCTGATGAAAGTTATTATAGTTTTCTTTTGTGCTATGAGATTCTATACCTACTTTTTACTATATTAGAAACGCGCCTCTTATTGTAACGTGAACACTTTTTTTATTCAGCATTCGTGTAAGTTCTGAAACTCAACCAAATCAGTACCAGAATCATAACTTTTAATGGATTACTACTTTCTCGTACTTTATAAGATTGCTGTTCATTTATACGGTCTTTTTGAACAAACGCCAATCCCATAGATCATTATGACCATAAACTTAAAAGCTAGACTCTTGGCGGTGTAGTAAATTTCATTTCTGTTCTCTGCACTGTCTCCCTTTAAGACGACAGCCCCGCAGGCGCCTTTATTCTAACGAAGTTAAATTCTGCTTTCAATTTTTCTTAGCTTAACCATAGTAGGAGTTTCTATTTTGTCAGTAGTTTTTAACTATACGAGTCTAAACTTTTATTTTGTTTCTTTACATTTTACAAAACAGCAATCCTAAATGAATATTGTTCTTTACATGAAGCAGCTACACGTCTACTATATTATTTGACTAAAAATGAAATTACGTCATCGTAGTTTTATTGAAATCGGTTACCGGAAAGTGCGTAAACCCGGATTCAACCCCTAGTTCCCTACTATACGTGACTTGACATAGGAGATAATAAAAATCGGTTCTCACTACTCAAAGTATATTGAGCGAGAAAAGCGCCTTGAATTGGAGAATAGCAAAATCAACCATTAAAATAATTGCTCTTTATAATAAAATTTAGGCGCTATTTACAAAAAGGAATCTTCATGCGTGAACAGTCACCCTTAGAGGTAGATAATTTTCTTCAAAATGAAACGGGATTACTGTGGAGGTACCCTCTTTCCAACAAAAAAAAACATGAAAATCGGTTCACAAATACCGGAGTTATAGCGTAACATCCTCCTTCTTTTTTTGAAGACGGTTAAAAATGAAAGGTAAAGAACTTAATAAAATTAGAGTGTACGGGAGGGCGAGAAAGAACACGACTCTATTTTTAGAGATAATTAGTTGCTTAAAGGTCATTTTTTAATTAGATTTTTTCAGCAACTTGATTACAAAAAGACCTTTATGGAACTAATTATCTCTAAAAATGTCTAAAGTCCTTTACCTTCAATCAGATTTCAAATTGAAACGCGTCTTATTTCATAGTCTTTTTAAGTACAACAACTTAATAACATAAATGCTTACCCACAATCACACCTGATGTTAATTAAGTGATGATAAGGTCAACAATTTCACGCATTTGTCTAATAAGTGCATATTCATTCTAGCCTCGAACAGCCCTAAATTGTAGCTTTAGGGAAATACGAGTAGATATCGGCACTGTATCCCACTCCTTTGTCGTTTAGGCTATTCCATAGTATAATAAAACAAATAGTGTAACTTCATACAAAGAATTATAACAGCAAGACTTGTATGTGTGCATGAACGTCGCGCGCCGTATACGGACGTACACATTCGTGTAATCTCACGGTGCTCTCGAGATGCACAGCGCGGGTTGCACGCGCCATTTATTATAAAATTGAAACGTTGATTGCGGTGTTCAAAGAATGACATCCACTAGTAGACGTATTCATTGTTGTGTTTATGGTTGTTTGGACAAGAGTTTGAGTTCAGAGTTGTCCAGCATTTCATTTCCGTTTCTCAAATCATAATCAAGATACTAATGCACGATGCTAGCACAAAAACATAAATTTTTATTGTTTATTTATTTATTTATTCATTTATTTATTTGCATTCCATAACGTACATTACAGATGTTTTACATATATTGAGATCAAATTATGGACCCTGAACAGGGCACAGCAAATAGTAGAAGAGAGGACTAGTCTCATAATTGTTACATTTACTAATATATAATTTGATATATACCAACGCCAACAGCTTTATATTATTATATTTATTATCGACTAGTTACTAAATTCAGATACCAAATTTATCTTCTATTAATTATTGGTTGTTTCCTATTAAATTTATAATTAAGTTTCTTATATAATTTTAAATTTTTTACGATGCTAGCACAAAAACATAAATTTTTATTGTTAATTATTGGTTGTTTCCTATTAAATTTATAATTAAGTTTCTTATATAATTTTAAATTTTTTACGATGCTAGCATAAAAACCTAAATTTTTATTGTTAATTATTGGTTGTTTCCTATTAAATTTATAATTAAGTTTCTTATATAATTTTAAATTTTTTATTGTTAACCGACTTCAAAAAAAGGAGGAGGTTCTCAATTGGACGATATGTTTTGTTTTGTATGTATGTTACGCGATAACTCCGGTATTTGTGAACCGATTCTCCATAGTGGTCCCATATAATTTTGAAGAAAATCATCCACCTCTAAGGGTGGCTGTTGACGCATGAAAATTTATGTTTATAACGCCTAACTTTTAGTATAAGGAGCAATTATTTCAATGGATGATTTTGCTATTCTCCAATTCAAGGCGTTTTTCTCTCTCATTATATTTTGAGTAGTGAGAACCGATTTTTATTATCTCCTGTGTCAAGTCCCGCATAGTGGCGAACTAGGGGATGTATCCGGGCTTGCGCACTTTCCGGTAACCGATTTCAATAAAACTTGGCAAATAGATGTAATTCCACGTACTTTTGAGGTTGGTTTTTTTAGTACTCTGTACTGAGATTATCAATCATTTGTTTTGACTTAGTTTCACGGGACATTCGTTTCTTAACTGTAATACCGTGTAAATATAATATTATTTGCATGAAATAAATAAGTACTGCATTTGACATATTGTGATTAATACCTTCATTTTTTTCAAATTATGCTTACAATCTGTAGGTCAACTAAAATAATAATGTGAGAACCTTGCGCCAGGGCACCGTCACACGCTCAAGGTTACGCGATAAAAGCCTACTATTGAAAGCGCCAACGTCGCTCATAAAACATCTTTCATATATGAGCATTCGGTTCCGTACGACTGCACACAGCGGACAACGTTATTTTCACCTCTCTGAGCACGTGCTTAGGTTCCTTTTTCCTCGTAGTGAGCACCTGGTGCCATTAGTCAGATTTAGTAGCAACCATGAAGTAATCTGTGGTATAGATTCGAACAGGTGGGAATTTCACTACTCGTTTTATTTTACTATGATTATTGTACCTTATTATCAAATGCTAGTTATCCCAGCCAAAAGATTTAGTAGCCACAGTAATTAAGTCTCTGGAATAGGACAGTGATAAATAAGCCAAAACGTAAAGTAAAATTAATGTTAATTAGTAAGGTAATAAAGAAAATAAGCTAATTAGTAATAAGCAGCATACTCAACTAAATAAAGCCGAGTTTCGTTTAATACTGGGCTGGCTTTTTGCCAAAACTCGATGTAGTTGGGGAAAGGAAATGGATGAAATTTCTGGAGTTCGAATCTTCCGAAGCGATAATTAATCTGGTTGTAATAATTTTCTTATCTATGTGCATCTAACTTATGGGTAGTCTGGCCCAGTGACCGAGTATGTATTTCGTTAATGTTCAATGAAAGGATAGGGAAATAGTAGCTGTGTGGATAACATATTAATAAGAAAAACGTCATTATTTTGTCCTAAGGCTATTATTTTTCATAATCCATAAAACAGATACTGTCTTCAAAAGTAAACAATCTTGAAAACAAAAATTCTTAGATTTTAAGCCTGTACAACGTTGAAATTGTTTAATTTAGCAGCGAAGGGTGGTTGATTGAAAAAGTAATCAAGCTTTTATGTTTATTAAGATCAATTACAGATATGTACAGTCGATGCTCTAAGATACCTGACCCCCTGACGGACCTTTTAGTTCTGAGAGCATTCTTACGCATTTATGGTTGAAATTTGTATTCTACATTTAAGTAAGTACGTTAAGAATCAAATTGGCTTAAGGAGGTTCTTAAAACATCATGGAATAATGTTGCAATAAGGAAGCCACACCAAAATTAATTTTTAACCGACTACAAAAAGGAGGACGTTCTAAGTTCGCCTGCATTTTTGTTTTGTGTATGTTACGGGATTACTCCGGATTTGTGAACTGCCCCTGTGGCTGAACGGTTACCATGCTGATTGTCACGCAGAGGTCCCAGGTTCGATTACGGGGCCGGGATATATATTTGTATAGCTTACATTTATTTCTCTCGTGGGTTTGGGTGTAATTTGTTGTTGTCTATGTCATGGCACCCGCGACACAGGGTTTCTTAGTGCGGGGCTTTGTTGAGTGTGTGATGATTCTTTTTTCGTTGGAAAAAGGATGCCGCAGTGAAAGGCGCTTTAAAACTCTGAGTGGCACTGCAACTGCAATGAACAGGCGTGTCACTTAACACCATTGCACGACTTGTTTGTCACGCCACTTCATAAAAAAATATAGCCAGTGTGTAAGTGACAAAGTATTCAAGCTCGTGTGTATCGCAACCAGCAGTAAATTAATAAACCGCAAACTTAGATACTGTTGTATATTACACCTTGCAACCTGTGGAGCAATTACACTCAAAAAGCATACACTGCCTTGCGTGTCCAATTCAACAACGCACTCAGGGAACGGGCTGTCCCGACACTGTAGTGCTTCAGAGATGTTCGCAGAGGCAAGAATTGATAGTCTTCCAGCAGTCGTTTGCAAGAGAGTGGCATCCCTGTTGGCCAGAGTGAGTGGCAGCACCAACAGTCTTCTTAAGGTGGTAGCACAGAGGATGGACAGCCCAATTTTGTTGTTGCTTTGATCTATTCTTGTTATGTGTATAATTATATTTTAATACTAAATACATTACCTAACATTAAAACCTCTTTACAGTCACAACTTACTCCTACAGCTGTAATTATATTCACATTCGCTCATGCACTTACATGTGAAACAGGTTATTTTAGATGCACTATTTACACTTTACTATGTATATTATTATTGTCAACAATAATATAACTTTACTCATAGTCGTTATATTTTTGCTTTCAAATAATTTAATCCCTCTCGTTGGTCCTGACTGAAAACCAGCGCCTTAAGAAACTTTGGCATATGCTGAGTCAGTGCCTTTTCACTGCTATTACAATCATGTTTTGGTTTTTCTTATATGCTTAATCTGTATTTGTGTTATATCAGTGAATAAAGTGTTAATCTATCTATCTATCTATCAATCCTTAAGTATTGGATGTCCATCTTTATTCATGAAAATGAACATTTTGCTTTCTACTAACATAGTTGTAAGTATCTACCATCGAGTATATAACCAGAAACAGAGACGAAATAAGGGCCATATATTCCTGGTAACACATTAGCGATACAGTTCTTATAAATATCAACTCTCGTTTGCACTGAAATATAGACAGGCCAACTACTGACCTGTGTGTCCGTCTCCGTATATTCCAAAAAATATTCTGTATTTATTGTAATAAAGGTAATAATCTCTAACAATGCCGTGCTGTTCTATTCAGTGGTGTGGGAAAAATAGCAAAACATCTAATTAGAAAACAAACGGAATCCAATTTCATCGGTAATTAAATATCAAATATGTCATTTTGCAATTTTCGTCCATTATAGCAAAGCTCAAGTTAACTGGTGGATTTGAAGTGAAACAGTTGACGACACCCATTGACGATACCCGTCAATTGTTTCGAACTCGGGCTAGCCATGCGGACCGCAATTGTCACAGTAATGATATGGCAGAATAGTTTTCAAACAAATTAAATGACATTTCGTCTCTATTTCTGGTTATAAACTCGATGGTACCAACTAACCATTGACTTACAAATAAATGGACGACGGGTCTAATACACAAACCACGAAAAAATGTCCCAAGTCAACCTGTTTAAACGCAGTGACATGTAAAGTCGTATGAAAAAGCTAAAACGTTGAATTTAAATTGTAATGTCATCAATCATTCAATGTACTGTCTAATTTTGCTTGCTTCGCTGTCAGTCGAACAAACGAAGACTAAAGCGTAAATGACGCTCTGTACACGATTCTAACGCCCTATAAGTTCGGACACTTTTTAGCGCGTACCCGACGTCCATATAATTGTAAGTCAATGCTCCTAACGCCATATGGACTTGTCAGTGTCTGAAATAAATTATTTCATTTAATTTCATTTTATTACAGTATATTGTATAAAGCTATCTCGTTCTTTCATTCCAGTGATAACTCAATATGTGAAAATAAAAAGTTACCCATGATTCGGTTTACTACCGCCAGAGTTTACGATAGGTTGTTCCTTGGTCGGTTAATTATAATGGCCACTTTGTCGGTACCGAAATTGAACATTCAGTTTACATCTATGACTTTGAAAACCATAACCGTTTTGATGATCCACGGTCGTCCTCCGGTACTCTTACAGACAGAGGAAGTTAAAGTAAGTAAGCTTTATGATAAAGCCCCCAAATTTATATTGGACAAACGTGTAGTGGTGGCCTAAGCCCTTTATGTCCAGTACTCGTCGATGACAAAATATCAGTATTTCTCTTCCTGTATTACATTCATTACAATATCAAAAATTAAGGGAAGAAAAGGCGTAAAAACCATAAAACATATCTTTATAAACTTTTTGGTTCATGTCCTTTTTACTTACATGAGTAGCGTTACTGAAAAACGAATCTTTTTGACAAAAAAGCAACTTGCTGGTTAAATAGATTGTTAACGAAAGTTAGAAATACCTTCTATACTTTGTGTCAATTCTAATTACAATTTGCACAATAACAATCAATTTATATGAATAAAAAGCTCTATTTTATGACGCCAATGGAAAGAGACGTCTGTCGCGCGCCAAGCGCTAGGAAGGAGTGAGCGTGCTCGCCGGCCGTCACCGCCTTTTATGCAGCGATAGACCCCTGCTCGCTTTGACAGGGGAATTTCCTAAGAATAGCTTTTGCTTACAAGATCGAAAGAGCTTAAAAATTTGATTACATCAAACAATAGGTCATTTTTTAACCGACTTCAAAAAGCAGGTTTTTTTTGTGAACCGATTTCGACGATTCCTTTTCTTGGACAGAGGGTGTCTCAATAGTGGTCTCATTTAAATTTGTAGAAAATATTCCACTTTTGACAGTGGCAAACTATGGGATGATTGACTTTTGACGTCGGTTTTTTTTAGTACTTTGTACTGAGGTTATTATTAATTAGGAAGTATTGAAGAATTATTGAAATATTCAATAAAAATTCTTAAGTTTTCTTTTCTCAACTTAGATAAGCCAAAACGTCCAAAACGTTAAAAAGCCAATCTTTTTTGTTCTAAATCTCTACTCAGAAGAGTCCGTGTAGCCTTGAAATCTGCAAAGAGCCCGAAACATTGGTTAGATTGAAGAAAAACCAAATATCCGCGATTTAAGAACACAGTTTCATTTGCAATATCAATAAGAGTCACTGGAAAATTGATTTATTTTACTGAATATAACAACTATATAAACTATATATACAACTATATAAATGTAACAAACAATTTTTGTAAGCTTCAGTACAAAATTTGTTATTTTTCATTTATTTATGTTTTACTGAGTGAGAGGCGTAATATTTTGATTATAATTACATTTCATTGCACGTCACTGTATATACATACGAGTACAATGGTGGTTTTATTTCCAAAGTGTAAGCGAATCGAGACGTTAATTTAATTTGCACCTCACTTGCTCGGAAATGCTTTCTTTCTCGTTTTTTGCATGCTAGCCTGGAAAAGTTTTTGAAATTCGAATTTGACGATGGACTGTGGTGTTATGTGCACCACAGTCCACTTTTTCTTTCAATAAAAAAAAAGATAATGACACGTTCAACAACGCGATTTTCGCACATTACTTATTTATGTAATAAAAACCCGTTGGTAAATTTTATTATTATTATTGTTGACATTAAATTGACAATGATAAATTCGTCGAAGAACTAAAATAATTTCAATAATCAATTAATCGCACGAAATAAAAGTACAAGCAAAAAAAAAATTGATGAGGTGTAAATTCAGAAAGCATCCGAAGATAAACTTTTTCTTTAATTAAAAAAACTGATGTTATAAAGTTGTACTGTTTTTCTTTCATCTACCATTTTCCTCGATATAGTGTGGCTAAAAGTTGCGTGTTTCGCTCGGCAACAAGTTTGTTTTGCGTCTCGTGGCTTGAAACCTGCGCTACGCTCAGGAATCTATTTTTGAAACACGAGAGAAGCGAGTCTTAGGGTCGTATTCCAGAACTCTACTCAATGCTCAAGTCAGGATTGCACTGGCAACACAAGCACTGGAAATACGACCCTAATGGCAGGGACTTGAGTATGATTTCGAGTGCATTAAACCATACTCAAATCCTGACTTGAGCATTGAGTAGAGTTCTAGAATACGACCCTTAGCTTCCTTCGCTTGCTCTGGCTTTAATACAGGCACTCGCGTCGAACAACAACTTTGCAGCCTTAATATTAATAATAACGAATAACTATTACTTTGCTAAATTACTTTGTTTCATTATGAATTATGTTAAAAAAGTGTATTAATGGAACACTGATGGGCGGCCGCCATTGCAAAAACATATTTGAGAAGGAATGTGGTTTTTTAAAATTTTTATTGAATTGACATTCAATATTTTTTTTGTGAAATTGCTCCACTAGTTGGATATAATTATTAATATAAAGAACGAACTATCAGAAAAAAAATCCTTCGATCCAGCCGGATTCGAGCCGACGTCTTCCAGTATACCGTGCGTGCCAGTGCCAATGTTGTTTTTTGTTTGGATTTATAGTGAAAAGATATTATAATATAATTTATTTATAACAGTCATTGAAGTCTCATTTCTAGATCTATTATAAAGATCATAAAAGGGATTTTGTAACTATGATTAATTGCACAATTATAATAACACTGCGGATAAACAATAATAAGAAAGCATAAAGTTAAAACGACTCATTTCCCAAACAGAAGGTTTAGTTCAAAGTGAACTAGCGAAACGAAAGCACGACCAAAAGGAACAAAGGAATTCTGAAAATGCAAGCAAAATCCTTGACGCTGTGACATTGTACAAGTATTGTACATAATACCGCTTTGTTCAGGAACATCTTGATCAATTTGTGTCCATTGTGTTTCCAACTAGAAAGGGTTCAGAAATTTCTTCTCATTTGTAAAAGTAGCTATGCTTCCTGCATACATTTTGGCTGAAATACGAGGATCAAGTAATGCGAGAACTCGCTTTTCACGGATTTAGTGTTGCTCAGGTATCGATACCTTTAAATTGTGTACGATAAAATAACAATAATAAGTATTTTCAGGGTAATTTTTGCGTCAGTTTTATCTATCTAATTTCGTAGGCAATTTTTGTTTTTTAAATTTTGTAGTAGTGCAGCATCTTAAAATATTATTAAATATTTCACGTTAATATAAAAATAAAAATTGCCTCCGAAATTTAGTAGAGAAAACTAACATGAAAATTACCCTTCAATCTGTTGCACATGTTATTTAGGACGACATGACGGTGTAAAAAAAAATGGTTCTTTTTTAGACATTTATGTACCAGTTTATTACTTTTATACACAGCTGTGACTATGTACAAGTGTACAATTAGGCGTAGCAATAGGGCTACAAAAAACTTAATTAATTTCTTGGTGGTGGCGACCCGCCTCTACTATCATCTTTTTAACTACCTCCGTGGCCGAACGGTTACCATACCGGACTGCCACGCAGAGGTCCCCGGGTTAGATTCCCGGGCCGGGAGAAATATTTGTATGGCCTACATTTATTTCTCTCGTGAGTTTGGGTGTGTTTTTTTGTTTGTTTTTTTTTTTGTTTTTTTTTTTTATAATGTGGCGTTACAATAAATGGTTTCTATTTCTATTTCTATTTCTAATTTGTGGTTGTCTATGTGTGTGTCCATGGCACCCGCGACACAGGGTTTCCCTAGTGCGGGGCTATGTTGAGTGTGTGCGTTATTATTGTTATTATTATTTTAATTGGTCTACGATTGGTCAAAATCATTGATTGATCGAAGTCACTGATAGATCAAAACGAAAATATTTGTATATTCAAATATTTTTCCCGGCCCTGGAATCGAACCCGGGACCTCTGTGTGCCAAATCAACATGCTAACCGTTCGGCCACAGACGCAGTTCAAATAGAAAATATAGTATTTTAAGAAATTAACTTTATACAACTTTCTCATATAATTTTTATATTTTAAAACTAAGGTAACAAATCTAATGCACGGTAAATTCAAATTTTAACGTCATTAATTGCGGATGTTTACAAAAAGAATTAGAAACTGGTAACCAACGTCTTCAAATATTCATTTTCCGTACATTTTCTAATTTAAAAAGTAAATGTTTTATTAAAATCTAAGTCTATATATATTCGGAATGATAACTAGGGTACGTACGTATCTCATTGTGGTTGTTTTGAACATCGATAAAATACAGTCGGCATTTTCCAACCACTAGCCAGCACTATCGGAACAAATAAAGTATCCAGCGTGCTGCGGCGTTGGTTGGCTTAAATTCTCTATCTACGGGTACAAGCTATTCTAGGCTATTACGGAAACGTTGAGGTTGTAAAGTATAGATGGAACAAAAACGCAACGAAAATGTATAGCCGTTCTCGTTACAAATGACTGAATGTTTCATTTCCGATGGAAACTCCGTTTATTGGATAGTGACATTGTAGTACGCATCGTTATATTTTGACAATTTTCTTTTTGTTATGACGACCATATCATGCCTTGACCTTGTTTTTTAAACTGTACCATATTGTTTATATGTAAATTAAGAACATTTATAGGCAACAAACTATATCCCAAGATACAGGTCCGCCAAGTTGTAATTTTGACGTGCTCTTTAGGTCGTTGGCCTCGTACTTTACCAAAGGCTTGTATTAATAGCTTCCTATGAAAGAATTTGTCCAGAGAAATACTGCCATCTTACTTATTTTTGCCGTTAAGCAGTAATGAGAGCATTACTGCATTCCGGTTTTGAAAGGTAAGCATGCTGTTGAAATTCCAGGCACTTGAGACTTGTGAAGTTATGACTCAGGATGATGGGCAACTCCTCAGATCTTTGTGACTTAAAGCTCTCAGTAGAGTGCAACTGTAATGGACAGTGAAAAGTGGTCTAAAGCACGTACTATTAAAAATGGGACCAAAAAGCAATCTTTCTTCTTTGCAAGATCGGGGTCATATTTATAAGCTACTATCTATGCCATGGTCGGGATTTCGGGTTATTGTAAA
The DNA here is from genome assembly GCF_003589595.1 of Hyposmocoma kahamanoa. Classification (NCBI taxonomy): domain Eukaryota; kingdom Metazoa; phylum Arthropoda; class Insecta; order Lepidoptera; family Cosmopterigidae; genus Hyposmocoma; species Hyposmocoma kahamanoa. Next base: position 4,555,724 of record NW_020653852.1, on the reverse strand, counting down.
TGTCTCGCTGCC
>NW_020653852.1:4523662-4545712 GCF_003589595.1 Hyposmocoma kahamanoa | reverse complement strand
TTTTTTCTTCTGAATGAAAATAGAAAAATAAGTTGTGTAAAAATAAGTAATGACTAGTTCAAATACAATAAAAGTTTATGTATAAAATATGTCTTATGTACACTTAACACAAATGAAGTACTTAATGTCAAATACATATAATATAGTCTTTTTATTTCTGGAATTTAGAATATTTTCTAACTCATTTACCTCTGAATTGTAAATTTACTGCTTGTACCTTTCTTTCTTTTCAGTTCATCAATTATAATAATTTATTTCATTGAATATCATGTTACAGTACCACGATACCGATATTTTTTTTGGGAAACTTTGGAGCATAGATATAAAAAAAAGGGAAGATATGTAATGACGTTATGTAAGATCGGGTACCGATGTCGCCACTTTTTAGCTGTTGTGCAATTCAAGCTTTACGCTCTATTATGTACTACCATAACTTAAAGATTTTGATTGGGTAGGGCTTAAAACGTGAAATCGACGTAACACAATTTTAAAATTTAACAAAATTAAACTTACAGTCACTTGACTAAGAGTTATATTACAATATTTCAGTGTTTTTTCATCCAGGTTCAGCCATTCACCATCAGGTGGCGTTTTAGTAAAAATGCTACTAGTATATAATAGCTAACTATTACACGTTAGATGGCGCTGAAACTAATTTTTCGTTACACTAAGAACTCACGGGGCGATTTTTACCCGCGTCTGCCGCGGGACCGCGGCATCTGTAGGATGTAATAGTTAAGTATGTAAAATTAGTAGCACATCTCACAGCGTGTTTTGCGCCTATAGTGGTGACTGTTGCTCGCGGTTGCCGCGGCGGAGTACCAGTAGAACCGCGCAGCTTCACGCGCTTGGCGGCAATCAAAAAAACGGCAATGGGGTGCAGGCGCACGCGGGGTGAGTTCTCTATTAACCGCGCGACTTGCGATTAACTCCCACTAACTTCGCGGTCCGTTCCGCAATCGCAACGGTTTCGTGCCCGCAACCGCGGCGGCTGCGTGCCCGCACAAACTTGCAGGGTCGTGAGTATTTAAATAAAACCGCTGTCCCGCAGCACCGGCAGGGCGCGGATGGAAACCGCTCCGTGAATTGTTAACTTTATTAACCTCAAACTGACGCTACTCAACAAGGGATGTAGTCCTAATCGATAGTTAGAAACCATGTGGCTGGAACCAAATGGACATATAGGAGTTCTGGATAAAGCTTCTAAATTGAATACACGTATAAAGTTTTATTTATGAATATAATCTTGGTTTGGTTTGGTCCTATTACAGTATTTACCCGTCCCATTTATCCCTGCAATTGTAAAGGCGGCACTAGTTTATCCCAGTTATACCATTGGTTAATAAATAATAATCTAAATGGTAATTACCTGTACCACTTATCCCATTTTTGGTATTATTCAATGGTTTAACTGGTCCGAAGGAGACCTCACGAATTTGTTTTCGATTTGAACGGCTTTTTAGCCGTAGCGCCATCTTTGCGAAACCTATTAAAGTTTATTTTAAATATGTAATATTTACGACAACGTGACTATTTTGTATGACTAAACCGACCGCTTCAAAGTCCTCTACTAACTAATTCAGGAATTTAATCCCATAGGCTGTTCATCCGAATCTGTTAAGAGGCTTAGCTTAATTGGGTAACAAACTTTCAAACTATCCATCCATTTAAAACATTATAATAAATAAGGATTTGTTTGTTAGCCGACGCCAACGTCCTTTTCAGGGCTAGGAAACAGTTATTCCATTATAAGTCTTAATAACATTATGCTAAAGCAATTTATAAAAAGAGTTGTCATTTTTTTCGCGATTTCAGAGGGGATCTCTGTAATCAAAATTCTTTATTTTCCCGTACAAAACATGCCTTGAATGTTAGCTAATAAATAAGGACCTTCTATATTACAGCGGGATTATGTATTATATACATATTTAGTAGCAGTAGAGGTCCTCGTGAAAGAGCTCGTTCAGGGAAGTTCTGCCACCTTACTTATTTCTGCCGCCAGTCTATGAGCATTACAGGAATCCAGTTTTAAAGGGTAAGGGTCGTGGTAAAACTATAGACACATGAGACTTATCAACCTAAGTTTCAGGATGACAGGCGCAGTGGCAGCAGCTCTCAAATCTCTGCGGTTTAAAGTTTTGAGTGGCACTGCAACTACTGTAGCCAAGCGTGGCGCACGATTTGTTCGTCCCATCATCAAAGAAATATAATTCACAATAGGTTACCGGGTAAATTTATAAAACCTGTTATGTTTTAATAAGAATTTTTAAACGCTTTATAATAAACACTTGTTCGCTTCATAATTCGTCCATTCCTTTTTTCAATTTCTTAACTTAAAATCTGCGTCTCTTTGCCTTAGCTTACTTTTTGAATCTGGGTCACTGTCTAGCTACGTTCTTATACCACCCCGGGCTTTTAAACTTAGCTCCGGTTTAAACAAAAGACTGTTGAAACAATGTAGCAAGGTTCCTAAAGTCTTATAGAAGTATAAGGAATTTGCTTCCCAAAAAACGTTTTCGATGGACTTTTGATCTTAACATAGAAATTGAGACTGCAAAAACCATGGAAACATTTTCTTTTTTATGATTTTTAACCGACTTCAAAAAAAAGAGGAGGTTCTCAATTCGACTGTATGTTTTTTTTGTATATGTTACGCGATAATTCAAATTTGTGAATCGATTTTGATGATTCTTTTTTTGTTGGGAAGAGGGTAAATCAGGAGTGGTCACATTTAAATTTGAGGAAAATGTTCGAACTCTAAAGGGTGGCAAACTTGGGGATGAATGACTTTTGAGGTCGGTATTTTTAGTACTCGGTACTGAGATTATATAATAATAATAAATCTTTATTACGGACAACAGGGATCCATGAAGTGTTAGTAACAGCTATTCTACTACGGATTTTGTGGTTGTCATCAAGTGTCGCAACACGGGGCACTCACTCCTATCCGCGATAGTCTTCAATAGGCCGTTGCTGCTACCACGTATTCTTTTAATAAAGACGCTGAATTCTTTCATAAGAATGCCATGACGCGAGCTTCAGCAAAGATGGCAGACGCACTACGGAACCGTGGCAACCGCAGCAGCGACTAAAGGCGTTATTATATTGCGTATGCAGGGCTCTGACCGAGCTTTGGGTATAGCTATATTATGATACGAACAAGTCGAACACCTGGTGGTAAGCGACATTCCTGTCCGTAGCAGTTGCAGTGCCACTCAGAGCTTTAAATTGCAAAGATCCGATCGGCATTACCACCGTGCCCCTCAGCCTGAGACATAAGTTGACAAGTCTTATATGCCTGTAATTTCACCAGCACCTTCAACCTTCAAAACTGGAACGCAGTAATGCCAACGTTACTGCTTGGCGACAGAAATAAGTACTTAAGGTGGCAATACTCCCATGGGCGAACTGTTACGCTTGACAATTGTGAAGATTACAATAACACACGACGGCTTTTAAAAATAGAAATAATTGCTTTGAACTTTCACAGGTCACTTTTTTATGTCCTCGAAAAGAAAAAACTACGAAACCGAAACAGAACTTTTCCAATGAGTTAGTAACTTACACAATTTCATTACAGAGAGTGTAACGAAACAAAGTCGAAAGCTCATAGCTTCTGCCTCGATGAAATATTATTTCATCGAAATATATTTCTTTCAACGCGAATAGTTTGCAAAGAAAACTGAACCTTTTCGCAATATATCACCTAATATCAAAACACGATAGACGAAAGTAGGAGCTTCTAATGACACTTTGATATACCTACGTAAAAACAGTATAATCATTTTCATTACAAATGAATTCACAGAATCCATATATTCGTTTCGTTTGGAGATTCCTTAGCATGGAGGAGCACCGTTTACCTAAAGTTACCTTTCGCTTCGACGGTTTGGCGGAAGGTAGACGGAAGCATTTTTTTTTTCTTTTTATAATAATAACGCACACACTCAATACAGCCCCGCACTAAGGAAACTCTGTGTCGCGGGTGCCATGGATACACATAGACAACCACAAATTACACCCAAACTCACGAGAGAAATAAATGTGGGCCATACAAATGTTTCTCGATGAATCGAACCTGGGACCTCTGCGTGGCAGTCAGGCATGGTAATCGCTCGGCCACGGGGCAGTATGTTCGCAATGAGGTTGTTTTCAGGAGGAATCTATACGCTTGCATTGTTGATTCATTAGGTTGGGAGAGGCTCTCTTCACATAGGTCGTCTTGGCGATCTGCTGTCTATAATAACGTAAAAACATTCGAACAAAAGCGACTCGACCATTAAAAGAAAAACGCCAAATACGTAAAGCGATCTAAGCCCTTCTGTATATACCTATCCCCTATATCCTGTATATACTTTCAACTCTGCAGGCGAACTTTATTGCTCTGTTCGTGATTGGACGTTTCAAACAAAATTCGATATGGCGAGTCATATTAGGGTACACACTAGAAACTAATCTCAAAGGGTCGCTGATATCGAAATCGATAAGGAGGACTATAGTACTACAGCCCAGAGATAAAAAGTTTAACGTTAACTTATACTACGTTCAATATTTGACACAACTAAAATAACAAATAAGCTATTTATTCACAAGTGCAATACGAACGGCCAATGTAGACGAGCTTTGTGGAGTTGCTTACACGTTGGCGCTGTCAGTTTTCATTGGGCATTGAAACGATATGGACGACGTAGAAGTGAAACTTACAACTTGCATTAAGATTAAATTTGTAGTGAATTAATATTGAATAATTTTTTGTGAAATTACTCCACTACTTTGTTATAATTATTAATACAAAGATCGAACACTTAGGAAAAATTCCGGCTGGTAGTTACCTAACTGGGTGATGAAATACTTTCATGGATTTCTCATAGATGGCGCTACGGCTAAAAAATTATAGAAAAAACAAATAAAAAAATTCCGACTACGAGCACATAAAAATTCTTGAGGTATCTGGCTTAATTGGCATAGCGTCTGACACGGTTTGCTAGAGGACGTAACTTCGAATCCGGCCGGATCGAAGGAATTTTTGTAAGTGGTAGATCTTCGTATTAATAATTATTACATTGACATTTTAACTGACATTAAAACTTTGTAAATGAATCTGTTTCTTTATTTGCGTTCAATATTTGACACAACTGAAATACATAGAGAATCAATTCCCTTGTAAATAAATAAGCTATTTATTTATTTATACTTTGCTTTATTTATCCTTTACAACGTAAATTGAATATTTACAGTTTATTATTTTACTTATTTACTTACAGTTTACTGTATGTGTTAATATGGTTAGTATTATCTTGATTTACAGTTAGTTATGTTATGTGTAAGGGTCGCATTTAGTGGAGAAAGCTTCCTCCAACTTCTTCCATCAGACTCTGTCTTGTGCGAGGCTTGGCCATAGCGTTCCTGCTATTTCTGAAATATCATCGCTCTATCTCTTTGTTGGCCTTGTTGCTTGTAAAACGGGTACCGATTCGTGACTATCTGTAACATCTGTGACCACCTTCTGTCTGTGACTCTTTGGATTTGGTCAGCCCGCTTTCACTTTGGGTATAATACCCGCTTTATAACATCACTTGCCTCTGTTTTTTGTTTACAAATAAGCTAAACATCTGTTAATAAAGAATCGTTTTTTTTTTTTAAATAATACTTTGGATAAAATTCACTTTTATTCACTTGACCCATCCCGGGTCGGATAGAACGAGATGTATGGGGTGGGTCGGATGTCGCACATCCGACCCATTCGTCCGCGTTCTCATAAGATGTCCTCTTGTCTTGTTCGCATATTTACATATTGCCCTTTGGCACCAGAAAATATTTCATAAATGCTTGGACTTATGGTAACATCCACATATTTGACTTCAAAACAATATGACAGAATCTGGTTTTAATTTTTGTTTATTGAATGTCGCGATGTTTGACCATCATGTTATTCAATTAATTTTTCACGCTCAGCTCATAAATGCTTTTATTCTCATTACAAATCCAATAGGCGCGTTTGCGCAATCCTGTTTAAGCCAGTAAGTTGGATTGACTGTCAAATTCGTACTATGACCTCACAAAAACAATTCACTGTCCATGCCGTTCACGTTCATCATCCGAAATCCATTCACTTTGTCTTATAGCAAAATCGTATCATGACATGCCATTTGCTATGCAAATGGCGGTCTCATCTATCAAAATAAGCAATTCAAAGAAAGCTACTCCGTGACTAATTTTTTTTTAGATTTTGTTACATTTTTACGTTTAAGTTTTATTATAAGTAATTTCAGTTTGATAATTATTAATTTGACCTTAATGCATTGATCAATGAAAATGTACGCATATAAGACACGTTCCAATTATGTTATCAAATTACAAACTCACATTATTAATTTAAGTGATAATGACTAGACATGACATGTAATTTTGTCGTACAACAAATTGTAATGTATAACTGAAAAGTTGCCGATATTACAGTATCACGTAATAAATATAATCAATAATAAAAAAATATAATTATTCTCATTTTGAACACTATAGGTTAATAGTGATTGAACGCTCTAGTGTGGGACGCCCTCCAGCCAGATGGAGTGACGATCTGCGGAAGATTGCTGGCAGGAAATGGATGCGTCAAGCCGAGAACAGGGCGAAATGGCGTGCATTAGGGGAGGCCTATGTCCAGCAGTGGACTGCAATAGGCTGATGATGATGATGATGATGATGATGAACGCTCCGAGTTAGTACATCTGTCTATTTCTTTCACATGATTTAGTATGTAGTTCCATCTCGCTCTTGTTAGATGTCAGCTAGCTAGCCAGAGACAATTATTAACGTTTAATAATCTCAGTGCAGAGTACTAAGAAAACCGACCTCAAAAGTACGTGGAATTACGTCTATACTAAGTTTTATTGAAATATCCCCTAGTTCGCCACTATACAGGACTTGACACTGGAGATAATAAAAATCGGTTCTCACTACTCAAAGTATATTGAGAGAAAAACGCCTTGAATTGGAGAAATAGCAAAATCAACCATTAAAGTAATTGCTCCTAAATTAATGTTAGGCGCTATTTATGAAAATTAAACTTCATGCGTGAACAGCCACCCTTCGAGGTGGATGATTTTCCTCAAAATGAAATGGGACGGTCGAATTGAGAACCTCCTCCTTTTTTGAAGACGGTTAAAAAGTAAAACTCATCACTCTGTCACGCCATTACCGTTCAACTTTGTGTAGGTCGTAATACGAATTAAGCAATTCAGTGTTACCACGCCAAGTGAATTGCATGGAACTTGACTGGTTGCTTATAAGCTCATAGTAGGCTCCCAGTAATGTAGTGTGGTCTGTAGTATTACCTCTGATGGAAAACCCCGAGTATACAGAAGACTATAATACTACAGTTCGTTAATATGTTTTAATTCAGTTTTCTCATTTCCTTTTAGTTAGTAAATTTGATTTAGTAAAAACGCCTCTCAAACGGAGGCCCTTCTAAATTTCTCGACAAAAAACATCGTGATGAAAGTTGCACCCCGAAGAAGGTTCATAACCTTCGGAAAACGTGTGAAGTCTCCAAGCCGCATTGAGTCATCGTGACGGACTATTTGCCTAAAGCCTCGCCTGAGAGGAAATCCGTGCCCAGCAGTGGGACATGTAAATGGGTTGATGACGATGATGATGAAAAAGTGCATATTATTAAATATTAATATTTTGCAAATCGTACAATAGCAAAAATTGGAATAATGTTCTTTGATCATTTAAAGATAAGATTCAGATTAGGGTGGTTTGCATTAATATTAGACGTAACTAGTCGATGACTAAATACCATCTCAGTCAACCATGATTCAGGCATCTGTAAAGACCCAGAAACATTGAAAAAAGAAGTTTTCATCGATCGTTACACATTGGAAATGAAATGTAGGGATAGCCGTGAACGTAGGACCTGTAAAAAATGATTTGTTTGAAACAAATAAATTAAAACGTTGTTTGCTTAGATCCGAGCGGTAGTTTTAAGAATAAACGTCTGTTTTAAGCTTTTGGACTTACGTGATAGCGAATGTTAAATAAATAGACCAATCGCTCGATTAGCTAGCGACGTACAAAAATTCATATAACGTATTTGGATTAAAAAAGTACGACCACATTTCCAAGTTTAGAGATGAGTTGAAGTTGTTGCCTATTCGTTTACGTAGAAATGCTCACATTTTATGCTTCCTCTATAAAATCCTGTTCCATCCCACTTCACCTAGCTATCTACGTGAGCGTTTTCAATACCGTCAGGCTATGGGTGACCGCCTGCGTTCTGGCACCAATTTGTCCCTCGTCCTTCCACAACACAGTTCCCAAAAATATTCGAACTCGTTCACAGTAAATGCTGCCCGTATGTGGAACCTTCTCCCGGTCGAGGTCAGACAGTCGCCTTCGGTTCGGGTTTTCAAGGGTGCTCTTTTGAAGTTTTGGGATTGTTCAGACTCCACATGTTAGAGCTTTTGAAATATTTATTTACTTTTGATATATTTATTTATAGTTTTATTTTGTACATTCAATTTATTATAGACTTTGTATGTATTAATGTATCAACATTACTTAATATATATATATTCGTATGTACAGTTGATTTATTAAATTTATCTGTGTATTTATTGAGTATAGTATATTTCATTTCTTTACTTATCTATTTTTAGTGCCATCCCAAAAACCAACTTTCCTCTCAGATTTTCAAAGGTTAGTTGGAAGAAATCTCTTTATGGGATAAGCTCGCCTTTGTACACAAATATTTAAATTGTTTCTGAAAATTTGTAAGTTACTTTGTGGTACAATAAAGTGTTTAAATAAATAAATAAATAAAAGTATTTCACATAAGAATAAACAAAAGACAAAAGACACGGTACAGCGAGCGGCTTTATTGCCACAATGTATTATATTAATTACAAGAAAAAAAATGTTTACGACACCTTGCCTCTGAGCTGTAGATTTGTGTTAGGAGCGAACTGAATTCTAAATGATGAATAATTGGAAATTTTACCGTGAGAACTTACCTATTGAGCATCTGAATTTCAAATGGAGGTGACTATTCTCCCAAACTTTGTAGTTTAACTAGATTGGAGTATTGTTTGACAGCTTATGTAAATATTTTTCTCCACGGTAGTCTGTATGTAAATGAGTTTGATTCATGTACGAGGAAAAGCAAACTTTAGTTATCGCTTCAGAGTTGTATGTAAACACTTTACAAAGACAAATAACATAATGTTAACAAAAATTTATGTGTACACGAAGACATTAATCTTCGTGTACACATGCAAGTTTACATAACGGGATTTCTTCCAATTAAATTAGGGCTGGCTAGAAAATAAATTAATAATGAATGCTAGATATTTTTATTCATAATACCGAGTGAAGAGACGAAAATGTTGTGCACCTGGTGGTAAGCGGTATGCCATTTCATATTTTTATTTTACCCTAACTTTTAACGTACCGTGCCAATGGATTTTTTTTTTTCACGAGACAATTTGATGGCTATCTAGCAATAAAACCGCCTGCTGTACCCTATCTTTTGTCTTTTCTTTTTGTGTGAAATGTTCATTTATTATTGTTATTACTACACGCAAAATGGGCTGATACGTCTAGCTGCGGACACCAGCCCTTTATGCCATATATTGCATCTTTTATATAATAAAGTCACGTGTGCGTCAAAATTGCTTTGATTACATGAATTTCGATAAAATAATACAAATTCACAAAACTAATTATGCATATGTGAAATAGTTCTCATATTTTTAACCGACTTAAAAAAGGAGGAGGTTCACAATTCGACTGTATTTATATTCTACCTCTAAGGATGGCAAACTAGAGGATGAATCCTTTTTCGCATACTTTACGGTAACCGATTTCAATAAAACTTGGTGAGTAGGTGTAATTCCAATGATTTTTTTTAATAATAGCATAAATAATCGACTAAATTTTTTGTAGACTCTTTACACTTCACTCCAGAAAAGTGGAGTGCGATTCATGAAAACGTTCGTCCATACAAAATGTAAAATATCACCTTCAATAATAAAGTGATCACATTACATGAGAAATCATTTTTGGGCACTGACAAAATAGATCAGTTTTTTTCTTGTATAAAAAGCGTTAACATTCGAGTACATTCTATTGTTCTACAAAGGATAATAATTTGGTTAATTAAAAGTTAAAACATGAGCGAATTCATTTTATTTATCAAAGTTCACGCTAGAGAGAGCGTCGTTTCGTATGCCCTTTTACTGTGCACTGAAAAGTTTAGCTTAATGCAGGTGCATTACTTTGCTTTCTGCATTTTGCAAAGTACCTCGTTTTTTAGAAAGAATACTCACTTTATGCGTTCTGCTTTAGGTAAGTTTGTTTTGTTCGCGTCACATTCATAGTTGACACATTTTTATTATGAGACTTTGGAACGTAACTAGAGCCGCGCGAGTTTATAACATCCCGAAGTAGGTAACAAATACTGACATTGTTTATGAAACTTACTATTTTATCCGTCCGTCAAGCAATCATCAAACTGATGGCACGTACCTGAAAATAAAATATATCCATTAATAAAAATAACATCATTTCTTATTATGGAAGAAAATTACAATACAAAGGGGGTTCTCACGTGGCGATACCTGTCGCGACTCTAAAGTCGCATTGACATTTGTCTTTTATTCCACCTTAATACGAATGTTACATTAATATTTATAGTTATAGATTATCACTGGGCTTCGTCAATAGGTACTTAAAAAAAACTGGGATTTGCAAGAGATTTTTAACCTAAAATCGAACCTAAAAAATCCCACCCCGTATCGTGGCTGGCTCAAAAGTTCCCACTATACTGGCATTCGGAGCGGAGGCTCCGTTCGCCGGTAAGTTTGGCAGCCGCGAGGAATATGACGACGGGGCGGTGTGGCTCGCTTCGTCGTGAGGAGGGAAGGGGGAGGACATAGCTCCTCATAGGCGCTGGGGGGTTCCGGGGCGCAAAGTCGTTCTCGGATGCTTCCCGCTAGAGCACCCGAGAAGGCCAGTGCGGGGTTTTAGTCGGCAGAAGTCCTATAAGCTCTCCGCCGCCCCCGCGACGGAGTCGGAGATGTATCCTAGGAGGATTTCCCCACGAAATAAAAAACTATAGGTTCGTTCTATACTTGGAGACATCGGTGACCTTCACGGTCCCGGAGGTCCCGGATTGGATTCTCGGTAGGACCAGTCTAGGCAACGAACTTTCTTACTTTACTTACTGACATCAGCCATACGCATGGTGTGATACAAACTAACAACCCTAGAGTAAGATTGGATAAGAAGTCGCACTAGTTGTTATTGCTACACTATGCTAATGCTATCATTTGCGTCCATACGTCTCCAATAACGGCTAAAAGCACTTGAAGACGTCCGAATGACGTATCGCATCATACGGCCATGAGAACGGATTAAGGCAGCCCAAGATTCGCAATTTACACTCCTCGCTTCCCGATCGGTTTAACGCGACAGATTGACGATACGATATTGTCCCAAATCAATTCCACGTCGACAAATATGGTAACTGCCTTAATTTTAAGTAAACAAGATAATGTCACGTATGTATATAAAACTAATTATATTTTTCTACTCCTAAACTGGCGTTACCTTTACAATCGATATAATATGTAGTAGTAAAAGACTCCTTGTGAAAGAGTTCGTCCTAAATAGTACTGCCACCTTACCTATTTCTGTCGCTAAGTAGTAATGTCAGCATTACTGTGTTCTGGTTTTGAAGGGTAAGGGTGCTGGTGCAATTACAGCCACATGGGACTTATCAACTTATGTCTCATGGTGACGGGTGCAGAGGCAGTGCCTCTCAGATATTTGCGATTTAAAGCTCAGTTTACCATCAGGCGCACGATATGTTCGACCCGTCACGAACGGAATTCCATGCCTGCTGACTTGTTCCCTGAACGTTACAACTTGAACTTTTTCAAGGCAATATTGAATAGACATTATTTAGGTGCGCATGCTCCATCGTCGATCTCATCGTCACTTTCCATCAGGTGAATTGGAGGTCAAATGCGCACTTACATTTGAATAAATAAAAAAACAAAAACAAAAAATTTATGAATAGGTTTTTGACTACTTTTTGTCGGATTTAAAATTGCTTGTTTTTTTAATTATCTTTTCTTTTACTGGTCTCGTTGTTACAGCTGACGAGAATGTATTAATGAACAATCAGTTGTCTAATATAAATGCAAAACCACCTTATTCTGAACTATAGTTTAGCAGCAGTATAGTTCCTTGTGAAAAACTACATCTAGGGAAGTACTGCCACCATACTTGTTTCAGCAGCGAAGCAATAATGTGAGCATTATCACGTTTTGCTTTTAAAGGGTAAAAGGTGGAAACTACAAGTACATGGGACTTGTCAGCTTTAAATCCCAGGGTGTATCTTTGCAATTTAAAGCTGATTTAGAGTGATACACATAGTTAGACTTTCCGTTTCCATTATCGGGGGAGTAGACATAGGCTAGGATTCTACCCCTGTGTTGAAGATATTCCAGGGATTTGTACAAAACTCTTCCATATTTATATGGCAAACGGCTAGTAGTGGAATTCCCTGCCTGAAGACTTATTCCCTGAACGTTACAACTTGAGTATTTGGGTGAATATGTATTATTTACGTATGCATGCTGCATCGTCGAACTGATCGTCACTTGCCGTCATCATTAAAAAAAAATTTTACTTGGCTGGTTCCTCCCGTCACTTGATATTATAAAAAAAATTAATAAATGTATTTTAACTACCTTATTTCTATAAATCTTGAAGAATTTGTCTATTTTATCACGATGATCTACTGGCACCGCCCAAGCATGTCCTACAGGTTGTAGGTTGTAGTGTAGCCTTGAGAGCCCTGATGATGCCCTTGTAGCGGTTTATCCCTAAATTTCTTGACGTACTAGGAACTGTTTACGGTGGATTGAATATTTTGAAGTTTTCCTCAGAAACGTGTGTTGTGTATGTGCACAAATACGTTACATCGTTATAAAACGTACATAAGAAAGTTTTGCGATTTAATCAAATATAAATTTATTAGAAGAAACACGTCCTCTAACTTTGAAAGTTAAGTATGGAGTAATACATGATGAGAGATAGCATGTCCACTCGGTTCGAGAATTCTTATGGGAGTAATGATGGAACGAAGCAAAGTAAGAATAACAAAGAAAAATAATTAGAGAACGATTCAAAATTGTAAACGTGTCCAGGAACCAGAGAAAAGGGTGATAAAAAGTGGAATGACGATGAAAGAGGTTGCATCGTCACAATCTTACGTAGTCAGGCTGTGTATCTTCACCCATTTCTCTCGTGCGAACAAAAAATGTGTGCCGGTTTAAATTACTAAAAAACATCCCTTTTGCCCCCGAACCGCTCTCCATTGTCTCACGGTTTATCTCTCAGTTTTATATCTCAATTTCCCGTTTTTTCCGTCGGGATGGGTTCAACCTACTGATATCAATCTGACCCCGTGTGAGAGTAAAGTTAATGACACGTATTCGTTTTGTGAGACTCCATTTGTAAAAGGTGCTATCAAATGTTATAACCATATTGTGTATTGTGTTGATAAAATTAATATTTAGAGACGGTTCGTATTAGACTTTCGTTTCAAAAAATATATAACTTGGTAAAGTCATCACTCAGCCGTCACCATGGGACCTGTAATGAACCCGAAACGTTGGTTTGTTTGAAAAAACAAATCAACTGTAGATCCGAAAGAAATGGCTCCATTTCCTAAATACATTATGATTTATTTCATAATAATCATCATATACAGCCTAACTTCGCCCACTGCTGGTTATAGGCCTCCAAGTTTCTGTGCCACTCCCCACGGTCCCGTAATTTACTTACTTGATTTATTTACTTTTGGCCAAATTTACCGATTTATTGACAATTCTATGTAAACGAGTTCTTAAGTTTCTCGCAATTGTTATTCACTGGAAATAAAACTATTTTTATTAAAACAGCCTCTGTGGCCGAATGGTTACCATTTCGGACTGCCACGCAGAGATCCCGGGTTCGTTTTCCGTGTCGGGAGAAATATTTGTATGGCCTACATTTATTTCTCGCGTGAGTTTGGGTGTAATTTCTGATAATGTACGTTTGTGTCCATGGCACTCGCGACATTGGGTTTCCCTTGTGCTATGGGTTATGAGTGTGCGCGTGTTGTTATTATTATGATTATTTTCGGATCTAAATCGCGTTTTAAATTTTTCTAAATTTGTTTGATCAAACAAACGAAACAATCGAATCGATCGATCGAAGGAAATTTTTCTGAGTGTTCGATCCTTGTATTAATAATTATAACAAACTATTGGAGTAATTTCACACAAAAATAATTGAATATCAATTCAATAAAAATAGCGACATCTCTAGCCGGGGCTGTTAGCTGTAAAGGTGACTGGGTTATGAAATATCATAGATTTCTCATAGATGGCGCTGCGACTAAAAAGTCGTTGAAAAACCGAACACAAAGATACGACGCAAGCACATAAAAAAATTCGTTAGGTCCGCTGGTTCGTTCAGTTGCTTAATTAGTATAGCGTCTGGGACGGCATGCTAGAAGACGTCGGTTCGAATCCGGCCGGATCGAAGGAATTTTGTCTGAGTGTTAAATCTTTGTATTAATAATTATAACAAACGAAACAATGTTTCGGAAGCTTCATCACAGCTTATTATTTATTTATAATATTTATTTATTTACTTATAAAATATTCGCAGGCTGTAGGTTCACCGTATGATCAGGATTTTATGTAAATTCTTCCCTCTTATCACCACCTCACGTACATATTTCAGGATGACCAGGATCGCTCTCTCAAGCCTGCTTCGAAAAAAAGAAGGTATTAATTATCTGCTAAGTAATTTTCCAGAAGTTAATTTTAATTTAAAATTCAGCTGTCAAGCATCAATATTACGACATTACGACTACTGTCTTGGTGGCAGTAGACTCCGTGTAAAAGAGTTCCTCCAGGGTAGTACTAGCCACCTTACCTATTTCTGCCGCCAAGCAGTGATGTCAGCATTACTGTGTTCCGGTTTTAAAGGGTAAGGGTGCCGATGAAACTACTGGCACATGGGGCTTGTCAACTTATGTTTCAGGGTGACGGGCGCAGTGGCAGTGCTCCTTAGATGTTTGCGATTTAATCCCGTCACTTGATATTATAAAAGAGCAATTGGGTGTAAGAATAAAAGCGTATAACGAAAATGGCAAACATAAAAGATGAACGTTTAAAGCCTCGGGACTCTGTTTTAAATTATATATATTTCATGTTACACACACCAAAAGGTGATTAATTAAAAATATTATTATTTAGACAATAAGCCATAACAGTTGTAGTGGACCTCTCAGAGCTTTAAATCACAGAGGTCTGAGTGACACTGCTACTGCACCCCTCACCAGCGCCCTTACCCGTCAAAACCGCCACGCAGTAATGCTCATATTAGTGCTTGACGGTAGACATAGGTAAGGTAAGGTTCTTTCCTGGACAAACTCTTCCACAGGGAAGCTTCTTAGAAGTATTTTATTAGCAGAGCTCTAGTTACAAAGACAATTTAAGTACAAATGGTAAATCACTGTTAATACATATTTTGTCACAATCGTACGGGTCTGCTAAAGGGTAGAATTATCCTAGGAAATGAAACTATTTGATTTATATTTATTTTTTCAAACAAACCAACGTTTCGGGCCCTTTACACGTCTCATGGTCACGGTTGACTGAGGTGGTACGGTCATCAACCAGTTATGTCTAATATTAATGCAAAACACCCTATTGTTTCACTATAGTTACAAAGGTATTAATTAAATACCTTATTTTTTATTTTACAAAGAAACATTCTAATTTTCGCTACTTACGTTTTACAAATGATTTTATTGAACGAATTTTTATTAAGTTAATTATTGATAGAAATTAGATTAAATTAAAACTGTTTGAGATTTTTCATCAGAGGAAATACTGGATGCTAAACTGGTGGTACGAAGAAACCATGTTCCCTGTTGAAATTAGGATATTTTTCAATTTTAATGGCCTCTCGCAGCATTCTGGGTAGATAACGGACTTCTTTTGCAAGGACATGGGGTTTTTCAAACTTCATTGAATATGTAAATACGTTTATCCATGACATGTTCGCAGACTGCAGACTTGTAGAACAGTTTTATTTCCTATGCGTAACAATTGCGAAGACCTAAGAACTCGATAGAATTATCCTATTTAAGAGGCTTTTGTCGGTGTAGCCTCTTCCACTTCTCATCGTTCATAACCAGATTCTTGCTACTTTTTATAGCTGCTCACTTTGACGTTCTTTAAAAAATTAATAATCTTGAAAAATGTTATGTAACACATTTTATACCACATAAGAAAACGAATCTTTTTGCTTGCTTGCGAAACGAAGCTTGATGATATAAACCAAATGTCTACTCCAAGCTATCAGTTTACTCCCAAAAATGACGTCACGATTATCACCTCTATGGACATTAGTATCACGCACACGTGCCATACACATGCACCTACACAGTAGACGAACTCTTTCACAAGGAGCTCCACTTCATCTCAACTACTACTACTAATTGGGAACGTCACGCGTTTTCCCGAGTTAATACCATTCTTCCACATGCAAGTTTCATCGTGTTGTTTCCCCTATCGTCAACGAGATGTTAAGTGTTGTGTGACCACCGGTGATACAATACGCCTGATGGGCCAGCTGTCCGTGCTCCACTGGTGATACTCGCCGGCCTGAACGTGTTAAATTTGCTATAAAGTAGGTCCTTGAAAGTTGAAAGAAAAACTCCGTTTTCAACACATCATTCTATCATAGCTATGATTCATAGCTATGAATCAAGTCGGATTCGAGGTCAATCATCAGACAGCCTTTGGAAGGTTTTGTTCACGTTCTCGTTTTCTTCGAAGTGTATCGGAGGGCGCGGACGGCATATATTCGTATAGAAAAGGCGTATTCAAAATTGTATCGCTCATAAAAATGCAGAATCAGACAAAGAAACAGCACTGTACAAAAATAATAAATACTTCTTACTTATGCCACTTTTAAAGCTACTAGAATTGTTATATTAGTTACAATGACTCCATTTTCTACTCAAATAAAGTTAAGTTGCCCGCCATGCCTTCGAGTTAAGTAATTACAAGTTTGCTCTAACAGCGAAAGTAAAAATAGGAAAAGAATGTTCTATGCAAGTCATCGTAAAAGCCGAGTAAAAAGTATCAAAATTTTTTCAAGAAAAGAAAAAACGATCAATTTCAGCGTGTTCACGTAACTTTTGATTAGTGCTGTGAAAAATATACCTATCGATAAAAGATTTAACGTTTTGTATACTTTTTAAATTTTAGAATATAACGCAAAATTCGAACACAGAATCAAATTAATTAGAAGCTACTTCATTTCACTTTTTTATTTATTGTCTAGTATTTTCTTTTTAATTCTTAATTATATTATTTTAAAACATTATGCAATACCAAAGCGACATACCGTTCGATATTTTTTTAAAATTTTAAAAATATTTTCCAATTAAGTGATGCTACTAGGAAATAAGAAAGTTCATACGGTATAAAAAACAAGATAAAGTTAGTTTCAATGCTGCAGTCATAAATTTAACCAATAGCTTTCTTTGTCAGCCTATTGTACCACTGCAGGGTTAAAGCCTCCCCTAATCTACTCCACGCCTCGCTGATTTCCGGCCAGTCAGGCAGAACAATCGTCCCTGCTATCTTTTAAGGGGTCTACTAAGATATCAAACTGTTTGAAGCATCCATTAACGATACTGGACGAGTACCATATAGACAAAATATCGATAATACAATCGACCGTACGACAGCACTGTTTCACACGTAAATCTTCTTCATGCTGAGTATTTTACTTGGGAACTTCAACGCCTTCCAGTTTCAAAAGTTGTTGAAAAACATGCTATCTAAAAACTTAGGACTCGGCATTACGTTCCATTTCACAATATACTTGCGCTGTTTCTGAAAGAGTATGGTTTTAGATATTCCATTTTTAACTGGTTCTAAAAAAGAACAGAATGCGAATACTTGTATAGGTTTAATTGATCTAGTAATATTGTATTGAATATGACGCCACTTACTACCATAATATTCTATTATTTTTGTGAAATTACTCCATGAGTTGGTTATAATTACAATACAAAGAAAATATTCCTTCAATCTAACAAAACCCAATGCCATATATATATGCCAATTTCTTTAGGGCAACTTGATTTGGGCAATTTAATTTGGCAGTTTTTTTAGTTAAATATCCATCTTCTGCTGTTGTAAACTCTTTCTATACAGATATTCAAATTCAAATATTTATTTCGGACAAAATATCCATATAGTGTTAGTACAAAATACTTTCAAATTATGTTAATATAACCGCTCACGCGATGCGCTCATCCTACCGCAAAATGGCGGCTATTTGGTTTCGCAAATTAGAAAAGGATTCAGTTTAAATACAAGTTTAAAAAAATAAAAATTATTATTCTGCATTGCTAAATAAATACCCTCCATACTACAACAAAAACATCTCAAATAAAATGCAGTAATACACCGCAAATCCTGCACTTAAAAAGCACTAATGAAATTTTTGGTGTACTTGGGTAAATATGATAATATTCTGTTTGAGTGGTTCTAACGTTTACCATGAAATTACCCTTAAAGTATAGTTTATAAACATTTATATTCAGAGTAAACTTAAAAAACGCAACTTACGGTATGTTTTCAATAAATAAACACCGACATCACCAGCCCAAACAATAACACACACGATTGTCGTGACGTATTTTTGCAGTTGTTTATTTTTTTTTAAATGACAGACCCAGGCATTAAAAACTTTATGGTTTGCTAGAGTAGTTATCGAAATAGCAATTAGTTCTTTTACCTGTTATAACTTCGATATCCGATAAATCGGTATAAAATCATCACCGGCACCTTTAGGTGTGGTATGCTTCCATAGACGCATGAATCGCGTGAGTGGATAAATCTTCTAAACATTGACGTGTACTCGTATCCAATGATATAATATGGGCCCATCGTTCGTATCGGCCACTGTACGAAGGTCATTGGCGACGCCCCGCACTCTGCGCATTAAGGACGCTACCCGCTTGCGCAAAATGGCACTAAAGCCGTACACCCGCGCCTCGGTAAGCATTCCCGAAGCGTTACAGTAGCACGGCAACCCCATCAGCAGGTAACCTATCACAAAGTCGAAAATTTTTTGTCCGAAATAACGTTTGTTCGAATTTTCATTACACTGAAAACCGAATTATTACAAACAGTTGTTCTTTCCGGATGTATTGAATGTTTATCGCAAAGACATGGTTAGGAAAGGTTAAGTTTAAAAGAAAAAACATTTTCCTCTCAAAATTACTTTCTGGGGTTATGAAATTTCGACAAAACGTTATTTCTGGAAAATGTCATTTCAGACTACTGATAGGTAACCCCAACAGCATTCTGAGGGCGTCATTATACTGGACGCTCAGGGCGCGATACGCTATCTGTGTATACTTAACTCACAAGCTGCACATGTAAAACGATTGGCAAAATGCTTTAAAAAGCGTGAGCTTTACATTTCTAGTACAATGTGGAAACCAAGCCAGCATGTTGCACCTTACTGCTAACGTCCTGCGCTCTCTGTCAATATCCATGTCGTCAGACAGACTCTCCGTCACCCAGTGTCCTAGGTACTTAAAATGCGAGACCCTACGTAGTGGCATACCGCATAGCTTGACTGGCGGCACGTCTGTGTGTTTTTAGCCTGTTTTAAAAATTAAAAACTCGCTTTTATAAATTCTTTGTCAGGACTCGCGCACAAGAAGCAGTATTTTTGTTACATACAAGTTTTGTTTAAATCATATTATATAACTTTAAATGTAAACATAAGTTCCTTACAAGTTATTTAATTTATAACTGGGAAAGTTCATGAACCATAAAATGAACTTGTACAGTAGTCTCCGTTTGTACAGTCTGTTTCAGTTAGCATATAGCCCTGAAAGCTGATTTGCTAGTGTGTATAGCAATTTACTTAGCTGTCCAGTGCCTAGGTTGCGTTAATTAGTTGGTGACGTAATTGCTAGTGTTATTAAAGTTGTGTAAATATATTATAATAATAAGTTATTATTCAAAGTATTGAGAGGAAGTGCAACACTCAAATGAATCTGCTTAATTATTATTACAAAGAAAAAACTTAAATCTGACAGGACTCGAATCTGCATCTGTATGCGAAACTAGGGGCACGACTCTTCCAACTGAGCCTGATTTTACGAATTTCTCTAAGTGTTTGTGTAATAGATCTTTTGTATATGAGGTTTTTCGGCTTTTTAATGTCGTAAGCGACATCTGTGACTGTGAGAGATCTATGAAACTTAATTCCCATTCAGTCGGCACCAAAGACCAGTCTCTGTCTATGCCAGCATAGATGACGCTGTATTCATAAAATTGTAATATTGATTTTATTGAATATCGTGATAATTTCCTACTATGGTATTCTATTATTGTTTGTGAAAATACTTCAATAATTTCTTAAAATTAATACAAAGATCAATCAAACAAAAACTCCTTCAATCTGAGAGCCAAACTAGGCTATTGTCGATTAATAATTCATCTTTGTAATATTTAATCAAAATCTGCGCAAGTTATATAAAGTAAACGTTTTCGTAAGTTACGTAAAAGAGTGAGGAATACTGTGATCTGTGGACTATAAGCCTTGAAACTCTTTTCAAGGCACATCACCAGACAGAAAGGCACACCACATAGTCACCGCACAGCACCTCATTAGACAAAAATAGAGAAAGATATGTTGACATGTTTTGGGCACATGGAGTGGATGGATTAATGTTAAATGACCAAAGAGATAGAGCTAATATGGAGGGTAACTTTGGAAGAGATCGTCCGCGAAAGACGTTCTCAGATGAAATCGAAAATGTTCTAAAAATTGCTGGAGTGCGCAGTGAAAAAAAAAGGGATGAAAAGATGAATGTAAGTGAAGCAAGAGAGCTTTGCCAGGGTCGTACCAAGTGGTGATCGATATTCTTTGCCTCTAATATGAATTAAACTGTTTTTACAATAATCTAATATAAAGGAATCATATCCTAGCCAAGTATAACCAAAAACACAAATCAGAGAAATAATATAATTATCTTGCTAAAATGGAAAAATAGAGATATAGCCTTGGTAAACACAAAATTTTCATTTCAAAACTATGAGGCTTCATTATTTTGATCCATTAATTTCAGTGGCTTGCTTAGTGTGTAATTATAACTAATGTGGAGACCTGTAGACTTAATGATCGGATTGGAGATCTCCTTAAAAAGAGCAGCTCAAAAGTACTAAGAATATAGGCATGTGTGAAGAAACTGATACGAATGGAGCAAACGAATAAGGTTTGTTAGAGGAACGTTTCTTATATGTGAAACTGTTCTGTTATTAAAAAAAATACATTGGATTGTACGTTTTGTATGGATTTTTTAATGTGCGTGTAGTAAAACTACAATAATGTAACGAGAAACTAACAACTTCGACCCTCGATATTGGTATCTGAATTCTGTGTACTGAATGTCATTGAGTTTGATTAATTGGTATCTACAATTGGACCAAGCTTCGTTTGTATAACAGCGCTTGCCGTAATTAAGGTCTTATGTCCCCTTTAGCTAGCAATGCATTTGCGATTTCATAGACAATAATAATAATAAATTTGTTTATTTTTTCACCACAATACAGGTACATTGAGTATAGTAGTAAAAACTGTACATAAAAAAAACAGAATTATATTGTGGGAGACTGGTGCCTAAACTAGACTTATTTCAGTTCTGTATTTCAGGTCACCAGGACTCCACCCCCTGGAAAATACAAATTTGCAACTTGGAATTATGTACTTGTACTTTGATAATTGCGAGAACTAAATTATCCATTTAAATTAAAGTTTACAAGCGATTAAAAAAACATAAAATAAAAAGGAAAAATATTGTCTGTACATTGTTAGTATTTGTTTGTGTATGTGTGTGTGTGTGTGTGTGTGTGTGTGTGTGTGTGTGTGTGTGTGTGT
>NW_020653852.1:4469096-4523652 GCF_003589595.1 Hyposmocoma kahamanoa | reverse complement strand
TGTGTGTGTGTGTGTGTGTGTGTGTGTGTGTGTGTGTGTGTGTGTGTATGTAGTTGGGTGATTGTTATATAATGTAAGTGGGTGATTGTTGTACATGTAATTATGTGAGGGGTTGTGAGTGTGCGAGGACGAGAGAATTGTAATAAGATTAGACGACTGATGGTGTACTGGCAAGGTGATCATTATGGAGAAAGTTTTATTATGAAGTAACTATATAATAAAATAAAATAATTCACATATGAACTGATTATACTGGTGCAGTAATTGGTACTTCCGTATCCCCAAAGGTCAACTCCTGAAGTCAATATCTTACTTTCATTTTGCACTTTATCTGCTCACGCGATGCGCTCCTCCTACCGCAAAATGGCGGCTATTTGGTTTCGCAAATTAGAAAAGAATTCAGTTTAAATACAAGTTTTTATAAATAAAAATTATTATTCTGCATTGCTAAATAAATACCTCCATACTACCAACAAAAACATCTCAAATAAAATGCAGTAATACACCGCAAATCCTGCACTTAAAAAGCACTAATGTAATTTTTGGTGTACTTGGATAAATATGATAATAATCCGTTTGAGTTAAACGTTAGAAATAACGTTTGCCATGAAATTACTCATTAAAGTATAGTTTATAAACATTTATATTCAGGGTAACCTTAAAAAACGCTACTTACGGTATGTTTTCAATAAATAAACACCGAAATCACCAGCCCAAACAATAACACGCACGATTGTCGTGACGTATTTTTGAAGTTGTTTATTTCTTTTAAATGACAGATCTAGGCATTTTTAACTTTATGGTTTGCTAGAGTAGTTACCGAAATAGCAATTAATATTAGTCTTTTACCTGTTATAACTTCGATATCCGATAAATCGGTATAAAATCATCACCGGCACCTCTAGGTGTGGTATGCGTCCACGGCTGCATGTATCGCGTGAGCGGCTATCTTAGTAAGATTAATACAGAAAGTTTCGTATTTAATTTATTATAGATAAAGCGACCAACAAAGCAAAGGAAGCGTTTAGAAAAGATAGTGTTGAGTCAATTTGTTATTCAACTTATAAACTGGAATACCTTTAACACTTTTCTGTCGAATGTGCAAAAGGCTCTCAAAACCAAAAGGTCAGCAAGAGGGTCAGTTATCTTAGGGCATCGATTGTACCCGGCAGTTGGACGTGCAATTGGGACATAGTCAGATAGCTTGCTACAAGTATTGAATTATCGTGAAACTATCACAGAGCGTTTCTAACGTGTTCCTGTAGGTGAAGTTAGGTTGTAATTTGGTAGCTGTCTGACCCAGGTGTGCTCAAGCACTCCATATAGCCGTCGACATTACCAAAATGATTAATTCCACTGCCGTGTGGGGTCATAGCCCCAATTGAACTGTAATTTGTAATTCAGTGAAATTAACTAGTGCTGTGATGACGGGCCATTTCGTAGAAAAGCCGTGGTTGGATTTGTAGTTACGTTAATAAATTAATTTGCGAAACAATCATTATTAATTACTTAGCCTCAAACCACTACATTAATTGACACCTCAAATATGGGGCGTTAAATTGCATTAAGCCCTTGGGGGTTGCTTTTTACCACTTTGTGCTGGGCATTACGTATAACACCAACTCTGTTTTTTGTCTGTCTATGGCACCGTAGTTCTCAAACCGATAGACTAATCTCGTTTTTTTATTAATTCGGAGGCCAATTCAATAGCGAAATAGTTCTGAGCACAGAAATCTACTATTTATTTAGATTTCTGTAGTTATCTCTTTTTTGCTTGGTGTCGGGTTCCCGGGGAATATTTATTTTATTTCCACTCATCGGATCGACTTGAAATGAGTTATACTATGAAAATGACTGACCGATGAGTCGTGCGGCTGACGATAAGCTACAAGCCAGTTCATAAAAGTTGCAGTGCCACTCAGAGCTTTAAATCACAAAGATCTGAGGGGCTCCGCCCCTGCGCCCGTCACTCTGAGACATAAGTTGACAAGTCTTATGTGCCTGTGATTTCACCAGTAAGTCTAGCATGACTGTGCGCTACTATACGAGTAATTGCTATTTCTCGCGCTTTACGTCGGTACAGCACCCTTACCCTTCAAAACCGGAACACAGTAATGCTGACATTCTTGCTTGGCGGCAGAAATAGGCAAAGGTGGCAGTACCTCTCTGGACGAACTCTTTCACAAGGAGCTCTACTGCTACTATATATAATCGAGACAGACTACAAACTGCCCAACATCTCAACTACTTACAGAAGCATCGTATTTGGGCTTATGAAATGATCTCATTAGCTTGCAGAAGGTAACTTCATGGAATTTTTGGATTCCAAAGTTGTTTTGTATCGGGGGAAATTTTAAGTATTAAGTTTTATTTAACAGTAAGTAGTAAGACTACGGATCCGCGGTATCACCACTCGTCGGTAATACACCCGCAGTATTGTTATTGACCAATTTTTTGCTTTCTGTTCGTCAATCACAACGAGAATTAAAAAGACGGGTCTTAATCGAATAATTGAATAAGATGGCCACGAGTAACTATGTGCTTTGGCAAGAAAACTTAAAATGGCTACATTTATCCGTATTACGCAAGTGGGAGACTTGTTTCTCGTTGTCCCACTACCATTTATCAAACAAAGCAATCAACCATATTGTGCTTTATCCATGCTTAATAGAAATTATTGATATAAAGTTAAATCATGAACTTTTATTATACTAATGGCTGAAATCACCACACGAGTTTGGTTGTAACGCAAATAAATTAACATATGTGTATAATAGAAAGATACAAATAGACGATTACGAGTTTTGGTAGTCTACATAATTATGTCTATTTTGTGGTTACCGTTTACGTGATCGCGTCGGTAACTTTTTCCTTCAAATTCCTTTTTGAGCAAATGAATGAATGAACGAATGAAATATTCTTTGTAGTTAGTACACGCAACGCACCTTGATCAATACGTGCACCTGCTACCCTATGTAAACTAAATACAGTATATGGAGATGTCAACTAAAACACTTTATTAAGTAAGCAACATCGCTTGATGTCGGTTTAACATCTCCCATCTTAATAGGATTGTATGGCACTCGTAGAGCGTAAATGGGACCTCCTTAGTGTGTAAATGGGACTCTATTCGGGAGCTAAATGGCTTGTAGCTATTTACTGGATTCAGTTACATTTTAAAGTAGAGAGTTTATGAGTTTTTGATTTACACATACTGACATATTTAGTGGAGCAATGAAAGCGAGAAAATAAAATAGCAACGTTTTTTATTTTAATAAATAAGTATTAGACTACAGCAATTAGGTACATTAACTTGTTTTAAAATCGACGTTGTACAATCTCAATCAAAATTTCTGGAAAAAAACCTAAATTAAGCACAATGCATTTTTTTAGATTTTGTTACAAATAATAATAATACAATTTTATTTATTGAGAACACTGAGATCCAATCAAATTTTAGTAGGTACAGACTTAAAACTATATTAGTACTTAAATTTTACCAGGGACTTTGTATTATATGTTAAGTGCCGCATAATTGGGCACTCATTCCCGTCAGCAACTGTCTTCAGGAGGCTATTGGGGCTGTCACGTATTCTCTTCAGTAGCGACGCCAACTTTTTACGTACAACAGCCGTAAAACTATCTACGCGCGCGTCAGTGAACATGGCTGAGGCACTGCAGAAACGTGACAGCCCCAACAGCGTCCTGAAGGCGTTGTTGTATTGCACGCACAGAGCATTCCGAGAGCACTGAGTGTAACTCTTCCACAGAGCGCTAGCGTACATTGGTGTGCAGTAAGCTTTTAACAATGTAACAAAGCAGCAACAGACGAAAATAAAAAATTGTAACAGTTTAACATTGATTAAATTTCTTTTTTAGTGATAATAATAAGTGCGTATTTGACCTCCATCTCACCTGACCTAAAGTAACGATGAGGTCGACGACGGAGCATTATAGACACTCAAATAAAAGTTATTCACTGTCGCCTTGAAAGGGTCCAATTTATTACAGGGAATTTGGGTATTAGTAAGAAATTAAAACAAATGAATGAAAAAAATGACACTCGAATAATTTCTTATTTTCAATTTAGACGTTTATTATGCGTACATTCCAAGAATGGAATTCTCTGCCTGCGACTGTGTTTCCGAGCACATACAACCCGAGATATTTTACCCTAAAAGATATTTTAGGTGCGACTATATAGGCATCTTCTGGGTAAGCTCGTTCCATCGTAGATCCTATCTTTGCCCCAGGGCTAAGTTGTGGTCAAGAACAATTTTGTTTTTAATTCAAAAATAAGTTGTCAGTCTTTTAGAAAAACACTACATATTTTGAGGGTTTTACGAGTGTTCCGCTAAAGCTGCCGTTATGTGTAGATATAATATGCGCAACTAAGCTATTAAAAGTCGTGTAGAGAGTGACTGGAGTGATTACTAGTAAATTTATAGCAATCGGATTTGGATAGATAAAGAAATAACACTGGGCGATTGAAAAAATGTAAAGCTATTGAGTATTTTCCATTTTATTTTCATTTTTATCGCATGGACATAATTTTGTTTTGATGGAGAATAATATTCGATATGTAATTCAATGACAACAATATTATTATTAAAAAAAGGTTATTTTTCTAATTCTTGTGTGGCGATCTCAATATAATTTCTTATACTTTGAAATGTAGTACAATTTATACTGTAATAAATATTTGAGAAATAAATGAGCCTGAATCTGAAATTTAAATACATTATTATGTTATGTGGACTGGACGGACTTTTTTTCATATTACTAAGTGACAGGACGAACAAGTCGTGCGCCTGGTGTTAAGCGACACGCCTATCTATAACAGTTGCAGTGCCACTCAGAGCTTTAAATTGCAAAGATCTTAGAGGTACTGCCACAGCGGCCGTCACTCTAAGACATAAGTTGACAAGTCGCATGTGCATGTAATTTCATCAAAACTTTCACAATTCCAAACCGCAATACATTACTGCTTGGCGACAGAAATAGGTAAGGATGCAGTACTTCCCTGGTCGAACTCGTTGATAAAGTGGTCTACTACTACTAAATATTGAGCAGTAAACTATTAGAGTAAAGTGTCAACCTACATTGTACAATTAATATAAAGTAGTAGAGTTAATTAAAATTACGTATAGAAACATAATGTCTCATTAATGATATTATCGATCTTGAACGTGCGTTAATTGATGCAAAATTCCGACGGGAATAACGTCTTGTTACCAACCCGCAAATGTGTTGTGGTTGTTTTGATTGCAAATACACCAAATCGAACATTTACATACACTCGAAATGCCTTATAATAGCATGTTGCCCACAGAGATATCACGAGTATTATAGTTGTTTCCTTTTGAAGAGGCATTGTTAACAAATGTTTAATACTTCATTTTGAAACTTTTAGCCGTCAATGTTCAGAGAATAAATCAAATGTTATAATCACGCAAGAAAAAAAACAATCAAAGTGCCTCAAGCCTCGATTACTATGAGAACCGATGTCGCCAAAACTCACAAATTTTTAATTTGAAACATTACAAAATCTTGATATTGATTGGACGCAGTTTCAAATATAAATAGAAATAATAAATTCTGGATTAACAATCCAGAGTTTATTATTTCAATATAATTTAAACTTTACCCTGTTGGCATATCGTTGAAAGTTCAAAACCATCAGTACCGATTATTGCAAGTTACGACGTTTTGAAGTAATATTGAAATTTCAATCAGTGTACTGCCATCTAGCGGTTAATTGCTGAACGATGACGAATTGGAGTTAATAATTTCGTTCTCAAAAAAAGACCGACTATGTTGCAGGGGTATAAGCTCTACTTTTGTTTCTTGTAACAGCAAATTTATAACGACAAACAGAAAATTGAATATTTGTTAAAATAAGACTTTTCGATGATGTGAAATACCACATGCACTCCAAAACAGCAAAATAAGGCATTTTTCTAGGATTTTAGAGAATTTACACGAAAGAATGACACGACCATATATAATAACGCACATACAAGCACACACTCAACATAACCCCGCACTAGGGAAACCCTGTATCGCGGGTGCCATGGACACACATAGACAACCACAAATGACACCCAAACTCACGAGAGAAATAAATGTAGCCCATACAAGTATTTCTCCCGTCCCGGGAATCGAACCTGGGATCTCTGCGTGGCAGTCCGGCATGGTAACCGTTCGGCCAACGAGGCAGTTACAAATATATACAATAAAATATATACAAAGCGAAAATGGCGGATGGAGCTCAGATAGCTCTTTCGAGACCTATAGTTGGCACGCGTCCGACGCTAAGTAACCACTTCTACTGTATTTATTGTTCTGTGGTAATAACAAAAGAAACAAACCAGTAGCTGTCACATCATGGTTAAGAGCAATCCGTGGCATCAGCATTGCATCAGAGCGTAGCTACGCAGTGACGCTACCTACAGATAGATTAGACAAACAAATGTTAATAACAGGTTTTATTTAATTACGGTAATGAAATGACATTCCACAATGTTAGAGACTTCATTTAACATTGACATTGTATATTGTTAATGTTCTTTTTTAACCGACTTGAAAAAAGGAGGAGGTTCTCAATTCGACTGTATGTTTTTTTTGTATGTATGTTAGGCGATAACTCCGGTATTTGTGAACCGATTTTCATGATTCTTTTTGTTTGAAAGAAATACCTCCATAGTGGTCCCATATAATTTTAAAGAAAATCATCCACCTCTAAGTTCTGTTCTGGCTGTTCACGCATGAAGATTCATTTTTGTAAATGGCGCCTAAATTTTACTATAAGAAGCAATTACTTTAGTGGTTGATTTTGCTATTCTTTAATTCAAGGCGTTTTTTTCTCTCAATATACTTTGAGTAGTGAGAACCGATTTTTATTATCTCCTGTGTCAAGTTCCGTATAGTGGCGAACTAGGGAATGAATCCGGGTTTGCGCACTTTCCGGTAACCGATTTCAATAAAACTTGGCAAATAGATGTAATTCCACGTAATTTTGAGGTTGGTTTTTTTAGTACTCTGTACCGAGACATTTTATTTATTTTATTATTATGACTGATATTATTTTATTGGACGGCATGAATACAATATACAAATTATTGCATGAGTGTGTATATGAAAAAAAAAATGAAACTTTGTATGCTGCAAGGCGAATCACAGTGATTCTATATAAATTTTTTGTAACACCATTTGTAACCTGGATTATCATCATCAACCTATTATACGTCTCATTGCTGAACACGGGTCTCCTCGCTTTTTAAAAGATATCAGCGATCGGACGAACAAGTCATACGGCTGGTGGTAATTGACACACTTATTCATGACGGTCGCAGTGCCACTCAGAGCTTTAAATCACAAAGATCTGAGGGGCACTGCCACTGCGTTCGTCACCTTGAGACATACATTGATAGGTCCTATGTGCCTCTATTTCACCAGCACCCCTACTCTCCAAAACCGGAACGCAGTCACGGTCACATTACTGCTTAACGGCAGAAATAGGTAACGTGACAGTACTTCCCTTGACGGACTTATATATGGTGTTAATTTAATTGCTGTAAACATCATGGCCAACCGTGCCACCAATTAAGAGTCGATACTACCTTAGCTCCAATTAAAATTTTTCCCGTTATTTACTTCAGAATAATTTTTTTTACTAACGAAATTAAAGCCTTTTGAAGTTGTATCAACTCGATACGAACAATGTAAATGTAAATGTTTATACTTTCTAAATCAAAATATATGGAAGCGGATTTCTTTTTTCATGTCTGCAGAGGGGTCACACTTTGTTCGTGTTAATGAGGGAAATCGACCTCCGTCCCTCCCCCTATGTTTTCCTCTACTGTTAGTGAGAGGTTTGCGTCTATAAAAATGTAAATGCCATAGGGATTCGAAGTGTCAATCTCAATTGGGTTCTTATCGCTCGTTTTGATAGATGTTAACAAGTATGATATTAATACAATGACCGTGTAGGTTATACAAAAGAAATTTATAACCAAAAATCAATGAGAAAAGAAACAAAGAAAAGCACTTAAGTCAGAGATTACACGAAAATGTCATTTGCAACGAACTTGCCTTTTTGTCTTGACGAAGGAAGGGACCGGTTTAGCAGAAATAAAATAGAAATATTCAATTACGCGCAAAACGGAGCGAAAGGAAAACCGTTCGAAGCGGTTTTTTGTAAAAGACGTGAAAAAAGATAGAGAAAATTGTTGTTTGACCATCGAATATGTGTGTGAAACAACTGCACTCGAAACTGTCACATTTCTTTTTGTTTTATACATTTTAGAAATAGTTATGCTGTATTTTTGAAGGTTTCGGTGACTTAACGGACTGTGGACGCTTAACAAGGAGGTTGCGGGTTCATTTACCAATCCAACTGTCTGGGTGTTCTGGGTAGTGCCTCGGAGTGAATTCCGTTGCTCTGGTACCTACTATTACATAACTCCCTAGTTTGAGTATTTAGTAGTATATTATTGATATTAATTATAACTAGTATCTACAGTTTAATTTAATGTTATCAAGTGAAAGTGTAAGAAGTCGAGCGCCTGGTGGTAAGAGACACGCCTACCCACAACAATTGCAGTGACACTCAGAGCGATGTCACACGATGCATTGCTTCGGCGTTGCAAAACCTGAGCGGTGTCGCGGCTATGCAATATGCATTGTACTATGCAATAATTATAAATTAGAACTACACGTCACATGGTTAGAGATGGGCAGTGTATTAAAGCCTATCAACCCGCCCGGGTTTTAAGCCATTTCAGTCGAAAATCGTGCGCGGAAACTGCAAATACGTATATTTAGTAATTTGGAATAATTCTATATTTATTACAAATTTCGATCGCTTCCCTGGAAGAAATTGCCTGTTGTGCATTAGCTTACTCTATGATACTTACGTTACTGTAATTTTAATGTGCAATAAAGCATATTTCATTGATTAATTCAGTCATTCATCTCCACACAATACCCGCCTTGCAATCCTGTCGATTCGCACTGCTAAGAATGCACATTTCGATTTGGTTTTTATGGAAATCGATTCAAGTGTAAGTATACGATCTAACGATTTTATGTATCGATTTATTTCAATGCGATTTTCAAGCGTATCGATTTAATGAAAAGACAACTCAAATAATCTTAATCAGAAAGCAATAAACATTTTGTAATGATATATTTTGAACAAAACTCCATTGACAATAAATATTTAGT
Source organism: Hyposmocoma kahamanoa (assembly GCF_003589595.1). NCBI lineage: Eukaryota > Metazoa > Arthropoda > Insecta > Lepidoptera > Cosmopterigidae > Hyposmocoma > Hyposmocoma kahamanoa. Next base: position 4,514,424 of record NW_020653852.1, on the reverse strand, counting down.
TGTAAATAGTTTTTGTTTTCGATTTCGGGCGGGAAACGAACCGGGGAGGGCTGCTGCGGTACGTAAGTAAGCGGCGTTACGTTATAACACTATAGTGCTAGTGTGTCACTTGGTGCGTTGAAATTGTGGAATTGCGACAACGCAATGCCAGTCGCGCGTGGCATGTCTCTTAACAGCAAAGATCTGAGAGACACTACTCCTGTCACCCTGAAACATAAAGACAACAAGAAATCCCATGTGTCAAGCGCGCATTCCCTTTCCGGTATTTTTGAAATGCAGTTTTTTTTTATAATCGAACAAACAGCGCCACTCAAAGCTTTAAATCACAAAGATCCGAGGGGCACTGCCACTGCGTCTGTCACCCTGATACAACACCGGAACGCAATAATAGTAATAATAATAATAATAATAACGCACACACTCGACATAGCCCCGCACTAGGGAAACCCTGTGTCGCGGGTGCCATGGACACACAAATAGACAATTACAAATTACACCCAAAGTCACGAGACAAATAAATGTAGGCCATACAAATATTACTTCCGGCCCGGGAATCGAACCTGGGACAGAGGTCCCAGGTTCGATTTCGATTCCGGTGTTGATCCTTCAACACCGGAACGCAGTTATGCAATATATATAGGCAAAGGTGCTGGTGAAATTACGAGCAAATGGAACTTGTCAACTTATGTTCCAAAGTGACGGGTGCAGTGGCAGTACCTCAGTGATTTAAGTTTCTGGATGGCACTGCAACTGTTATGAATAAACGTGTCGCTTACTATCAGGTGCACGACTTGTTCGTCTCGTCGCTAATATCATAAAAAAATCATGACTATAAGAACGGCTCATCTCTAAATTAATGACTTCATAATCCCGATGCAGAGGCATGGCAGTCCGGCATGGTAACCGTTCGGCCACGGAGGCAGTTAAATAACTCTGACATTACTGCTTGGCGGCAGAAATAGGTAAAGTGGCAGTACTTCCCTGGACGAACTCTTTCACAAGGAGTTGCTACTTTTACTTTAAGACAATTTTTATTTCGTACTCAATTTTCAGGACAATTTTCATTTTACCATTGTTGAAACAAATCAACGGTAAACTTTTATTATTATGAATTAAAAAAAACATTAAGTGCGTTTCCAAACATGATTCCAGTGTCACTTGACAATCATGGTCGTATAATTATAGTGTCAATATGCAGATATAGACACCATAATTAAATATTTCCACCACGCAAATATACGGTGACATAAATATTATCAAAGTTTCATATACCAAATCATACTGGCCTCAAGATTTATACACAACGTTCATAATGAAAGATCTGTCTTAAATAGATGTTTAATTACACAATGTTTTAAGATAACGTTAATTTTCTTATATTAGAAAGATTTCTTCAGACATTTGTTAGTAGTATTATATATATAGAAGGTCGTTGTTAAGTGTCTAAAAATGAGAGAAATAAATATAGCCGCCTTGCAGGAGACAGGTAAGAATAGTTTTGTTTGATGGAGTAAAGTGACTTAAAAATAAATTTGTCATATAATGAAGAAGAAGGAAGAAGAAGAAGCCTCTTGTACATGACAATCCTCAGTCCATCGAATAAACTTTTTAATACCGCCGTGGATCAATAACCTCAAGACTGCCCTCGGAACGTAAAAGGGCACAAGTAACACTTTTATTAAAATTGAGTTATATACATATTCAGAATCAGGAAGAAAAGAGAAATCTACCTATATTTTTTCGTAGATATATTTCTACGTCAATAATAGTTTTTTTTATATATACCAAGTGACGGGGCGAACAAGTCGGTGGTAAGCAAAGCGACACGGTTATCTATAACAGTTGCAGTGCCATTCAGAACCTTAAATAGCAAAGATCTTAGGGTCAATGCCACTGCGCCCGTCACCCTGACACATAAGTTGACAAGTCCATCTTCTCGTAATTTCACCAGCATTCTTACCCCTCCAAACTGGAACGAAGTAATGCTGACATTACTGCTTGGCGGCAGAAATAGGTAAGATGGCAGTACTTCCCTGGTGGAACTCTTTCACAAGGAAATCTACTACTGCTATATTCTACTCTCTAGTTGAATATACTGCAAGCTCAAAAGGCGCAAGTGACATGAGTAATCAAACACGGAATATTAGGGGATTCGTTGCCTGGAAGAAGCTATTTTCTTGGATGAAGATACAAGGATATGTTCACATTGTGAAGGTCAGACCATTAGTAATTACGAAATATCAAAAGTAATTTCATTTGATTTGAATGTGTGATATATTCTTTAAAACATAGTTTACGTGCTACGATATTTTATTGAATAATTTATGTCAAACAACTCCATGACAATCCTTTACCAATGAGAGATATACTCGTATAACAGAACGGTATTTATTAGAATTTATTCATTTGTAGGGGCAATTGAATTTATCCCCCCCCCCCCATTTAATAATGGTATTGGCCATTACAAATGCCAGTCTTTAATCAATGAAATTTTTAGGTATGTTATGATGATAATTCTTGTAAAATTGCTGAAAATACTAAAAAAGAGCATGTGTTTGCATGTAATAACGCTCTCGTGGATACTTAAAAATACCCTTCGTAAACCTTCATATTTCAATTGGTTCTGATTTAAAAGATTTTTAAGTTAGAAATAGCATGTTATTATGTGGACACCATAATAGATACTCGGCTAAGGAAATATTAAAAAGCAAATTATCTTGTCTAATAAGTCACCAATCCATTTAAAAATAAACGTATATAAAGTAAAGCTTTTTGACTAAACCTCAATAGGACGAATATTTCTATAATGCTTATATTTTAGGATATTTTAATTAATTCACATTTATATAGTGTATCAACTGAGGGACCCCAAATAAATATGACATTTACGAAATTGACTCGTAGTTGTTGTTTTTTTGTTAGCGGATAAATAATATAAATATTTTAATTAATTTACTCATATATACGTTTTTTAAATGTGGTCCTCAGGGATAATATAACGAAATAATATATCATCATTGCCAAATTGCGATTCGATTTGTTTGTTGTCGAAAATTAAGGTATTATTATAAACGGCTTAAAATACATAGAATGTTTCTGTATAAACATGGCCTATGTTTTTATAACATAAATAAACATATATTCGGAACAGAAAGTTGATAGAGTATCCCGCGTGAATTTGATACTGTGTTCATACATTGTAGATCAAGGTGATCAATCTTTTTGTGTCTCGTTGTCATTCGAGGCAAAAAGTGGTTTTGTTCCGCTTCAAGCTGGACCTACTAGTAGCTGTATACGGCGTGCATACACCTTCTGACCAATGACACGAAGCTAGATCAAAGGTTATATCGCTCATCACTATTTGAGAATCAAATAATGAAAATTTACGTCCATCAGCTTCTTTGGTGCTAAATCTACAGTACACTGGTGTTGGTCACTGCGCTCAGAAGTTGGCTTAACAGTAGCGCTGGTAACATAAAAAGTGCATCAAGTCATTGTGGAACGACAAATATTGTTACAAATTTTTTGAGTGTCCCAATTTTCTCATAACCTGTTTTCTAAAGGCTCATCAAAAATTATGTTTTTTTTTAAAGCTAATTTGTATTTGGGCGTTAATGGGTTAACAAAAATGATTAATCCCATTAAGCTCCATATGATTATGCAGTCGCTTGATTTGTTTCAGTGTAGCTTCGTAGATAACTATCAAGCATAATAATTACCGTTACAATTTTAGCAATGAATATAATCATGTTATGATTGATTACATAAAAAAATGTGATTAATCCCATTAATAGATACTTATGGATAATATACCATGTGATGAGTAGATATGAAGGCATCATCAGTAAAAGATCGTGCGTCAGTTTCCTCGAACCTCCGTCAAAGTGAAATGTAGAAAGGCGAAACTATTCCTCTTATTCCACACATCATGTGGACAGCCGTCCAGCGCAGGCGATGTGGGCACGGCACTTCACCAATGTTAGTGACTTAAATGATTTATATGGGACAAAAAATTTCATTCAGGTTTTTACGTGCAAAATATCCCTTATTCATAATGTTATTCCCGACCTCGCTACGTACTTAAACATAATGGGTCTCTTTTTGAATTTAAAGGGTCACTTTTATTAACCTGGTTCCTAACATTAAAATAAATAACTTCCACGACTGTTAGAGTCTGTAACAACATAACTCATACAAACATTTTTATTAACTATCTATAAATATTTCGGCTAAACTGAAAAATGTTGACTTTATTTTAAATTACAATGGAATTGTAAAAAAATACTTAATGGAATCAATCACAACACGAGTAAATTAATTATTTAAATTTGTTGCTGCAACGATTGTGCGCCATGATGAGCCTAATATTATCATTATCATCGTCATCGTCCACAGCCTGATTTAACCTACTGCAGGATAAAAACCTCCTGTAGTTTATATCTCCCTTCACTAGTGTCACTCATCTACGGCCTTTCAAACTCACATCATTTTTATTTCATTGGTGAAGAAGTTACACCTGAAATCGTCATATTGATTAAACTCTACTACTCATTCGTAAGGTAGATTCCCATGAGAACAATGAACAGGAAACTCTAAGGGTTACTCTTTGTAAATATACATTTGAATACATTTGTCATTTAAAATATTTATTTCATACATCTTAGATCGAGACTTACTTTTATTTCTTTGCAGAACGTCATACGTTTCTGTTATCACCTCTTGACTACCATTCGGTTGCCACATTACTACATCTATTTTGTATTTGTATCATCACTATGTGCCATAATATGTGTCGCCAAATATCCATACCATTTCAATTTCATTATCAAGGTACAGACCTTAATTTGCCTACGAATTTCGAAATTCGTTCTATAAGTTAGATACCAAGCATGACACGCTTCATCAAGTCTTTGATAGGTTCAGAACATGTTGTAAGTAAACAAGTTTTTTGATCACCTTACACAACAAGATGTTTATTTCAAGCACATTGTTTTTCAATGCAGCTGAGACAGGTTTTAGTGGATATTAACTGCCTCCGTGGCCGAACGGTTACCATGCCGGACTGCCACGCAGAGGTCCCAGGTTCGATTCCCGGGCCGGGAGAAATGTTTGTATAGCTTACATTTATTTCTCTCGTGAGTTTGGGTGTAATTTGTGGTTGTCTATGTGTGTGTCCATGGCACCCGCGACACAGGGTTTTCCCTAGTGCGGGGCTATATTGAGTGTGTGCGTTATTATTATTATTTAGAAATATTTTCTTTTCAAAATATTTATTTTCACCAATACCATAAAAGTTATTTCATTTAATGATAACAATACCCAATACTGTGAGGTTTCGGGTTATTTAACATAACATATATTGTGAGGTAAACATTGTGAGAGAGTGAAGCCTTAGCTAGGCAGAGCCTTTGTTGTAGGTCTCCAAGGACTCGAGCCGTTAAATAACAATATTTTTCAAAAATGACTATGCCTACTTATTATTATGAAAAGTGCAATGAAGTAGACAATTATAACTACCCTAGTGGTGCAACGGGTTTGTTTCCGGTAGGACTAATTTTGGAATGGGGTGTTTTGGGTAGTGCATTGGCCTGAATTCCAGTCACAGACATATAATATCTAAATAGATGCCGCAACCTGTGTACCTACTTCGCGTGCCTAATGTAATATAAAAACGCTTAGTTGCCGCTGCTATTCTTCAAAACCCGCCCGGCCGTAGTTAAACATCAGTCGAAAACGCGAAAAATGCGTAATTGTGCCATTAGAAACTGCAAAAATACCACAGCGGTGAGTAGATGAATAAACAGGAAGGCTTTCTTCCACAACTTAAGTCATTTTGTAATTAGAATATGGGTAATTTATTTTAAAATCAATATTTAATTTCTTTTTGTATGAATTTCGACAAAAATTATATACAAACAAGTGTAAACCGCATATTCGTAATACAATGCGGCTTTTACTTGGTGCGGTACGTTTATAGTCCTTCTTTAGTAGGCCATGGATATCTAACGGGCGATACTTTCATACCGTGCATTCAGTTACGTGGTTACAGTCGGTTCGTCATATATTTAGTCAAATTTTGCGATTAGAGATGTTCAATTTTAGTAACAATTAGGTTCAACTCACACTGGCGCAGAGTCGAAGCGTCGCGACGCGTCATGTTTTTCACCTATAGTATATTCATCTCTATTTTCCCATTATTAAGGTACAAATTTGCGCAAATATAGAAGTCACTTGAGCGCAATGAGGCGTCTGACGCCGACCACACTGTGATCCGGGCGCACTAATGCGAGTGTCGGATTAATGGCGACGACGCGAGTCGCTAAGCGTTGTAGTTGAAAAACACGACGCGACGCGACGCTTCGACTCTGCGCCAGTGTGTGTTGAGCCTTAGTCCATATCACGGTGATCATGGGCCTGTAAAGGGCCCGAAACGTGGGTTTGTTTGAAAAAACAAATATATACGATTTAAATCCGGAAAAATAGTTTCATTTCCTATGTGTAACAATCGCGAAAACCTAAGAACTCGATTTAGTAACACTTTACGATTCTGATAGATTTACGAAACAAAGGGATGATAATTCTTATGACCTTCGAAATGTTATAAAAATTCTATAATTCTATAACGTTTTGTTATTTTCATTGACGAAAAACTATGTAGTAAATTTAATTAGGGCAGTCACAAGTTAATATATTGACGAGCGTTTTCATTATTTCAGTAAGCATTCGAGATGTTCTGTAGCGAAAAGATAATTATATAATAAGCTCATGTTATTGCAAGAACAATAATTTTAATATACGCTAGCCATTGAAGTCGATTAAAAATTTTTGAGCAATATTTTTCCAAAACACATTTTAATAAAGGACATAACTATCTTATTCTGGTATTAATTTTAGTATATTAATATTTCATAGCTCCTTATAATCAACATTTACTTGAAAAAATATTATTTTGTATACGTGCTGCGTCTTCGATTAAATTAATCGCTTTATCGATGGAGGTTTCCCATCACTAAATAGCGCTTGTGATATCATCACATTTCCTTCATATTCACACACTGACTTTTACCTATTCTCATTGACTTACAAATAAATGGACGACGGGTCTAATACAAAAACCACGAAAAAAATGTCCCAAGTCAACCTATTCGAAATTTAAATTGTTATGTCATCGCAGTATCGCGCTGTCCGTAGAACAAATGAAGACTAAAGCGGAGTGTCGCGCTCTGTATACTATTTTAGCGCCTTACAAGTGCGGACACTTTTTAGCGCGGACCCGACGTCCATATAATTGTAAGTCAATGCCTATTCTTAAAGTAATGCTTCCAAACCGACACCCTTGATAAGAAATTTAAAATAAATAGGCAGCTTTGCCATCTCCTGAATAGTCACTCTTTATAAGACACGGATTTGAGAAAGTAAGGCATCGAAATGTGGCACGCGTGGTTTTCATGTAGATCGCGCTTGCGGTGTTTATTTAAATATATATCTGTGAATCCAATGCTCTGGTAGTCATTTCCTATTTGTGGTCAGGCCCTGTACTATCATTCTTCGTCCGACATGCGTCCGAAACAATTACCATCAAATAAGTAATACTCGACCATTAACTTACAAATAAATCGACGACGGGTCTTATTCAAAAACCACGAAAAAAATGTCCCAAGTCAACCGATTTAAACGTAGTGACATGTAAAGGAATGTAATGTCATCGCAGTACTATCTAATTTTGCTTGCTTCGCTGTCAGAAGAAACAAACGAAGACTAAAGCGTGAATGATGCTCTGTATACGATTTTAACGCCCTATAAGTTCGGACACCTTTTAGCGCGGACCCGACGTCCATATAATTGTAAGTCAATGTACTCGACCAAATAAAAAAAACACATGATGCGAATGAAGCTTCGTACATTGTCTTTTAATTTTGGTGGAATAATTGTACTGCTCACAGACCACAAATATTATTTAGTTGTAAATAATCTCAGTACAGAGTACTACAAAAACCGACCTCAAAAGTACGTGGAATTACATATAATTACTAAGTTTTATTAAAATCGGTTGCCGGAAAGTGCGCAAACCCGGATACGTCCCCTAGTTCGCCACTATACGGGACTTGACACAGGAGATAATAAAAATCGGTTCTCACTTCTCAAAGTATATTGAGAGAGAAAAACGCCTTGAATTGGAGAATAGCAAAATCAACCTTTAAAATAATTGCTCCTTATAAGAAAATTTAGGCGCTATTTATATAAATGAATGTTCATACCTGAACAGCCACCCTTAGAGGTGATTGATTTTCTTCAAAATGAAATGGGACCACTATGGAGGTACCCTCTTCCCAACAAAACAAGAATTATGAAAATCGGTTCACAAACACCGGAGTTATCGCGTAACATACATATAAAAAAAACACACAGTCGAATTGAGAACCACCTCCTTGTTTTGAAGTCGGTTAAAAATAAATCATCATTTAGCTGAATGAAAAATATGTACTTTTATAACGAACTTATCAAAATGTGTCCTAACAAGTTTCTATGAAATGTGGTTGCACCCACATACAAACTTTAGCCGAGCGGACTAGTTTTAACCGCAAACTGACTTGAGCTTCAACTACCCTGGGGACACCACGGCTCGCTCTACTAAGCGTTACAGACCTTGTGGTCAAGAACTCGAAAACTCAGAACTATGAAATTGCTTTAACTTTACAGTAAATTGCATAAACAACCTTATGAATTTAGGTTTGTTATTTGTGCAAATGATGTAGTATGGTTTCATTTGTAATTAAGTAGTTACCATTGCAGGATCGTGAATATAATTGTGTGTAAAAGTAGAAAACATAATTTTTTTAAATTTCTAAGTCGAATTTTATTAGAATACATTTAACGCACTTCAACAGTTCTATATCATCATTAGTCTCAAAAAATATACATAGATTGTAAATAAGTAATTAAATGTATTTATAATACAATTCATGAAAAGAAATAACCAATAAAATTAAAAATGTCGAGAATTTAAGAAAAATATTAAAAAATTGACCTTTTCGGTTGTAATTATAACATTTCGCAGTTCGAAATCGATACCTGAAATAGGAAAAAAGAAACGTTTAATTTTTGTTGTAATATTTACGGTTTACGAGAAATAGACAATTCAAACGGTAGTATACCTATCGCTTAAATATTTTTTCAAACATCTTTATATAGTTAGAAAAACAAGAGTTTATTAGGAATCCGAACAACAAAATTACAAAATAACCTCCCATCTCGAATTTGCTGTAAAATTTCTCGGCATGAATCTGTCATCTCTCTCTTCCGTATTGAGCATTTCGCGTTCCCTTTCCTCCTTTAATTTCTGCGAGTAAACTTCCTTATACATATCCCTCCATCCTTTTTCTCCGCATTTATGCTTGCCAGGGAAATCCCTGCCATAAAAATGGGACCATAGACAATCCTCGTTTACGATACCATTAATTCTTTTACACGACTCCGAAAGATTGAGCACATCTTTCAACGGTAATCTTATTAGGATCAAGTGCAAAATATCTACAGGCAGTCCACAAAGAGCGCAGCCTGGCGTGCTGTTGTAATTTAAAATAGTATTCTTTATAGGAGCTATGATTTTGTCTTTAAACAAAATGGAGAACTCGTCAATATTAGCGAAACTTGTTGGCACATTGAATGCTGATCCTCGAGATATGAAATATCTGCTTATTGGAAAGCAGGTCGAATAAGTTTCGGCGCGGATTTCTAATAAGGTCGCATTGATTAATATAACGTCATGCATTGGTGACATTATAAGTTTTACAGTAATATTTTCATATCCCTTCAGAAGGAATACAGCTTCGTGTATTGTTTTGCATCTTTTCATTAATACTATGTACTCGACAATACTAATTGTGTCGTTGCCAATTTCTTTGAGTAGCCGGAAATCATTTTCTTTCATCAACACAAGCAACAAAGAAAATAAAAGATCTTGTTTGAGACATTCAGGTTTGATTAACATTTCTATTAACGTATTCACTGTTTCTTGAAACTGTAGCGGCGTTTCTTCATTAATGTCCCATTCTTTGGATATTGTTTCCATATTACTATGTAATCAACAGCATTGTTTTCTGATATCACTAAAATGTTTGGAGGTTTTTTCAACTAAATTTTCGGCGAACGCTTTTATCCTTAACCAGACTTGAAGGAGGAAATTGGCTTTACAAATTTAATTTTTGGTGAAAATTGTATTATAAAATTTGGTCTTTGCTGTTGATTTCCTAAGCCTTATCACATTGATTCAGCGGATGTTCTTCATATTCAGTAAGGCTTCGAATAAGAACAAACGATATGATTTTGCATAGACAAAATACACATAGTAAACATTCCATTAAGACGAATGAATTAAATATCATAAATAATAAAAAAAGTAAAAAAAATTGATCACTTCATGGAGGACGGAAAAGAATAGTGTAAGGTTCACTTCAATGTTATTTTCTCATTTTATCAAAAACTGTCAAAGTGACGCAACTTAGTTTTATAAAAATAAAACATAAGCACCAAAGGGAATGCTTCATATTCTTATATGAAGCATTCTCTTTGGTGCTTGTCCAACTAATTACAACTTTTTAATAAACTGACCTTGAAAGTTAGCTTATCCGTTTTTTAGGCTGGTTTCATAGCTATAGCATAGAGGGTAGGATATTATAAACATGACTAATTAGACATATTTTTGTTTAATTTTACAGATAAAGACCACATAGAAGAAACAACTCCGGTACCAATGCAAGAAATAAATTCAGCGTTAAAAGAATGCGGCTTTGGCTGGTTTCAGAGAAGACTTCTGTGCGCATCTTTTTTTGCATTTATGTGCGGTGTCTTTGTGACTAATACCACGCCATATATTTTGCCAAACGCAGAATGCGACCTAAATATGAATTTGTTACACAAGGGTGTTCTTAACGCTGCTCCTTTCGTAGGTAAGTGACATGTATATTTTATCACTTAATATATATCAAGCTATCTTGGCACGTTATTACCTGGATTATTCTTATGTATCGTCTTTAATACCATTTTCAATGTTTCTCCATAAACTTGTGCAGTCAACTGTATATGTGGCTTAACACTTTCGATTTTGGACCATTTTTATCGTAGTCCTGAGTTAAATTTAAATGTGAGGTGTAAAAGTCAGCATGTTATTGACTGTCACTTTTAAACTTTCATGTATGATACACATTTAATTTCTCGATTTATCTTCAACTAACTCGTTTTATATCTCATTAAATTATTTTTCAGGAATGTTAGTATCATCTGTGGTAGCAGGGTTTCTAACAGATACATTTGGACGTAAAATTTTCCTAGTCGGTGGATACGGTGGGATGTTCTTTTTCGGTGTGGTATCAGCCTTCAGTCAGACTTATGAGATGTTAATTTGCAGCAAATTCTTTGAAGGACTTTTGTAAGTAACCTTTTTTATATAAAGTTCTTTTCCCTCAAAGTTTGTAAAATACTTTTTTCGTAACACCTACCTAGCATAAATAATCATCAGTTTGTTTGAAAGATGAGTTGTGGATTCTCTTAAATTTTGAAGTGGCTACAAATAACAAAATATATATTATATATATTAATATCTCGCATAAATGTTCATGAAAAACTTAAAATTATCTTTATTTCATAGTTGAGATCCCGTGAGTCGTCAAATTGTTTTAACACTTTTATTCATACGTATTTTGTTCTAACGGCCCATATAACAGGTCGGCTAACAAATAGCTATCTTGGTGTCTCAGTTGACTAAGCATTATAAAATTCTATAACAATGAATATTACAACAACTTGTAATATTACAAGTGAATTGGTTTTCTATCTCATACATTTTTGACAGTATGATCAAGAAATTTTCAATTTAGCTCCTATTGTATGAATATTCCTTAAACGTTTGAATTAAGTTAAAATTTTAAGAAGGCACCCACTAAAATTATATTCATTTCAAAATCAAAATTTAAAATAGCATTAATGAACTAAGTAGCCAAACGGATGGCCTTGACAGTTTTTATGTCATTTACAGTTACCGCCTTGTTCAGAACGGAAATTCCATTAAGAAGTTCGTGTTTACATTACTAAAAAGATTAATCATACTGTCTTCGCTATCTGCTTCTGTAGCTGGTTCTTATGATTTATTTACAAAAATTCATTTAAAGTCATCGTTTGATAAACTTTATCTCGTCAACATCTTATTTTTAGTTATCAACAACATTCAAATAACTCAGAAGGCTTAGCTAGTCATTTGAATGTTATTTGAGAACGAAATACAAAATGTATCCCAAATTACTTAAATAGTTTTCTAATTTCTAACTAGGTGTACCTCAAGGCAGCATGCTTGTCCCATTTTTATTTGTTAAAATTAAATCGTCAAAGGATTGGAAAAATTGATGGAACCTGTTTTATTGCAGGTTTGGAGCAGCGTATAGTCCTTGCATGACCTTTACGGCAGAGTACTGCCACAATGAGGTTAGAGACAGAGTGTTCTTGTTCCAATCGTCATTTCAGCCTATTGCACAAATTGTTTTGGCTGCATTGTCCTGGGCTATACTTATACAAGACTGGGAAACGTCTTTCTTCGGTGGACTTATCGGTTAGTAGGTAGTATGTAATCGTGCTTGTGATAAACGAACACTCATTGCGGTGGCAACTGGTATTGACAGGCATGTCGTTTAAAACCAGGTGCACGACTTGTTCGTCCCCTCATAAGGCATCATAAAAAAAACCTATGATGTAGTTGTAGAACCAATAGAATGTTGATTCTACATGTACTTCATTAAAATGTATAGGACAGATATTATTGTTCTAACGATTTCAGGGGGGTCCTCTGATAGTAGATGTTTGTTTTAATGGAAAGACTCAACAACAAAATATAATTGTAAACAAAAAATCATCACCAATTTAAAATTTGCCAATCTTTTAATTTTATTTTCACACCTACCTATTTTTCCTGACGTTTGGGTCAGGTTGCACTGTTCGTTTCTGGCTGCTCAAAATACCTATAGTATATGAAAAATATAGCGAGGGTGGATGAAGATTCCACCACAGAGACGGAGATATAACACCACATCACCAGTCAGCTTGTGACTACGGCCAATGGAACCTGGCCGAAATAGCGGGAAAATAGGTAGGTGTGAAAATACCTATTAGTACTAAAACGCGTTTAATCCCGTTTTCAAATGTTAGTACAATGTAATGCAAAAGTTTAAAAATGTATATGAGTTAATTATATTTTTTTCCAGTTCTGCATACTTGGAACTACTATCTAATCGTTATATCGCTATTTTCTTTAATTGCTTGCATTTTATATTGTCTACAACCCGAAAGTCCAAAGTACTTAGTCACACAAAATCGATTCGACGAAGCAAGGGAAACACTCAAAAAAATTTACAAAATGAATACTGGAAAACCTATAGAGACATTCTCGGTAAGTTTTGTTGAATTTTTTTGTAATATTTTTTATTGCTTGTTATTTTCTGACAATCAAGTTCGTAGTATCGCGTACAACATCACATTCGTTGCTTTGATTCTAAAGTAAGTAACTAAAGTAATTGTGTTATGGAAATCGAAAAGGACGACGGTAACATAAATACCCAGATCCGAGACAATATAGAAAAGTTTTTCTTCATTGACCTGGCCGGGGATCGAAGCCGAGACCTTAGAGATGGCGACATCATGAAAATCGGTGTGCCACCACGGAGGAAACCCACGGAGGTTATCAATGATGAACCTTTATGAAGTAGAACTTTGTTCTACCTGTCAAAACTCCATCCAGATAGTGAAGCAGTATTTTTTTACATTTTTTAATTGCCGTCATTTGCAATTGCAATTTAAAGTGAACAATTTAAGTCTTTTTTGCATTTTGATCTTTGATCGTTCTAAGACAAACTGAGCTCTAATTAACCAATTACAAAAAATGCAAAGTTTATCAACAGAAATCCTATATTTCTAAAAACCCTGGCTCTTGAAGTAGCCAAGTAAAGTAAATATTGTTTCATTATTTCAATTATATTGAATTTATTTGAAATTTGGTAAATAATTTATTTTTAACCGACTTCAAAAAAAGGAGCAGGTTCTCAATTCGATCATACGTTTTTTTTGTATGTATATTACGCGATGACTCCGGTATTAGTGAACCGATTTTCATGATTCTCTTTTGTTGGAAAGAGGGTACCTCCATAGTGGTCCCATATAATTGTAAAGAAAATCATCCACTTCTAAGGGTGGCTGTTCACGCATGAAGATTCATTTTTATAAATAGCGCCTAAATTTTACTATAAGGAGCAATTATTTTAATGGTTGATTGTGCTATTCTTTAATTCAAGGCGTTTTTTTCTCGCAATATACTTTGAGTAGTGAGAACCGATTTTTATTATGTCCTGTGTCAAGTCCCCTATAGTGGCGAATTAGGGGATGAATTCGGGTTTGCGCACTTTCCGGTAACCGATTTCAATAAAACTTGGCAAATAGATGTAATTCCACGTACTTTTGAGGTTGGTTTTTCTAATACTCTGTACTGAGATTATTAAATGCTGTCTTGTTTATACGCACCAGATGATATTATTCTTCTTTTCTGTAATTTGAGATCATAGTGGTCTGTGATTCTGTGATTTTTAGACTTAGGGTGTCGCTACACTTTTTCACATGGAATCATATTAAGGCGATCATAAAAAGCTTTACAAAGGACGAAAAAGACGTTGCGCGTTTCACGCCGGCAGTTCGAGTGGTAGCGAAACGCCATTTTCGCTCTTGCTGCAGGGACATAAAGTTTGTTCTGGTGGGCTGGAAGTGTAAAACAAGTTTGCTTTGGAACACCTTTTAACATCGAGTATATAACCAGAAATAGAGACGAAATGTTATTTAATTTGTTTGAAAACTATTTTGCCAGATCATTACTGTGACAACTGTGCTCCGATTGGCCAGCCCGAACTCGAAAGAATTGACGGGTCTCGTCAATGGGTGTCGTTAATTATTTTATTTCAAATCGACCAGTTAACTTGAGCTTTGCTATAATGATAATGACGAAAATAGCAAAATTACATATTTAATATTTAATTACCGATGAAATTTGATTCCGTTTGTTTTGTAATTAGATGTTTGCTGTTTTTCCCTACACCACCGAATGGAACAGCACGCCATTGTTAGAGATATTATCTTTATTTCAATAAATACAAAATTTTTTTGGAATGTATGGAGACGTACACACAGGTCAGTTGTTGGCGTAGTCCATATTTCAGTGCAAACGAGATTTGATATTTATAAGTCATGTATCACTGATGAGTTACTAGGAATATGGTCCTTATTTCGTCTCTTTTTCTGTTTATATACTCGATGTACACAAGCAACCGGCAACAAGCAGCGAATTTTCTAGTTTCATACAAATTGCGGTTGCGGAAACCGGCGACATTGTTCTGACTGCAATAACCGACGACTGTGTAGATTTTATGTCAATTATATGAAAACGGAATATTTACTTCTAGTTACCGGTTGCTTGTATCCCACACAAGACACACGTTTGCACGGCGCCTAAGGGTTGATTTACAGGCTCATTGGACTTGTCACCTTTGTCTCATGGTGACGGGAGCAGTGACAGTGTCTCTCAGATCTTTGCGATTGAAACGCGTGTCGCTTGCCACCAGACACACGACTTGTTCTTCCCGTCATTTGATATATTATTTAAAATAAAATAAAAAACTTGAAAGATGCGTTTGATTCAATATCTCGGGGAGTGGCAACTTAATTTACTTCCATTTTGATTAACATGGATTTCCTCAAAGTAACGCCTGAATGTAATGTATTTCTCTTGACTTGTTCTTGATGATGACGATGGTTTTTTTATCAAGTTTTTAGGTTGTTGCTGTTGTTACATAATTGGAAATGAATGAATGTTTTATTTCTAAGTGTTCTTTATATTCAATATTTTTTTATACATTATCTGTTACAGCTTGCAAACATTTGGAAAGAAAAAATATATCCAGTTCACGATGCTCCAGAACTTACAATAAAATCAACGTTTTCTTCTCAACTAGCCAACGGACTACATAACATAAAGCCAATGTTCAGGAAACCATTGTGTTTCTATTTGATTCTCGTTTGCGTTATGAATTATTTCACAATGACTTTGTAAGTATTTATGTCAGCAGAAGTGTACATTAAGAGTTTTGGGCATTTCGTAGTTTGATGTGCATTCGAATAATACAGTAGATTTGTAGATTTCTAATTTCCCATTATGCCGTGACGACCGATAGTCGTGATGTTTAAAGTGTCGTGGCTTGTATGTTTAAATGAGGTTGTTCACACATAGAATTTTGTTTGTTTGTTTTCGCAAAGTTCGAAAACGAAGCAAGAATTTTCAATCAGTGCGTTCTACATGTTATGACATACAGAGCCGAGACGTGGACACTCACGATATGGTTAGTTCACCAGTTGAAAGTCCCTCAGAGAGCTATGGAACGCGTTATGCTCGGAGTTTCTTTGAAGGACAAGGTACGGAAAGAAGTTATCCAACAGAGAACTAAGACCGTCGACATAGCTGGTAGAACAAGCTAGCTGAAATGGCAGTGGGCTGACCATATCTGTCAAAGAACCGTGAGTGGAGATCACGTCTCGGAAAACGTAGTGTAGGACGCCACATGGCCAGTCCCATATCATCCTACATAAGTTTTGTTTATAGTGCCTCTCCCTATCAACCTCTTGGTTATGAGGGAAGGGCACTATGAACCACCAGGGACCATCTACGTCAGGTCCTAACCCCGAATCAGCACGTTAGCATGTACTTCATCCGGTTCTCTGTAAGGCTAGTGCCTTGAGTAAGCCGCCCAAGGTGCACGTACAGCACTCTTCCTTTTTTCAAGGTAGGTACCGGAGCTGTCACTTTCCGCACGACTAACGGTTGCCACCGCTGAGCCGACTACCAAATCTCCTCATTGGTGGTGGAGCTGTAAGGCACGCTCACTTTCCGACGCGACGCCGTACGAACGGCGTCTCTTCAGTTCCCAAATTCCTAAGCGGCCGGATGGACCGGGAGATGTCTAGCTCATCCTCTACTAGCTCTCCGGGCTAGTGCCGGAGATGCCAAGTGGCAGTGTCCTGCGACAATGTCCGGACATAGCCACCGACTTAAAGTGCAACTCACGTGTCCCGCACGTCTCCTCGCCTCAGGCCCTCAAAACCGCTACCATACCTCGGACACTCCATATAACGGTCGAAAGTAACTAACTTTCCTACTAACCTACTATTACTACATATAGCGAGGCGCTATCTGCACACGCGCAAATGTGTGCGTGAAGTGGCAGGGTTACCCATCACTATCTCGTACTATGTATTACGTTAAGTGGTCAAAGCGGCAACATAGCGAAAGTTTTATCGCGGAACTTTTATCTATAATTCTATTCATAAAATCCTAATAATTACACATGTTCATTAGGTATTTATATCGATATAATATTATGTTTTCATTAATTCACTAACTAGAATAATATAGAAGATTTATTTAAAAAATGTATAAAAAGCATTTAAAATGTTATAATTTGGACAGGTACTTTTAAATAAGGTAACTAAGGTATTTGAAATTGCGTGTCCAACTTTATCGTTACCTAGTTAATAATTATTTAATTTAAATATTATTCACTACGTAATATTTATCGGCAATACAAATTGAAAATTCGAGAACCTCTGCTACTAGCTCACGAAGTTATGGCGTCTTTCGTATTGATATAATAAATCTGTGTAATGTATTACTTTGCACTAAACATATGAAGAAAATAATAATTGAATGAGTTGCAGACAAGTTTTTTTTACTTGTACTTTTTCATCTTTCGGTAAACGAAAGAAACTCCTCTCTTTATCCCGTTTAGACGATTATAAACAGCCGTACACAGCACAATTCTCAACCATTATAAATAGTAACGTAAAATGATGTTGTATATTAACGTACAAGTTTCGTAATGAATAAATGAAAACTATATTAAAATAATCAAAGCTATCTTAGCATGAAAGGGGCTCGCCGACAGCCTTATTGCCATTCAGCCCATGTGACCGTCAATGTGCGGGGTGTGATGCGGTATCTAAAGCTAGGGAGAGGCGGAGAGTGTCCGTTCTCGGTACTTTTTTGTTCTTTGCCGCTATTAAGACGCGTTAGCTGCGCGCGAGACGAACGCCCCGGTCACACCCTACCGGAGCAGACAAACGTGTTCGTCCCTGCAGCTAACCACAAACCCCGGCGAGTCCATACCCAAGTCCGGATCCACCAGAGACGCCCATGAAGACGTATAACTGGCGGATGGCTGGGGCCGGATGCCCGGCATACCATGGCCTTGCCGTCGAGCTCGTAGTCTCTCCGGAAAACTCTATCTCTCGGGTCAGTAGATAGGGACACTGTATGGCCAGATGGAGTGAGTGGGAAGGGCTGCTGGCAACAGATGGATGCAACGAGCTGAGGACCGGGCGAAATGGCGCGCATTGGGAGAGGCCTATGTCCAGCAATGGACTACGATAAGCTGTTGATGATGACACATAGAATTTAAAATACATAAACTGTCGTTCACGACTTTTCTTTTCTAACGTTACGACGACAGACTGTCGTGACAATGGGAAGAGCTCGAACGACAGTCATCCGACGATAAACAAAACGTCACGAGAAAATGTGACGACAGATTCAGAGCAGTTTCAAACGATTCTGTCGTGAAAACGACAAGGTGGATGCCGTGAACCGATATATTGTCGTCACGATCTAGTGGGAACAGCTGGACACGAATGTCGTTCAACGATAAAATAAACGTCCACGACACAGTCACGGTAGATAGTCGTAATACGGGAACAGGCTAGACGCGACAGTCGTCCAACGATAAATAAAACGTTACGACATAATGGGAACGCGCCTGTAGCCTAGTGGTTCGACGTATCCTCTCTCAAGCAGAGGCCGTGGAAGTGAATCTGAGCTCGCACCTTTGAGTTTCTCGGAATTTATGTGTGAAATTGAATTTGACATAAGCTTTTTAGTGAAGTATAACATCGTTAGGAAACCTGCACGTCGAAAAAGGTTCACAACCCTCGAAAACGTGTAAAGTTTCTTACCCACATTTGCCCAGGCAGCGTGGCGGAGTATGGTCTTAACCCTTTCCTCAGAGAAGACCCATACCCAGCAGTGGGACGTACAAATGGGTTGACTATGATGATGATGAGTAAACTTCAAATCGTCACATCGATTGGTTTTAATCGATATATTATAGTTCAAATTCACCTGAGAAGATTTTTTTATACGATCACATATATTTTATATATTTAATAGCTGGAAGCACACCGCACGTTCGTGTCATTTATATAATCATTGATATTTTTATTTGATTGATTTTTATTTGCCTCCGTAGCCGAACGGTTATCACGCTGGACTGCCACGCAGAGGTCCCGGGTTCGATTCCCGGACCAGCAGAAATATTTGTATGGCCTACATTTATTTCTGTTGTGAGTTTGGGTGTAATTTGTGGTTGTCTATGTGTATCCCCATGGCACCCGCGATACAGGACTTCCCTAGTGCGGGGCTAATTAGTGTTTGCCTTATTATTATTATTATTATGTTTTTCTCAATCGAGTACATTTTTAACATGTGCTTTCATTTTTTCTTGACACATTTTGTACATTTACTTTATTGAATATCATGAGTTTTTTTGTTATTATCATGATATTCATGTATTATTTTGGAAATTCTCCATTAGTTACGGCAAAAGTCGTTAAAATCAAAAACAAAGATCTGCAGCTAATCACTGCTATCCATCGAGTATAAACTAGAAATAGAGACGAAATAAGGGCTATCCATCCCCGGCAACTCATCAGGCAAATGGGCCTTATATCACTTATAAATATCAACTCTCGTTTGCGCTGAAATCACAAATTAGAAAACTGAAATAGTACAGCGCCAACAACTGACTTGTGTGTACGTCTCTGTATATTCCAAAAATATTATGTATTTATTGTAATAAAGATAATATCTTTAACTATGGGGGGCTGTTCCATTCGGTGATGTGGGAAACAAAACAGCAAAACATCTAAATACAAAACAAACGGAATCACATTTCATCGGTAATTAAATATGTAATTTTTCATAGGAAACGAAACTATTTTTCCGGATTTAAATCGCGTATATTTGTTTTTTCAAACAAACCGACGTTTCGGGCCCTTTACAGGTCCCATGGTCACGGTTGACTTTTTGTCTGTTGTCTGACTGTTTGAAAAAACAAATATACGCGATTTAAATCCGGAAAAATAGTTTCATTTCCTATGTGTAACAATCGCGAAAACCTAAGAACTCGATATGTAATTTTTCAATTTTCGTCCATTATAGCAAGTTAAACTGGTTAATTGAAGTGATAATAATTGACGACACCCGTTAATTGTTTCGAATTCGGGATCGCCAATCGGAGCGCAGTTGTCACCGCAATGATATAGCAGATTATTTTTCAAATAAATTAAATGACATTTCGTCTATATTTCTGGTAATATACTCGACGCATCCAGCACACGAGCAATAATGATATTGAGTTCTTAAGTTTTTGCGATAGTTATTGAAAAGTGAAACTATTTTTGTGGGTCAAAATCGCCTATACTTCCTTTTTCAAATAAGCAAATGTTTCATGCCCTCTACAGGCCCTATGCTCACGGCTGACTGTCACGTGTCACATGTCAGCCGTGACTATGAGACCTGGACGCTGGCCCAATATTTGGGGATTTCTAAGTGTGCAAACCGTCTTCAATGTACATATTTTATCACAATGTTTTCCTTTACTGTTAGCGAAAAATACTTTGAAATTATAGACACTAATTAAAAATAATTACATATAGTATTTCCTATATTGTAACCTTTTACGACTTTCAGATACAATACTATCAGGCTATGGTTCCCACAGCTTTCAACCATAGTTGAACATTACGCTGGAGTTGATGGAAATTCGGAACTCTGCGGAACGTTAGATGCGTATACAAAAGATTTGAGATTAAAAGCTGTTAATGTAACGGATGCAGTTAAACACGGTTGCTTACCAGTAAGTAAAGATGACAAAGTGTCTTTTCATGTACAGATGAAAAAGATTTAAATATTAATATTAATGACATACTCAGTAATGTATATAGCTGGCTTGAGGATCACAATTTAATTATCTATTATACATAAACAAAATTAATACATTTTAGACCACTTCAAAAGACTCCACTGCATATAAATTTTACTGTGAATAACTCTCCAATAGAAACAGTGAGTACTTTTAATTTACTTGGGATAACAATTGACATAAATATAAATTGGAAACAACACAATAATAATATCTCAGGTAAACTCAGTAGATTTAGTTATGCATTGTTACAACTGAAGAACAGCAACAGCTGCTTACTATGATAATAGCACAGATGCTCTGCGCTTGTTGACTCTACAAAAAAAAATGTATAAGAATATTAGTAAACATCGACCCATTGGAAAGCTGCAGGCCACATTTCATGAAATTGAGTATTTTAACTTTACCATCTTTACACATTTCAAAATATGCAAATTCGTCAACAAAAAACATTTCTTCACTAAAGCAAAGGACACCTACACTAAATCGTTAAACCTCAGACGTAAAGATAGACTACGCTACCTAGCTCAAAATTAAAAATGCATTGCTCAGGACCATTTGTGATGGCGATTAAAATCTTCAATAGAATACCAAAGGAAATTTCATCCCAGACTAATTTATTTACCAAAAAGCGCATCTGATAAAAAAATTTTATTTCAAGAGTTTTTTGAAGAACAATTAATATTATTTGAATTTATGATACTTTTGATTGCGGCGCCCTAACATGTTGGCACTATTTAAGATCTGTGTAACACATGGAAGTAATAAATACTTTGACTTTGACAAAGCACATGTCTATTTCGACTCTTAAATAATTGAATCTCTTTAGCAGCAGTAGAGCTTCTTGTGAAAGAGTTCATCTAGGAAAGTACTCTCACTACACCTTTTTCTACCGCCAAACTGTAATGTGAGCATTACTGCGTTTTGGCACTCGAGATTTGTCAACTTATACTATGTCTCAAGACGACGGGTCCAGTAGAAGTGATACTTGCGGTTTAAAACGATATAATTGTACTGCAACTGTTATGGGTAGTTACTATAAGGGGTACGACTTGTTCGTTCTGTCACTTTATAGCATAGAGAAAAAACATAACACATAACTACAGTACCGGCACGTTATTATGGCAGTTTTGACAGATTACAATAGTGAAGTCAAATCTCAATTCATTATCGAAAAAAATGTAATCAAATGCGAATAGCATCTATATGTTTTTAGATTTATAACTAGCAAGGGGAAATTGAGAAAAAAGTTTTAATAAAACGAACGTAAAAATGTTTACTTAATATATCTTCTATTCGAAACTGCTCTGTTTTGCTTTGAGCTTTGACACAAGTTTGCCGGAGGTAGAAGTTGTGCTGGACATCGACCCTATAAGTGACGATCGTATTAGATTTCATTTTTTTAAATTTCGAATTTCGATTACGCCGAGTTGTGTCGTAAAATTACACATCCAGAAAATATACTTCACGTCACTATTGACAACCATGTACAGCAATTAGCTGTTTCACAACGTAGTTGTGAATTAATACGAAACTTGGTGAGCGAACAAACGTCACAACGGCCGTCATGGCGAGCCGGTACTGTAGGACAGTTATCTAGTCAATGATGATGATCAATGGTATACTGAAAGCAATACGAGAAATAATTATTGATTTTTTGTTTCTGCAATGTAAACAAATTCGAACTGAAGGCATTATTTGATTTTAAAAAAGTCGGGACAAAATAAGAAAAAAAGAGCCTATAAATATATTTTATTTATCTCAACGTTTCGTATGTGTTGCAACATCCAGGGTCTCGAAGGGAGTTTCGGACGTGTTGTAAAAGTCAATGGTCTTGAAGGGAGGTTGAGCTCCTTGGAGACAAAATAAAATATATTTATACGCGATCAAGTCGTGTTTTATTTTTGAACGGGGTACACCATTTCGTTATATGGACCTTAAAAAACCAACTGTAGGCTTTACAGTACGATTCTCAAGTGCTTTCTGTGTAGTTGCTATTGCTTTCTTTATAGGGAAGTATCAACAAGAGACTGGTGAAAATTCAATGATTTATATTGACAATACAAATTAACGACAAAACAAAAGTGACAAAAATAGAAAAGGGTACGCTGAGGTGGTTTGGGTAAATGGAGCGAATGAACGAATGTAGATTAACGAATGAAATATATAGAGCTAACGTAGAAGGAATCATTGGAAGAGGACCGCCAAAGAAAATTCTCTGATCAAATTGAGAGTGTTCTTAAAAAGATTAGAATACGTAGTGAGAAGAATAAAAATATGTATGAAAACATTGGTGAATGTAATACAAGCAAGAGAGGTTTGTAAGGATCGTGCTAAGTGGCGATCGATAGTCTCTGCCTACCCCAGTGGGAATCTAAGGGCGTGAGTATATAAATAAATAAAAATACATTGACATATTTTTACTGAATCAATATAAGCACTATGATACGAAGAAAAGTAGTGACATTTTTTTAACGGGTTATATCAATATAGAACTAACGTTGGTAACAACAGTGTCTGTAGCACTCAGTAAGCTTACAGAGGAAAGTTATTATTTCTCTCAAATGTTAAATAAGGTGTACGGAAGTTTGATCGGAATCACAGGTCGCCGAAGCAATTTCCGTCAAAGAACTTTAGAGTAAGAACTCGAATTGGACGTTTGAAGTTCTCTGTCGTGGTTTCAAACAGACTATGTTTAAACTTGCTTTGCCGAAGAAAATGTGTTGATAAAGCGTTAATGTACAAAAGTTCGACTACCTCTGTGGCCTAATGGTTTGTAATGGATGAGGAGTACTCGGTAGTACAGGAATTGAAGATTTCTACATTGTTTCTTGTATTTGATTTTGGGTAGCGCCCTGCAGTGAATTGAATTATCTAGCATTTTTTTTATAATATCAAGAGACGGGACGAACAAGTTGTGCGCCTGATGGTAACCTACACGCCTGTTCATAACAGTTGCAGTGTCCTAAGAGCTTTAAATCGCAAAGATCTGAAGGGCACTGTCACTATGCCCGTCACCCTGAGACATAAGTTGACAAGTCCCATGTACCTGTAATATCACCAACATGTTTCATAAACAACCTAAAACGCAGCCTTTACTAGATGACAGCTAATAACATGCGACCAAATTAAAAAGTACAGCAGTAATACGACGTATGAAATTCAACACTAAATCAAGTTTAGTAGTGAATTTAACCAAGTGACAGCTGAAGTTTGTTTACTTTTAGTTATTTACCTGAACCTGTCTGGCACAATCTCAT
The DNA here is from genome assembly GCF_003589595.1 of Hyposmocoma kahamanoa. Lineage (NCBI taxonomy): Eukaryota > Metazoa > Arthropoda > Insecta > Lepidoptera > Cosmopterigidae > Hyposmocoma > Hyposmocoma kahamanoa. Next base: position 4,490,054 of record NW_020653852.1, on the reverse strand, counting down.
TTCTGTTATGTTAAAAAAAATTACGTACCATATCACCATACCATGCTGGCCTGCCATGCAGATCTTATTTTTTCTCCCGTGAGTTTGGGGATATCCGCTCACGCGATGCGCTCATCCTACCGCAAAATGGCGGCTATTTGGTTTCGCAAATTAGAAAAGGATTCAGTTTAAATACAAGTTTTTATAAATAAAAATTATTATTCTGCATTGCTAAATAAATACCTTCCGTACTACAACAAAAACATCTCAAATAAAATGCAGTAATACACCGCAAATCCTGCACTTAAAAAGCACTAATGAAATTTTTGGTGTACTTGGGTAAATATGATAATATTCCGTTTGAGTGGTTCTAACGTTTACCATGAAATTACTCCTTAAGTATAGTTTATAAACATTTATATTCAGGGTAAACTTAAAAAACGCTACTTACGGTATGTTTTCAATAAATAAATACCGAAATCACCAGCCCAAACAATAACACACACGGTTGTCATGACGTATTTTTGAAGTTGTTTATTTTTTTTTAAATGGCAGACCCTGGCACTAAAAACTTTATGATTTGCTAGAGTAGTTACCGAAATAGCAATTAGTATTAGTTCTTTTACCTGTTATAACTTCGATATCCGATAAATCGGTATAAAATCATCACCACTAGGTGTGGTATGCGTCTGCGGCTGCATGTATCGCGTGAGCGGCTATGAGTGTGTGTTTTTTTTTCAGACTCGCAGTGGTACAGAAACATATGTGAACAGTATAATCTTAGGTTGTGTTAGTGTGACGCCATACGTTTTGAGCGGGATCCTTGTGAACAAAGTTGGAAAGAAGATTTTGATCATATCAGCCGCCCTGCTAACGATTGCCGCAACTTTATGGTTGAGGTGGTCAAGTTCAAGGATCGAAATAGTGGGATTATTTGCTGCCGATATGGCGTTTGGTCAGACTTTGATGAGCCTTTTGCAATCTACTACTATTGATCTCTTCCCGACTTCTATAAGGTAAGTGTTTCTTCTATGTTTTGTATACATTGAGTAGTAGTGGAGCTCCCTGTAAAAGAGTTCGTCCAGGAAAGTACTGCTACCTTACCTATATATGCCGCCAAGCCATAATGTGAGTAAAGCTCAGAGTGGCACTGCAACTGTAATGTACAAGCGTGTCGTTTACGACCAGGTCCACGACGTGTTCGACTGTTTGGTCAGGTAGTATTTTCATTTATCTGTCTGGATTTTATTATTTTTTTAATGGGGCTGCCATATTCAGTAATGATCAAAGCCCTTAAATAAAGAAAGAGTAAAAAACAATTCTTAGGCTTTCGCGATTTTTATATATTGAAAATGAAACTAGTTTTTTGGATCTAATCTAAACCGAGTCTATTAAATGTTTTTTTAAAACAAACAAACATTTCGGGTTCTTTCTATTAATTGTTTTTTAAAACATACAAACGTTTCGGGTTCTTTACAAGTACTTTGATCACGGCTGAATTTTTAATTTACCAAAGAACATTCCAATTTACGCTACGAACGATTTGTAAATGTTTTAACAACACGTTTTTTTAATAAATAAAATTTTTTATTAATCAAAACAAACTCAGAAATAAATTACGATTATAAATCACGATACGTTGGTTTGTTTGAAATAACAAATGTACGCAATTAAGATCTGAAAAAATAGTTTCCTTTACAAAGTAATGCTTTCTTTCTTCTATTTACTTATTGATTAATTTTAGGAAACTTTTTAAGGCCAATTTGATTTTAAGCGTACATTCACTTAAATACACAATACAAATTTCAACCATAAATGCGTCAGAACCAAAATCACATGAGTAAAGAAAAGGAACAGAGGCAAAGCTTCATACAACCGCGTTATGACAGGTACACTTCTACAAGCTTGTGGCGCGTGTGTAAGTGAGCGCCGGCGGCTTCGTCAACTTAAGTTTCCATTGAATTATTTAAAAAGACTTTATGTTAGATTTAGAATGTACCATTCAATTAAAAGGCACAACAAATTATTGAAATACAAAAATTATAAAAAATAAACTATTCAGAATTAGTCATTTGTAATAAAATATGCTGTCATATCCTAAAGTTTTGTTTATTTAATTTTGTTCTCCTGTGCCAACCCTATTAAAATAGGTATAAATGTTGCACACTATAGAATTCTTTGTCTCTATTCCTTCACTTTACTCATGTGCTAAAAGGTCGGCTAGAATTCGGTGACAGTACATTGTTTGCATAATGATAACATGGTGATAGAGTAAGTAGAGTAAAATAACTACTTTCAAGAATCAAGTTTCGTGAACCGAATGTAGAGTAAATAAAAAAATCTTTATTATTTATATTACTTCTATTTTATTATTAAAAATAAATCGAGATTGCGGTGAAGGAAGGAACAAGGCGGTGAGAGCTAAACGCATCGGCGGCGGGAAGCCAGAGGCAACTTGAACACCCGGCGCGGCGCCGCAAATAGAATTTATTTTTAATTAAAAATAAATTACTACATAATACAAAAATGACAGATGCATGATATCGAACTTAGTTTAATGTGGTTTTGAAGGATAAAACATAATTATTTTCATCAGACTTGCACGTATATAGTATGATTGTATGTAGGCTAACTTGATTATAATGCCCCAAATAAAACACTCAAGCCTTTTTTCTTCTCATTATTGACCATGTCTGTAATGAAAAGAAAAAAGGTCCTAGCATTTTATTACGGGCATTATAGTCAAGTTAGCCTGCATGCAATGTGCAAGTGTGATGAAAAACATTGTACGTTTCACGGGCGGTGTGATATTACGAAGCTTAACTCCAAAAGCCCCCAGTCTTCTCTTCTAATAGAATCTCGTTCGTAAAATCTCGATTCTCTCTTCGTTTATTGCCCTTAATACGCAATGTACTATTACAGTATTTATAGCGGCCCTAACAGTCATACTGTGTTCCTAAAATTGGCTGATTATTTACACAAATTTTATATTTCAGAACACTGGCGATATCAATGTTAATGACAGTAGGTCGCATTGGATCAATGGTAGCAAACGTTCTATTCCCTATACTTCTAGACATAGGGTGTATTGTACCGTTCTATACCTTCGCAGCAATTATGATTTGTAAGTATATTTTACGGTGTAAATCCGGGCTTTCACCGCCCGCTCCGTTCCAGCCCGTATTAACACGTGATCCGAATGCACTTAAACACCGTCTTCCGATCCGCGGATGAGAACGATGTTCTCTTTTTACAAGCTGATTTGGTAAAATTGACAAAACAAAATGGCGTCAAATAAAAAGTTTATTACACTGGGACGCTCGTGTCGTGTCAATAACATTTCGAGTGCACTTCTATACGACCGAACTCGTACGAGCGCGTTCGGTCCGTGGGTCGTAACATGAAAACACAACTTCACGTAAATAACAGGCGAGCGCAGTGTCCGCCGAAAAACGCCTTTTATGTTTCTTTGAATTCACTCGTGGCGCCTTATACTGAGGAAGGCGAGGCGAGATTCAAACAAACTGATTGAAAATCAAACCGCAGATGATGCCTTATATTAGAACAATCTATATCAATCCTATGTAAATTATTGGTATTACTGCATTGACTTACAAATAAATGGACGACGGGTCTAATACAAAAACCACGAAAAAAATGTCCCAAGTCAACCTATTCGAAATTTAAATTGTTATGTCATCGCAGTATCGCGCTGTCCGTAGAACAAATGAAGACTAAAGCGGAGTGTCGCGCTCTGTATACGGTTTTAGCGCCTTACAAGTGCGGACACTTTTTAGCGCGGACCCGACGTCCATATAATTGTAAGTCAATGTATTACTGTCGTCGTAAGTATGCTGTTTAGTTCCTAATCTTTGTACTTCTTCAGCTTTATTACGAAAAAAATTGGTTACGTAAATTCGATAGTAAAAATTTGTGATGGAGTCTGTTCCGAAACACTCCATCGACATTTCTTTATTTTAGTCTTTTAAACGGACAGTTGCTGTATTTTTTTTTGCGCTGTTACTCCAATATTTGTGAACTGATTTCGATTATTATTTTTTTGTTGGAAAAAGGGTACTTCAATAATGATTCCATACAAATTTGAAGAACATATTCCACTGTAAGGTTGGCAAATTAAGAGATGAATCCAGTTTATTGGTTTATTAGTTTTCACCCACTTTCCGTTAACCTATTTCAATAAAACTTGACAATTAGATATTCGTCGTCTCACTTTCTCAAACTCTTATCTTAAAGCACAAAGTTACTGAAATGCAATAAGTGGATTGTATATACGTATATTGGAGGCTGATTTCATATTACATTTCCTTCATATTCACACACTGGCTTTTTATGTATTCTTAAAGTAATGGATCCAAATTAACACCCTTGATAGGAAATTTAAAATAAATAGAAAGTTTTGCCATTTCCTGAATGATACGAGTTTGAGAAAGTAAGGCATCGTATTGTTATCCACAAACTTTTGAAGCGGTTTTTTTATAATTATTTCCAACTTCAAGCGGACACTTGCGGATGTATGTTCCATAGGTTTTCACGTAACGTTAACGTTGTAACGATATTGTACATTAACATCATTTACAGTTAGAACATCATTTGCTCAAAGATTTTTGCGTTTTCGGTCAGGTAGAGTGTATAATTTACTAAACAAAAAAGTAGGTATAATAAATTGAACATACACACACACACACACACACACACAGAGGGAGAGAGAGAGACACACTCATACGCACGCACGCACGCACGCACGCACGCTCGCACGCCCGAAGACCGCCCAGAGCACGCACGCACGAAGACCGCCTAGAACACGCACGCACGCACACACACACACACACTCACTCACACACAGACACACACACCCACACACCCACCCACACACACACACACACACACACACACACACACACACACACACAATCACACACACACACACACACACACACACACACACACACACACGCATACACGCACACACACACACACACTTGCACGTATCTTCGCTACGTGCAAGTGTGAGTATAATTATATAGATAATAAGAATATAATTATATAATTTCATCTAAATCTGGCAGGCCTGGAGACCTAAAACATAGATCTTTTACTTTAGGCTTTAGCTTTCCCCAAATGTACTTTATTCTGTAAAATATTTACCAAGTTTTGCATAAGTACCTTTTTAGTACTATTGTGGAAGGAGAAATAAACGATTTTTTTGTACATTGCATAATCTTCCGCGGAATTCTCGCGCATGCTCGAGAATGCTCGCGTATTCCGCGCTTTTTGGCGCTATCTAGTTTGTACGCTAAACAATTGAACATAAACTTCATTATACTATGTATATATAATATCGTTACAAAAGTTAATTTCCATTCCGTTCCGCCGCAATATAAAGTGAGCCTTAGTTACTACAAACAGGATAATGTCAAATATAATTTATTTGTTCGTTCCAGGTGTTTTAGGGCTTGCATTTTTCCTGCCCAGGGACAGGAGAAAGTAACACAAAAAAGTCAAAGCAATTATTCAGAGCACTCCATACAAGAAATTTTCAGTCGAAATTAATTTAATAATGAGGTTCTGTTCGCCGTTATTTAAGTACAATTTGTATTGTGTTACAGTATACTGTGATGTATAAATAATTTAATTAAACTAGGAATTGAAACCTCTTGATTGTTTAACTGGCACACAGACACTGACATCGACTGTGAACTAGCAACCAGTACTATCCCAATTTTGACAATTTTACAGGATGAAGAAATTGTTTGCGTCATTTATATACCATCTGGTTAGAAATTAGTACAAGTTGAATGAAGTGGACTCTGGCGCCAAAATTAAATGTATCTGTTATATGTAACATAACACACAGTAAACGCTTCTGATACGATATTATATGTGGATGCTGTATTTGCCTATTATTGGGTATACACTCGAGTAATTTCTGCAGTGTTATTTTATGATCATGTTTATTAGAGTATTTTAGAATTTAATAAATAAATAAAATAAAAATAAAATAAATAAAGAATTCGACACAATATTAAATGCCCATATCATAGCATAACAAGATCAGTAGTGTAACTCCTGCCTGTTCGGCGCTTCTATGCCTACACGTTACCCGCAGCGTAGGGCTGTCACATTATAATTTTAGTTACATAGAGGTTGCAAAATGTAATTAGGAAAAAATGGGCTTAAGGCTATATTAAAATAATCATTATTTTATACCTGCACAGCGGATTAGTATCTCGATTATAAGAAAATGATAATGAAATGCGAGTTTGTATATGCAAGAAGATATATTTATAAATGAATAAGTTAGTTGAGTTTGACACAGAAAAATATATCGAGTTCTTAGGATTTCGCGATTGTTACACTTAAGAAATGAAACTATTTTTTGGGATCTAAATCGCGTGTTTGTTTTTTCAAACAAACTAACGTTTCGGGCCCTTTATAGATCCCGTGATCATGGCTGATTGTCAAAAAAATAAATATACGAGATTTAAATCCGAAAACTAGTATCATTTCCCACACAAAAGGAAAGTCCGTCACTCATCACGCTCAGGGTTCATTGAAAATCAGCGCCTCAGTCAATTATGGCTGTGGCATAAGCGAAATGATGTCCTTTTGCACAACCGTACAAATGACAGTACAATTTGTAGTTACTATGTTTTGTTTTTCGATTTTTGTCTATTTTTATCTTTTGTGTTGTTTTTTGTATTTTTTATTTTGTTTTCTTTGTCTAAGTGCTTTCATTATTTTTTTGTATCTATGTGTTGTGTGACGTTGCAATAAATATCTACTCTATTCTATTCAACTAGTATGCACCACGAGATTATGTGAATATGTGCGTTCATACGAGACACGCAGCGAGCGTACACACATACAATCCACACTGCTACGGATGTATGAAATGAAATTACAACAATTGTCTCATTTTAGAATGCTGGAGTATAGACGTGTTTCCAGTGCATCTTCAGTATCAACTCATTATACGTACGTACGTATCGTACAGAGTTCTTCTAAGGAGATATTTAGACGGTAGTCTGCGATGCAGCCCTAAGCAAGTTGGGTCCTTCATATTATAATTTCCAACCTTCTAGACATTCAGATTTAATCACGATGTTTTAGCTGTAGGACGTCACACGTTTGTATAACTGTTAATGTTTGGACGAGGGTTGTAATGAAACCGCTTGTCGTCAGGCAAGCAGGTTATATTCCAGAAGCAAAAGAAAGAAACCATTTTACAGCAAAAGTGAGACACCACCTAGACAGCCCTATTATGAATAAATAACTAAAGACACTCACACACTCAACATAGCCCCGCATTAAGGAAACCCTGTGTCGCGGGTGACATGAACACACACATAGACAACTCACGAGAGAAATAAACGTAGGCCATACAAATATTTCTCAGGCCGGGGAATTGAACCTGGGACCTGTGCGTGGCAGTCCGGCATGGCAACCGTTCGGCCACCGAAGTAGTTTAGTGACGTGGTCACATTAGTAATATTGAATAATCACTAGATTAATCACTAATCAAAGTGTAAGTCAAAGTCAAAGATTATTTATTCCATAGGTAAAATAAATTTACACTTGAAAACGTCACATTTAAGCTACTGCTCGTTCACTACGCTGACCTCCCTGAGAAGAACGAGCAAGAAACTCTAGGGATTGCTCTTTTCAAATAAACTTAAATGCTATGGAATACACTTTGAATCAAATTTGTGTGGATTCTGGAGCCGTGTCGTCTTTTCATACATCTTTATCTAACACGTACTCTTCAATTTTGTAATATGATTTTTCGATCAAAATATTTTTAATGTAGTTTTTAAACTTAGGAAATGATAAACTTGATATATGCTCCGGAATCTTATTGTAAAAACGTATACAGTTCTCCATAAAAGAGCTGTTTACCTAGGTTAAACGAAATTGTGGTACCATGAGTTTGGACTTCGCTCTAAGGTTAATATTATGGATATTTTCTTTCTTATTAAAACTATGTATATTTTTACGGGCATATAAAATATTTGAGTAAATGTACTATGATGCCACAGTCATGATACCAGTCTCTATAAACTTTTCTATGAGAGAAACCCGAGAGCCTAGACGGTACACAGAACGAATCGCTCGTTTTTACAATACAAATATGGTTTGAATATCTGCCGCTTTACCCCACATGAGAATCCCGTAGGACATTATACTATAGAAGTAACTAAAGTAAACTAGTCTAGCAGTACTAACACCGGTAAGCTCACGTATTCTGCGGACTGCATATGCAGCGGAGCTTAATCTGCTGACCAGGGAAGACATATGTGGAAACATTGAAGTTTACTATCTAAAGTCACTCCCAAGAAGACTGCTTTATTAACAAGGTCTAACTTTTCTCCGTTTATTTCTATGCTTGAACTAATCGATTTTACGTTAGGTAATTCAAATTTAACACATTTTGTCTTCTAGGCATTAAGCAACAAATTGTTAGCAATAAACCAATAAACTACCTTAGAGAGGGTATAATTAATATGATCATAGTTAATGTCATGTCTGTCTGTTTTAAAAATCAATGATGTGTCATCAGCAAACAACACTATTTCGCAATGGGCCTTAACAAAAAATGGCAGATCATTAATATAAATCAGAAATAATAAAGGTCCAAGTATTGAGCCTTGCGGAACACCCATTTTTACCTGTGAATCCAAAGAAGTCACTCCATTTATGTCTACTTTCTGAATTCTAACGTTGAGATATGACGAGACAAGGTTCGCCACCTTGCCATTTACACCGTAATGTTCCAGCTAATAAGAGTAATATGATCAACGCAATCAAATGCCTTTGAGAGGTCACAGAAAACACCAATAACGTTCTGGGACCTTTCCCAAGTATCAAAGATGTGTTTTAGTAACGCTACCCCCGCATCGCTAGTCGATCTAACACTAGTAAACCCGTATTGTTCACTATGAAAAATATGGTTCCTACCGAAATAGGACAATAATTGAGTCAGCATAACCTTTTAACCTTTTGCATAAAATTTTACTTAAAGCTGGTAAAATTAAAATGGGCCTATAGTTGCTAGGGTCAAGTTTCCTACCGCTTTTGAATAACGGAATAACCTTGCTGTATTTCGTTAAATCGGGAAAAACACCTTCGTCAACGCATCTATTGAAAGCTACAGCTAAATGTGGGGAAATTAGATCAATAACTGTATAACTTTAGTTGATATGCCCCAGAGATCTTCAGTTTTTTTAACATGTATTGATTTAAAAGCTTTTATGATGTCTTGTGGATTAACATGACGGAAATTAAATAAACTGCCACAAACGTTAACATTTTTCTTTATGAGATCAATAGCAGGAAAAGGGGAGGAATTTAATGATTCTGTAGTGTTCACAGCAATTTCCGAAAAGAACGATTCACAACATTGGGCTACTTTATCTTTAGATTTTATAAGTTTTTGTAAGATTTTATAAGTCTAATTCTAAACTATATCTCTATCGTGTTGTTTAACCCTGCCTGACTCTTTATTTATTACGCTCCAAATAGTTTTAGATTTACTTATCGATTGTCTAATTTTGTCGCTGTGAAACTTAACCTTAGCAGCTACACATACTTTTTAAAATATTTTTTAATAAATTCTAACATATTCTATGAAATTGGAATTACTATTATAAGTTTGCATAGCATATAGCTCATACAAATGAGACCTACTCTTATGAATACCTACTGTTGCCCAGTCGTTGAATTTAGTCTCTCTATGGAAAGTTAATGTTTTCGATTTAAATACATTATCAAATTCATTTTTAATTAAACCAAATATCGTGCTACATAAAGTGTTTGGAACCTCCGGTATATGGGTTAGGGAATTTAAACTATTGCCGATAGTTCTGTGGTAATCGGTCTGCAGAGAAATTGGTCTACCTTCTTGCTCATTTTACAGTTAAAAGAAGCCAATTGGCAAATCTTAAGCAATTTATTATTGATTTAGACACTGCGTCTGTATTACAAATGATGTTATCAATACAAGTAAGACAAAAAGAGGAGGCAGTGATGCGAATTGGTTCTAAGAAAAGATTAATCAAGTTAAACTTTTAAATAAATTAATGAGTCTTATAGAAGTAGAACAGTTTTCCAACAGATGTACATTGAAATCTCCACATATTACTACGTTTTTTTTTAGTTGGAAAAATCCGCTTTAAACTGTCTTCAATAATTAATAGGTAATTAAACTCGTTAAAATTAGCAGAGGGGGGCCGTATACAGGCCCATATAAGCCATATAAGGCCCACATAAGACGACAAACTTATCCATTCCACACATGAAATCTCAATAGTTCGTTCAGTAGAAATATTTGTGATATCCTTACGTTCTTTAAATTTTAAGTTACGTTTAATAATAATAATGGATCCGCATCTGCTTAAGCTCTTTCTTATGACGAACTAACTATTACATAATTTTCTATATTGTTAATTGCTTCGTAGTCTTTCAGCCAGTGTTCTGTAATACAAAACACGTCAACGGAAATATCGTGCGAAAAAACGACTTATTTGTAATGTTTTGCCAGAAAAGCCTTGAATATTTTGATGTACTACACGGAAACGATTAGACTTTTCTGTTGTCGTGTTTTTCAGTTTAAATTATGGTTATTAATAAGTATATTGTTGCTACTTAAAGTAGGAGCATTGTCGTGGGACTGGGTTATATCTTCTATAACAGCGTCCTTAATATTAAAAGTCAATAAAGTTAATAATGTCAATACGATGCGATACGCCGTGTTGTTAGTAGTACAAACATAATTCGCTAGATATCGCCATTAACTATATGCACTTCTCCATTAACATTCAGTTGTCACTTTCCACTCTCCACAGTTGTACTCTAATGGTACTATCCACCTCAAGTCGTTATTACTTAAATGTGAATAAAATTAATTTTATGTAACAAAGAACAACCAAGAAAAAGAATATAATTAGTCGCTATCAATTTTTTTTCATATCCGCACATTGCCGTCATTTCTCTTCCGATACTTTCTCCTAATTAAAAAAATACGACATTAAGGAAATTACATAAGTTCTATGTTGATATATTAGCAGTATCCAGAACATGTACAAATATATTGATTTTCAAAAGAACACATGAGATATCTGAACGGCATAATACTACTTTGTAAATGGGTCACGCATGATGTACAAGTCATTAGTGCGTAGATATCAATATGGGATCTCTAACGCCTCCGTGACCGAATAGTTTTCATGCTGGTCTGCCACGCAGAGGTCCCGGGTTCGATAACCGGGCAGAAGAAATATTTGTATGGATAATAAATGTATATTTATTTCTCGCGAGTTTGAGTGTAATTTGTGGCTGTCTACGTGTTCATGGCACCCGCGATTACAGGGTTTCCCTAATGCAGGGCTACTAATGCGCGCGTTATTATTTTCATTTCATTCGATTACTAACAGTTCTTATTTTAAATAAAACCAGCTTATTCTAGAATATTCCAAGTATACGCACGAAGCGTTGGGCGCGTTTATTTGACACGAATTTCAGCGCGGTCACGCCACGCGGAGACCGAGTGGCCGCCGCCGTCGCGCAGCGACCGCGAGCACGTGTTCAGACACCGGACTGTCACGGCAAAATACGCTCTATTTATGTAGCTTTCAATTTTTTACTTAAATAAGAGGCTCACCAGCTACCTTCATCAGCACCTTTATCCTACAAAACATTACTACTTGGCGGCAGAAATAGTTAAGGCCGCAGTACTTCGTTGGATGAACTCTTTCACAAGAAGCTCTACTGCACTAAAAATTCCTCTTTGCCTCTCCCTAATGCCTTTTCCTAATGAAAAATGTACTAAAAATGGTCAGAATGTACAGATATTATGGTGTTATTCATCAGCACAACTGAGACAAATGACTGGAATTTTTATTATTTACTGCAAAATACTATTCAGTCCATGCCTTGCCGTTACCGCTGAATCAGGCGCGGCGTAGCATTTTCACCCTTATGGCATTGCTGAAGTTCTCACGAAGCATGCTGTCACGTTGATTCTGCGAAAAGCTAAGGAGTGAATGATTCACCACATTCCTTTTTTATGAACAATACTACGTTATTATCTTTAACCTCACAATACACAGGCATCGTCTTTGCAAAGGTGTACCATTGTAATCCCAATTTTTAATTTCTAGTATTTGAAAATATGGACCAACGTGAACCTATCTCCAATAGATTAAATTAATTCAAATTCACAGGACCGTGGTAAATGGTTCTCTACCCAGCAGTGGATGGAGTTAAGCTGTGGATAGTGAGAATGATAATAATAATAATAATAACGTACACACTCGACATAGCCCCGCACTAGGGAAACCCTGTGTCGCGGGTGCCATGGACAACCACACCCAACAAATTACACCCAAACTCACGAGAGAAACAAATGCAGGCCACACAAATATTTCTCCCTGCCCGGGAATCAGTCCCGGCAGTCCGGCAGTCCGGCAAGGCAACTGTTCGGCCATGGAGGCAGTTTGAAATCAAATAGGACTTTATTCATCAAGCTTTTAGTAGGAGTAGAGCTCCTTGTGAAAGAGTGCGTCCAGGGAAGTACTGCCACCGTACCTATTTCTGCCGCCAAGCAATAATGTCAGCATTACTGTGTTCCGGTTTTAAAAGGTAAGGGTGCTCGTGATATTAGTGCCCCTCTGATCTTTGCGATTTAAGGCTCTGAGTGGCAAATACCGCCTAAAGCTGAGGTAACACAACGGTTTCACCGATCACCCCTCGAGCAGAAGCACCTCAGCGCAAAATTTAATTTCACATTGAGTTTTTCGGTGAAGAAAAACATTGTGAGGAAAGCTGCACGTTGAAAAAGGTTCACAACCCTGACAACGTGTGAAATCTCTAAGCCACATGGTGGACTATGGCCTAATCCCTTGCCCGAGCTTGGACCAGTGCCCCACACATGATAATGATGAGGTCTTAGGAGGATAATGTTACAAATTTACCAATGCAAGAAATAACGTAGTTTAAAAAGAATTTGTCTCTGGTTTGTCCCATATAAGACTGTTTATAGCTCGTTCTTCGCTATGTTAGAAAAGACATTTGTTACCAACACGACACACTACATTATACCGAATGCTGATTATAATCTGAATATGGATTTGTTGCTGAAGGGTATCATTAACACCGTTTCTTTCGTTGGTAAGTTTCCTGTTTCCTGTTTTACTAGTTTGTTGTATGATTTTCTGTGCCAAGTTCGCCTGGTTTAGTACCTTATCTGTTTCTTACTTGTATGCTAAAAAAAACGACCACAAAAGTACGTGGAATTACATATAATTACCAAGTTTTATTAAAATCAGGTTACTGGAAAGTGCGCAAACTCGGATTCATCCCTTAGTTTGCCATTATACGGGACTTGACACAGGAGATAATAAAAATCGGTTTTCGCTATTCAAAGTACACTGAGAGAGGAAACGCCTTGAATTGGAGAATAGCAAAATCAACCATTAAAATAATTGCTCCTTATAATAAAATTTAGGCGCTATTTATAAAAATGAATCTTCATGCATGAACAGCCACTCTTAGAGGTGTGGAGGTGCGCTACTATGGAGGTACCCTCTTTCCAAAAAAAAAAAGAATCTCGAAAATAGGTTCCAAATACCGGAGTTACATACAAAAAAATACAGTTGAATTGAGAACCTCCTCCTTTTTTTGAAGTCGGTTAAAAATATAGGTAAGTAGATACCTTAGTAACTAAGGTACAGAACTGCAAGAGTATGAGTTCACGACTCGTACTTAACCGGTCAAGTAACACTTCAATCAGATTAATTAAGTAAAGAATAATGATATTGTATGGAAATTTGCCGGTACGTAATTTTCTTTTTGTTCATTCTTCAATGTTTGTTTCGTGTTATCTATTGCCGAAAACAATGCTGACATTCCCAAGTATATATAAGAATAAAATAGTAGCTGTAGTTCCTTGTGAAAGAGATCATATTAGGAACAACTGTTACCACATTTATTTGTAACCCCGAACAGTAATCTGAGCGTTACTGCGTTCCGATTTGGAAGGTTCGGCAAAATGGGGCTGGACATTTTGTTAAAAAAAAATTTATTAATATGTATTGTCTGCGACGTGGGACGCAACGCGGATATCCGGTAACTGGTCTCGAAAACGTCAGTACATGACACCCTTCAATCAAAACTCCTCCTTTATGAAGGTCCAATACAACCGTCATTAGAATATTGTGAGAAATAATTAAAAGATATCTACTTATACATATCATATTGAGACTAACTTTTTATTCTGGACAAAACAATCCTTACTAAAAAAATATAGTTTCTTTTTCCCTTTTATTTTTGAAAATATTTGGCATGTAGGAAATTGTTTAGATGTCTATAATAAACTTATACATAAATTTTAATAATCTTTTACGGGAAGTGAAATAATTCAAATAAAAAAATAAAAAATAAAGAATTCGTTTTTCATCGATAGTGAAAAAAATACACTTTTTAGTTAATATACTATTGTATAAACAGTGCGATATTATGTTGTGCAAATAAAACAGTCACATTTCATTTAGCAACAGGTTAAGCTATAAACAGAGATGGGCAAACGCCCGGATTTTAACCCGGCGCTTTATTAACATGGGTTTTAATCGGGTTAAAACCCATTAAAGCCCGTAATCGAGAGCTAAAGCTATTTACATCTAAATATTTGTAAATCGAGTTTTCATTAAAAATATTTCTTGCTTGCTTCCTCAGTTTGCCTTTCTATTGAATCGATTCGCTTGAAAATCGCATTGAAATGACTCGATACAAAAATTCGTTATAGTATACACTTAAATCGATTTTCATAAAAATCGAATCGTAAAGTACATGAGAAGTGAGTGAGAGTTCACAGTATTGCATAGTATGGAGTTGCCTTGTTTTCGTCTAAAAAGATTTTTTACATCGAAATTTTGTAATAAGTACGGAATTATACAAAATTCCCTATTCGCCGTTTCTTCCTACGACTTTGGGCAGAAATGGGTTAAAAAACAGCGCTTTGGATAAAAACCCGATTTGGCTGGACACAGTGTAACTATACTTATGTTGTACATGTCAACTTCTATACAACCTGAGTTTTCACAAATAAATGAATTACAAATTTCAAGTCATATTAAATTCTAAATTCAGATTGACATTATTCATAATTTAAAAAAAATATTGGCACATGTTATAAATTAATTAATACACGCCAAAGAGTATTAGCAAAATTTTAATTGGTAGGATGAGCAAATTATTATGATACATTATGTATTCTATTTAAAGAAAGAATGTTTTTATACAAATGTTTGTTTTTCACATCACGACAATCTCAAAGGCAGTTCCATCAATAATATAGTACAGATTCATAAGATATTTATGAAAATCTTCAATCGATAAAAGCTCAACGCCTATTCCCGTCATCTTCGAGATGAAGCATCGAGTGCCGTCTTGAGCTTTGCTTCTTGACACCCTTTGAGTATACTCCTTTGAATCTGCACTTAAGCAGCATTT
Source organism: Hyposmocoma kahamanoa (assembly GCF_003589595.1). Taxonomy (NCBI): domain Eukaryota; kingdom Metazoa; phylum Arthropoda; class Insecta; order Lepidoptera; family Cosmopterigidae; genus Hyposmocoma; species Hyposmocoma kahamanoa. Next base: position 4,474,550 of record NW_020653852.1, on the reverse strand, counting down.
TCAATTATTTAAATGGTTTGTTTATGCATATCGTATGAACTGTTGTTCGAAATATTGCTTCCTTTTCTTATCGTGTCGATACTTCTTTTATTTTAACTTAATTCGGTTCAAATAAGAACGTACTCAATTTTATTAGAGGTAAAACCCAACGCCGGCTTTTTGCAAGACTCTTCAGGGTGTAACACAAAATGCGTAACATACATACAAAAAAAAGGATGCGAATAATGTATGTAACAAATTTTTAAAAACGTTGTGTTTCTGGTTTGACCAAGGTTCGTCTTTTTGCTCAACGCAGATTGATTGTAAGGTCGGTCATTTGACTGAGATTCGAATCTTCACTACGCGGACGCGAATATCAGTTCTGCCTTTTTTGTATATAAGATCACTGGGTTTGACAGTATTGGTTTCTGTTTAATTGAGCGCCAAGTATTTAGAAGAGTACCTAGTTATAGCCTTGAAACTTTACTTTGTTACCGAATTACGTAACCTAGAATAATACGTTGCTACCTGGACTGCGCTGCTAAAATGTTTATATATGTCATTGATAGCTATGGGTTTGCATTGAAATCATACATTAACAGGCTATAGAACATGCAAATTAAGTTTTTAAAACTTCTTGTAGACAAAAAACAAAAATCAAATGTAATGATGACTACAACAAACTATTCAAAATTTGTAAAATTCTTCCGGTTAATTTACAAAATAAATATCTTCTCATAAATATCTGGCTGTCAATAACCATAGTGCAGAAGTGCGTGACTCTTTGTTATATACGGTTGATAACAACTATAATACAAGGTCAATGACCTCTAGTAAATTTTTAAACACAAAAGTCACTAACTACTATGGAGATAGGATCTTATAGAAACATATTCCATACATATTAAACAACTTACCAGAGGTTATTAGACATGAAACTAAACAATGTTAAAAGATCACAATTTTTTTTAATAGTTAGTAATTATATTATTTTATTATTCTTAAACACATTGAGTGTCAGTTTGTCACTTTTTGCTCTATTGAGACTCATATCTTTCTTGCATTCAAACTGTATTATATAATATTGTAGGACTATGTTTACTTTCCACTAGTATAGTTCAATTGACTGAACTAATGAGATATTTTTTCTTGTTTGCACAGTTAAAAATAAAAGAAGCTTTTTTGCTGGACCCGGTCTCATCCTTTTTTCTTTCAATTAATTAGAGTTAGACAAAGATAAAAGTAATGAGTATACATAGTAGTATACTAGTAAAGCACTCCAGAGTCCTGAATAATGGCCCCATGTTGGTGGGACGACAAGCAAACAGCAAATTACTCCTCGCGCCACCAGTGGGTCATTACGGTGGTATTACGAATCTGGTCTGGAATGAATTAAGTACATAGTAGTTAAGTGAAGAAATGAGGATCAAAATTTCATCTGTTTAGTCAACTGAACAAATGGGAAAAAGTCTCGCTAGTTCAGTCAACTGAACAAACGAGAAAAAATATCTCATTAGTTCTGTCATCTGAACTGGACAACTGAACTAGTGGGAATAGACCGTTTAGTTAAGTATATTGTAGGGCTATATTGCAGGGGTACAAAGTACTTACGTTTTTAAATTATAAAAATAAAAATAAATCACATAGGGTTAGATTAGCATCCCTGAAACCACATTTACACATCGTGTCATTGCAGTGTCCTGGCTTAGTGCAAAATTGGTTTAAGTACTTCCACACTAGATATTGCAATTTATTGATGACCTGTAATATGCATTCAGGTTGAAGAGGCTCGATTCAAGGTAGAACTAATTTGCGCAATAAACTTGTCTAAATCGCAGGTCTGTGTGTTCTGAGCAGTGTTCTGGAGTGAATTCCAGGACCCTATAGGGGCACTAATCTCAAAGCCGAAATCCGCAGTTACAGCCTTTTCCCCACTACGGAGGACCTGATTTTACAACACTATTCGTTTTAATTTTTTACCGACTTCAAAAAAGGAGGAGGTTCTCAATTCGACTGCATGTTCTTTTTTTTTGTATATATGTTACGCGATAACTCCGGTATTTGTGAACCGATTTTCATGAGTCTTTTTTTGTTGGAAAGGGGGTACTTCCATAGTGGTCCCATTTCATTTTGAAGAAAATCATCCACCTCGAAGGGTGGCTGTTCACGCATGAAGATTCATTTTTATAAATAGCGCCTAACTTTAATTTAGGAGAAATTACTTTAATGGTTGATTTTGCTATTTCTCCAATTCAAGGCGTTTTTCTCTCCATATACTTTGAGTAGTGAGAACCGATGGCGAACTAGGGGATATTTCAATAAAACTTAGCAAATAGACGTAATTCCACGTACTTTTGAGGTCGGTTTTTTTAGTACTCTGTACTGAGATTATGGCAAATAAAGAGCATCAAATTCTTCGGTTTTCGCGATTGTTTTTTTTTATATAAGAAATAAGTGCGCACTTGACCTCCATCTCACCTGATGGAAAGTGACGATGAGGTCGACGATGAATACCTAAATAATGCCTATTCACACTCGCCTTGAAAAAGTCCGAGTTATAGCGTTCGGGGAACAAGTCCGTAGGCAGGGAATTCCACTCCCTAGCCGTTCATGTTATAAATGTGGAATGTTACACATATAACAAATGAAACTATTTAAAAAACAAATGATTTAGATCCGATAAAAAATCATTTCCTAAATGAAGAATAAACAAAAATATACGAATGTTAACTTAATTCTTGTGCCAAGTTGCGTATCATTATATTGTTGTGCGACACCAACACTGAAATAACAACGAAAGCAAATTGCTTTGCTATTCCGCGAACCCAGCGAAGGTTAAATCGTGCAAAATAACTGCTCTTGTGTTTAATATTTTTACATGCAGTTAATTTAGCCACCCTCTCTCGGCATATAATTAATAACAATCAGGCGAAACACGTGTCGAGTGTGTTTCTGATGGTTGTGTTTGCGATTGTAGTTGAGTTTGTGTTCTTTATTTTCTCTACAGCTACTTAGTGTATCATGATTTTACTGTATTTTTTTATAATACCAAGTAATGAGATGAACAAGTCACGTGCCTGGCGGTAAGAGACACGCCTATCCATAACAGTTGCAGTACGACCCAGAGCTTTCGATCGCAAGTCATCCTGAGATATAAGTTGACAAGTCCCACGTGCCTGTAGTTTCACTGCACCCTTACCCTTCAAAAATGGAATGCAGTAATGCTCACATTACTGCTTGGCGGCAGAAATTGGAAAGGTGGCAGTACTTTCCTGGATGAAATGTTTTATAAGGAGCTCTAACAGTACTGCATGAGACGAACGCTGAAACACGTACATAAAAACAAATGCGATATATTTTATATTTGTATGAGATTCGCTCTGGGTTGTACAAAGTCATGTTTTACATCATTGACAAAGTCCGAGTATTTTTGACCGAGGACTAGACGGAATTCTTTCTTCCAGGGATCCCACCCTAATGTTATTTTTTATTCATCTAAAAGCCTCTATAACTTTCAATTTCAATGGTATGAAGCCTAAAAGGTTAGAACCGTAGATTCGAACAGGACCCTTATCAAAACAATATATTAACTTGGCCAGCAGTTGGAATAAAAACCAACGTTTTTTATCGCTTCTCTTTCGTATTGTCGAGTTTATTGGATAAATCCAGGTGAAACTGTGGTCAAATGCTTCATTACAAGGAAAAAACTCATACGTGTAGCTCTAAATAAGTATAAGAGCATATTTGCTTAAAATATGCACATTTGCAATAAAAAAAAGGTTTATAAAGATACAGTTTCGGAAATATATAGCAATCTAGCGTTAATGAAAAGAATGGCGCTGTTACTGAATTACATTTTGGATGCAATACAATCAGGTTACTGTTTTCACAGTATTCAGCCTTAATTGTATATTACGCTGCAATTGACAGAAATTTAGAATCCTGTGAAATGTTAGATGGGTTTTAAGATTAAGAGCTGTTAATATTCCAATTTCGTTAATGAAGTTTGCTTACTGATAAGTGACTTATATACAAAAGGCAACAAAATCGGAGCCGATTCTATTGTTCAAAATTATTGAAACACCTTAAATAGCCTATAACACTTCAATAAGTAGTAGAATATAAACTTTTAAACGCTGACAAAACCTTTGAAGTAAGACTTTGATATAATAACGTTCGTCTTATTAATTTCAACGGGGAAAAAACTCTGCAAGGTAAATGTTTCTGCAATGTAAATATTGGCTGCATACAATTTCATGAAATGATATGAAAATATTTATTTGTGCGATTTTTTGATGTGAAAGAATTTGGTGTAAAGTAAATATAAGGTATCACAAAAAATCTACCAATAATGGCGGACAAATCGATTCCTCCAATGGATACTACGCCAACTTTTTTTTTGGTCATTTTCTGTTATTTTTGTTAGCAGCCATAATTATTTACTAATAATAATATTAGTAAATAAATATGGCATAGGGGAGCATAAGCTCCTCAAATTTTATAAGAAAAAATAAAGAAACGAAAAACAAAATTCAAAAAAAAAACAAAAAGTGAAAACAAAAATATAAACATACACTCAGTGCAGAGTACTAAAAAACCGACCACAAAAGTAAGTGGAATTACATACAATTACCAAGTTTTATTGAAATCGGTTACCGGAAAGTGCGCAAACCCGGATTCATCCCCTAGTTTGCCATTATACGGGACTTGACACAGAAGATAATAAAAATCGGTTCTCACTACTCAAATTATATTGTGAGAGAAAATCGCCTTGAATTGGAGAATAGCAAAATCAACCACTAAAATAATTGCTCCTTATAATAAAATTTAGGCGCTATTTATAAAAACGTATCTTTATGCGTGAACAGTTAGAGGTGGATGATTTTCTTCAAAATTAAATGGGGCTACTATGGGGTACTTTCCAACAAAAAAAGAATCATGAAAATCGGTTCACAGATATTGGAGTTATCGCGTAACAAACGTACAAAAAACATACAGTCGAATAGAGAACCTTCTCTTTTTTTTAATCGGTTAAAAAAGCAAAATAAACACAAAAATTAAGTTGGCGTAGTGTTCATTGGAGGTATCGAAATATTCCAACAAAAACTACTATCAATTACTGTTTCCATTCATATTATTCCATTAAAATGTATTATTATGTCAAAGTATTAGGGGTTAAAGTATGAAATTGCCGTTTTATTGCAATAGGTTCTTTGAATTTTCATAGAATCTTCATGGTTTGAGGTTTTCGAATGAAACTTTTTTCAAATGGTTTCTGTGATTTTTTTTTTTTAAATTTGAAACATTTGAATATCGACTTTCAATTGTTTTTGTTATTCAATTTAGACCTTTCGACCTTTCTTTAGAAATTCGAGTGATTTTTGAATACGAGTTCCGACGCGGAACTAACGCGGCAGAAACAGCCCGCAATATCAATGCTGCGTTTGGAGAGGGGTCTACTAATGAACGCACCGT
>NW_020653852.1:4425084-4469086 GCF_003589595.1 Hyposmocoma kahamanoa | reverse complement strand
ATGATTTGACTGATCTGCAGAAAGAAACGCGTGTTGAAACTTGTGTTGCCTTGTTGAACCGGTACAGAAATGAAGGAATATTGGATCGAATTGTAACATGTGATGAAAAGTGGATTCTTTATGATAACCGAAAAAGAAAAATGCAATGGCTGACCCCAGGTCAAATGCCACAACAGTGTCCTAAAGCAAAACTTACCAATAAAAAGGTAATGGTAACTGTTTGGTGGTCTCAGCATGGTGTTATTCACTATAGTTTTCTCCGATCTGGTCAAGCAATAACGGCAGATGTCTATTGTGCCGAACTCCGAACCATGTTGACAAAACTAGCAGTAAAACAGCCCCGACTCATGAATCGATCTTCACCATTATTGCTCCACGACAACGCGAGACCTCACACAGCACGAGAAACCATTTTGACCCTTCAGGAACTGCAGTTAGAAACCATTCGTCATCCTCCGTATTCACCAGACCTTGCTCCAACGGACTACCATTTTTTTCGTGATTTGGACAATTATCTACGTGACAAGAACTTTTCTTCCCAGGAGGCAGTACAAAATGCTTTCACACAGTTTGTGCAGTCTAGATCGTCGGAGTTCTATCGCAAAGGCATTAATAACCTTCCCATTAGATGGCAGCAATGTATAGATAATAATGGCAACTATTTTGATTAAATAAATTTGTTAAAAATTTAAAAAATAAACAATTTAGATTTTCAGTACAAATCGGCAATTTCATACTTTAACCCCTATTATTTAAATATACCATTGTAGGACGTCAATATTATATTGTCATTACAATTTAAAATTGTTTTACAGAGTAGTAAAAACCGTTAATGAAGATTATATTTAATTTATATCTAAATGCATTTAGTGGCAACACTCTTAGGTCTGTGTAGCGAGCTAAAAATCTTTATCGCCATAAAGAACGGACTACTTTCTATACTCGTCAATCGGCAATATAGTGCACGTAACAAATTATCAAAATGCTGTCGGAGTCGATTATATGATGATGTTTATTGATGTATTGCAGCAAAATTTGCCATTTAATTTTTATAAAAATAAATGCGCATGTGCCCTCCATCTCACCTGGTGGAAAGCAACGACAAGTTCGAGTATACACACCTAAATCCTACACTATTTACGAGCTTTAAGTCTCGTATGGGACTTGTCAACTTTTGTCTCTGGGTGACGGGCGTAGTGGTAATGTTCTTCAGATCTTTGCGATTTAAGGCTCTGAGTGTTACTGCAACTGCCATGGACAGGCGTGTCGCTTACAACCAGACGCTTAATTTGTTCGGCTTATCATTTGGTACCATAAAAAGAGTCATATTAATCATATTAATGTTTTATAATTATGTTGTCATACAGCTTCTGTTTACTTGGATGAGAAAGTCCTAGGTAGTGACTAGCTTAGCTCTTGCAGGTTGTTTCTTTTATTTATGATATTGGAAATGAATATTATAAATGGTAAAAACGTAGCAATATTTATTTACAAAGACTTAGAGTTTGTTACTTATTCTTCTCTCCGCCTGGAATCTGCCTTAGAAATAAATAGTCGATTATGGTGGACGGTTGGGTAGTGTCCTCGCGTGGTTGGTGACTGTGGCGTCATCCGACCTACCCTCCGTCGAAAAAGCAAAGTCAGTTGAAGCAAATTAGTACCAAAGGTGAAACAATAGCTGAGAAATGGTAAAAACAACCATCATGTGTAGATTTAGGAATCTCTATATGTATAGAACTAATGGGAATAAAGATAAAAACATTAAATTTATCCCCACCAGTTCCATGCATGTGGAACTGACTACTTGGAACTACTGGGAATAAACCCATTCAAAGAACTTACAATAAAGAGACGCTGTAAGAAAACTAGTGTCTTTCGCAGATGTTAAATAGGTAGGCGGAAGTTTGATTGCAATCACAGGTTGTCCAATGCAACTTCCAGCAAAGAACTTTAAAGTGAATGCAAGAACTCGAACTGGTTTTCTGTTGCGGTTTCAAACAGACTGTTTTAAATTGGATTCTCAAATGGTTTTCTTAGTAAAGGAATGTCTTATTCGTTGCGTTAGTGTACAAAAGTTGTGTCACGTGTATAAGCACGTGTATTTCTATGTGAACGAATAAAAATGTTTCACAACTGTAACAATAAGATATAGCCATTTGTTGACATAAATGTGTACGACGATATATTTTGTTACATTCAGATATTTAAATTTAATCCGAATTCATGAATATATGAGACCCGATTTAAGGTAAATATTTCTTTGCCGATAAAAACACAACGTGTACTATAAAAGATTTCATAATCTTGCCATCTTTATTTATATCGATAATGTATTATTTTAGAACATGACATGACATGTGAGACATTTCTGTACACAATGAGAATGCAATTAGAAATCGAAATAATCTCAGTACAAAATACTCAACAGTGATTTATCCCTTAGTTTGCCACCTTTAGAGGACATTTTCTTCAAATTCCTGGTACGGGACTTGACACAGGAGATAATAAAAATCGGTTCTCGCTACTCAAAGTATATTGAGAGAGAAAAACGCATTGAATTGGAGAATAGCAAAATCAACCATTAAAATAATTGCTCCTTATAATAAAATTTAGGCGCTATTTATAAAAACGAATCTTCATGCGTGAACAGCCGATTTAGAGGTGGATGATTTTCTTCAAAATTAAATGGGACCACTAAGGAGGTACCTTCTTTCCAACACACCTTTATCGTGCGGTGACGGATTAGAATACAATTCACCGCCCCTCTCTTCCCGTGGGTGTTGTAAGAGGCGACTAAGGGATATTGAGCTACCAGCTGCTCCACTGGTGGTAGGGCTTGAAAACCCGGCTGGTTAGTGACCACCGTGCGCATGGTGGAAAACCCGCCAAGTGTTCGCTAGTCGGATGCGTTCCGGGATCAGTCAGCGTACAACAAGAGCCCGAGGCAATTCTGCCGCGACATTTGTGGTCTGTGGAGGCTTCCGCCGAACTAGTGCCAGGACAACTGCATTGACCCGCCGGCCAGGGAGACCCGTAGAAACGGTTGTTCCGCTGGCTGCCCGCGGTACAGTACAGGGGCCCAAGCGTGCTTAGCCAGCTCGTGAGGCTGCCTCACCATACCGCGCATAATCTCGGTGTGGTTCGTCGTGCCGGTTGGTGACCGGAAGGTGGGGTCCCAGCGGCCATTCCCGGGGGGGTTCGGGGGCCCTTCCGTCCGGCGGATCAGCGCAACTTGTCTGTAGGCAAGTCTCTGGGGAAGCAGGCCCCGCGATTTGACCGCTTGTGTCGCGGCACTGTTTTCTCGCTTCACGCCTCTTTTTCCCTCCAACATGTTAGCGCAAAGTACAAATTTCGGTCGTACAGCGGTGCACACCCCCACCACTAAAGCGCTCTTTAAGGTGAAGTTCACGAACATTCGAGGACTCCACAGTAACATCCACGCCGTCCACCAACATCTTGAGACGGCTCGACCAGAAATGCTGTTCCTTACGACGACGCAAATACTCTGCCCGGCTGACAGCAGCTACTTGAATTACCCTGGCTATATGCTTGAAGAGTCCTTCAAAGCGAAAGCTGGGGTCTGCTTGTTTGTCCGGGCAGATGTTTGCTGTCGCCGTCTGCGTCATTTGGAGGACCCCTCCTTCTCCATCCTTGGGGTACATGTTGACCTGGGCAGTCATTGCCGTGTCTACATATGCCTCTACAGATCCCACCACGGCGACATGGAGACAACTCGTCTCATAGACCACCTTACTCGGGCGGCAGATGACGCGCAGGCGCAGTTTCCTACAGCGGAATTGGTGTTTTTAGGGGACTTCAATGCTCACCATGAGTCGTGGTTAAGTTCCTCTAAAACTGACCATGCTGGAAGAACTGCCCACACATTCGCTCTCACACACGATTTAACCCAACTGGTAAACGAGCCCACCCGGATACCAGATAGGGTTGGTGACGCGCCCTCTTTGTTGGACCTTCTGCTGACGTCTCGCCCGGCTGGATATCGGGTGGAGGTCCAAGCCCCTCTGGGCAATTCGGATCACTGCTTGATATTCACTAAAGTGGCAACGTTACTGTCACCACCACCTACTGTGGCTAAACGCCGCATTTGGCATTATGCGTCGGCAGATTGGGACGGTATGCGAGACTATTTTGCAGCCATTCCTTGGCGGCAGCGCTGTTTTAGTGAGGTGGATCCAACAGCTAGCGCGACTGCCGTTGCTGATGAGATCTTAATCCGGATGGAATACTACATCCCGCATTCGGATGTCGTCAGTAAAGGGAGGCGCAACCGCTGGTTCAACCGCGAGTGTGCTGTGGCTGTTGAGAACAAACAGACTGCATACCGCGCTTGGATCAAGAGTCGAGCTTCAGACGATCCCAATACGAACTCACTTAAAACAGCCTACAATAATGCCACCAGGTCTTGCAAAAGAGCGTACATCAGAGCGGATGCTCAGCGCGTCGCACGAGTTGGCCAAGAACTCCTGACGCATCCCACTGGTAGTCGTAGTTACTGGCGTCTGGCCCGAGCCGTTGCGTCGAACTTCTGCCAGCCCTCGCTGCCCCCGCTGAGATATTCTGACGGCAATCTAGCCCACAAGCCGCAAGATAAAGCCGACCTCTTGGCAAATCTGTTTGCGGCTAACTCCTGTCTCGACGACTGTAACGCACAGCCACCAACTCTACCTCACTACACGCGGCCTCCTCGGCTACACGATGTCTGATATTCGTATCAGACAATGCGATGTGCGTACGCAGCTGCAGTCTCTCGACGTCCGGAAAGCTAGTGGTCCTGATGGTATCCCAGCGATTATACTTAGGAGCTGCGCAGCTGAGTTGACCCCCGTGCTAACGCGACTGTATCGTCTGTCACTCTCTTCAGGTCGTGTGCTGGACTCTTGGAGAGAGGCTAATGTGCAACCAGTTCCCAAAAAAGGCGACCGATCAGACCCGCATAATTACCGTCCCATAGCCATTACTTCCATAATATGCAAGGTTTTAGAGCGGATCCTTAACAAACAACTGACCCAATACCTAGAAGATCACTCCATAATTAATGATCGGCAGTATGGGTTTCGTCCGAAACGATCAACGGGTGACCTTCTAGCGTACTTATCGCATATTTGGGGTGAGGCTATAGACAAACGTGGCGAGTCGTTGGCTGTTAGCCTCGATATAGCCAAAGCGTTCGATCGGGTCTGGCACAAAGCTCTTCTCTTCAAGCTCCCGGCGTACGGTTTGCCAGCCCAGTTATGCAGCTGGATTGGCGATTTCCTTCGTGAGCGGAGAATTCGCGTCGTTTCTGACGGCAGCATTTCGAGGTTCGTGAATGTGAACGCCGGCGTACCGCAGGGATCCGTCCTATCTCCCACGCTTTTCCTTCTGCATATCAATGATATGCTTCCACTTGGGAATATTCATTGTTATGCAGATGATAGCACTGTTCATGGGGGATATCACGGATTCCCCGCAGCTGGGCGCGCCGATACTGACAGAGAGCGATCTAATCTTGTCGGTGAGCTCAATAGGATATTGGACCTCATCTCTGCATGGGGATCTAGAAATCTTGTTGAGTTCAACGCCAAGAAAACACAGGTTTGCGCGTTAACAACAAAACTGTCGCCGTTCCTTCCCATGCCTTCTCTGATGAGCACAGCACTCTCACCTCAGAGCAGTTTTACCTTGCTCGGTATGGAAATCTGCTGTGATTTGAATCCAAGGAGCTACATCGAATCTGTGAGCAAAACAGCCTCACGGAAACTCGGAGTCCTGAACAAGGTGCGACGTTTTTTCACGCCGGACCAGTTATGCCTGCTGTACAAAACACAGGTCCGGTCTTGCGTTGAGTATTGTTCGCACTTGTGGGACGGCTCCGCCAAGTACCTACTCGATGCCTTGGATAAATTACAGCGTCGTGCTACTCGAATTATAGGCGACGAAGAGGTCTCATCACGCCTTGAACCTCTGCAACTGCGTAGAGATGTTGCATCGCTTAGCGCCTTTTACCGCATGTACCATGGTGAGTGCTCTGAAGAGCTGTTCAACCTCATCCCCCCTTCCCCGTTCCTGCTTAGAAGCACGCGTGCTGGCCTTCGTAGTCACCGTTTCACTACCTGCCGCATTCCATCGCGTACTAAAAGGTTTGGTGGCTCCTTTCTCTGCCGCACGGTTGACAAATGGAACTCCCTTCCGGCACATGTCTTCCCTCCCTCTTATGATATGGGGTCCTTCAAACGAGGCGTGAAGAGGCATATTGTAGGCAGGCAGGGTGGAGGTGGCTAGTGCAGTGAGGGTTTCATCGCTGCACTAGGTTCCTTCGCGTTTGGATACCACTTTCCACTTAACATCAGGTGGAGTGGAGTCATTTGCCTGTCATGTATTAAAAAAAAAAAAAAACACAAAACGAATCATCAAAATCGGTTCACTAATTTTTTTCTCACAAATTAGCTGGAGTTATCGCGTAACATACATACAAAAAAATATATAGTCGAACTGACTACCTCCTCCTTTTTGAAGTCAACAAGCGTCGAATCAAACGAGAATAGATCGGCTGATGACTTTTCGACTTGTTGATTAGTTGGTAGAACAAATTGTACCGAGTTCAAAAGAATTTTAATCACAGACTTATATAATGGGTGGAAAAATCAATTAAATGCTTAAGATGGCTATTTTCTTAAAAGAAACATAATTTTAGTTTTCTTAATATGAATAACTGTAGCATAATTTGGAATGTTCTTTGTAAAAATAACGATGAGGTATTTAATTAATAACTTTTGTAACTATAGTTAGAAATACTGTGGTTTGATTTATAGACAAAAACAGTTTGATGACTTTTATAATCTCAGTCAGCCGTGATCCGGGACCTGTAAAGGGCCCGAAACGTTGGTTTGTCTGAAAAAACAAATATATGCAATGTAGTTCCAAAAAAGTAGTTTGATTTCCTATGTGTAACAATAGCAAAAACCTAAGAACTCAATATGAATTACTCCTTTCACAGATTTCTTAAAAACCTTACCTGAAACGGAAATTGAACCAACTAAACATGCAAAAAACAGACACTCACTATTTTATTGTATTAAGAGAGGTAGGGCATAGCGGATTATATCCGTTCGAATTGGAGCAGCCCGTTGGGGAAGTACCTCCACCTTACAGAAGACTGCAGCTAAATAACGCTACTTGGTAGCATTGTGTTCCTGTGAGTAAGGTTTCCAGAACTCCTGAGGAGGCGCTGTAACGACAGCAGGGGGACCTGTGTTAATGGGCGTACTACTCTGTGTATATGTGAGAGGGACATGTTGGTGGGGCGGTCAGGGAGACCCGGTGAAACAGCTTACCGTTGGCCTCCCGTGTGTTGAACGGGTTCCCGAACCCAGGGATTACATAATCTCCGCCCTGAGAGGCTGAACCGACAGTCCGTGAAAAATCCCTGGGGTAATCGCCGTGCCGGAGAAAGAGACCGGAGTGGATCCGGTTATTGCTTCAAGGGGGGACCGGGGGTAGACTGCTACTTTATAAGTCACAAGTCCGTCCCCACATGGAATACTGCTACCATCTTTAGGCGGAAGCTCCTGGATGCCAGGTTGGGCCATTTGACGTGGTTCAAAGACGTGCTATGAGAATTGTTAATAGTCCTGTGCTTACAGACGATATTGAACCACTGTCTTGGAGAAGAGACTTTGCCTCTCTATGCCTGTTCTATCGCTTGTACAATGGCCAATGTTCTGAAGAACTGTTTGACATGATGCCAACAGCAACATTTTATCATCGCACTGGCAGGGAGTCCATCCTCACACTCTGAAACCGAGTCGATCTCGTACTGTATGGTTCCAGAAGAGCTTTCTCCTACGTATAATTAGTTTGTGGAATGAACTCCCTGTCGGAGTTTTCCCGAAGGAATGCAGCATGGATTCCTTCAAAGGGGGTTTGAGAAGGGTCCTAAAGGGTCGTCAACGCGGTCATGACGCCCCTGGTGTTGCAGGCGTTCATAGACGACGGTAACCCCTTTCCATCAGGCGGGCCGCATGCTTGTTTGCTGCCTACATAATATAAAAAAAATAATAAGATCAACTACAAAGATGAAATCTCTTCAATAAACATTGAGTCAATATAAATAAGTGTTTATGTGTTTCCCATTAATTTTTCCCGCTTTTGAGTAATCAAATGAAATACTCAGTCCTCATCATTTATTGTAAAATAGGAATATGTAAACAACAGGAAAACGAAGAAAGGAAAATTAAAGGCTGTAACAAAGCAAAATAACGGTACAGAATAAAATACACTCCTTACAGATTAGGCAAACGTAAGTGAACTTCTAGAGGTTGTAAACCATTAATGTGCCGTGACCAGGATCACGGCAATAAAATAGAATATTCTGGTCCACATAATTTATTTCAATAAGTCGAAAGAAAAAAAGGAAGGCTGTAACAAGAAAAGAGTACAAAAAACAGCTACAAAGCTACAAAACACTCCCTATTTAAGTACTAAAAACGTGAGACAGACTTACCGCGAAAGGGCCGAGTTATACAATATTACTAGGTTAGATTGGTATTAAAATTGGCACATGATTTAGGTTGGGAACTGGTAAAAGGATTGAAATTAGACGAGCAGCGTTGCTCGCTTCAACGATTGAGTAGAGAGTGACGACGGATTGAAAACACAGTGAGAATAACGGACAACGGAATTAAATAACGATTCAAAAATTTTAAACAAGTGGCCAAGAACCAGAGAAAAGGTGAAAAAAACGGAATGACAATGGAAGGAGGTCGCATCGTCACAAACTTACCCCAGAAGGGCCGAAGTAAGAATAACGAAGAAAAAGAATTAGAGAATGATTCAAAATTTAAAAAGTAAGTGGCCAGGAACCAGCAGGTTTCATCGTCATATAGTATATGAAATAAATTTTATATAATAACTTTAATCTTTTTGAAGTAGTTGAGGTAAATTTAAGGTAATATTTTAACCGGCTTGAAGAAAACATTTATCAGAACTATATTTAAATCTTGTCTGCCCTTGAAGCAAAAACAAGCGAATTCTATTACGTCCCCTCTGTAACTTTATTAGTAATTTTGATATTTTTAACCTAATTACGATGAGATATAGGCCTTTTCAAGAGTGAAAACACACTTTCTGGTCGATGACGTTCCATTCTCGGATACATTATCATATGCCTTTAGGTTAGAATGAGGTGAAACCATGCCTACAACAAATGAAAGGACGCTTTATTGCGAAATTTAAAACAATTATTTTAACAAAGAATTTGCTGTATTTTTTTAATACCAAGTAACGGGACGAACAAGTCGTGCGCCTGGTGGTAAGCGATACGCCTGTCCATAACAGTTCCAGTTCCACTAGGAGCTTTACATGAGAAGATCTGAGGGGTATTGCCATTGCGCCCGTCACTCCGGGACCATTGCGCCCATCACTAAGTTGACTAGACACGCACATACGAGGGTCATGCTAAAAGAACTTAGATACTCTTTAATCACTTGTTTGGTACTGGCAAGTTATATAACGTCGTAAAGGCAGGTTATTTGCTAATACATTGGAAAATGGAACACGTGTCCAATCGAATTTTTTTTTTCATCAATTTTATTATTTTTCGCAGACAATCTGGCGGGAATTTTGTTCGCAACAATGGAGCTCTCTCGACGTTATTTATCGTGTTATGATTTATTATGACTACAAAAAAGATTTAAATCCGCAAGAATGTTTTGAACTTTCAGCCACAACTTTTGGTGATACTGCTTGTTCACGAGCTACAGTTTTCAATTGGTTTGCTGAATTTAAAAGAGGACGGGGAAGCTTTGAAGACGAGGTGAAGTCAGGTCGACCCCCAACCGCGGTTACTCGAGAACACATTCAAGCTGTCGAAAAAAGTAATTCGTGAAAATCGACTAAGTACATTAGAGAGCTTGAGTAAGAACTGGGCATTGGATCAGTAGCATTACAAACTATTATTCACGGACAACTGTCTCTCCATAAGCGTTGTTCGAGATGGGTTCCGCACAAACTTAACAATGAGCAGAAAGAACGTCGCGTGGATTGGTGCAAATTTATGATAGACAAATTCGACGCTGGCGAGAAAAAAAACGTTTATGATATACTGACAGGTGACAAAACGTGGTCACATAACTGTGATCCTGAAACAAAGCGACAGCCCACTGTGTGGTGCTTTGAAGATGAGCCGACGCTAACGAAATGTCGTCGTACACGAAGCACACAGAAACAATGGTCGCCTCATTTTTCTGCATAACGGGACACATTGCCACTGCAGTACTAGAGGATCAAAGGACAGTTAACTCCGAATGGTATATAAGTTTGTGCCCCAAAAGTGTTGTCAGCTTGGTGTGACAAGCGACCGAACTCAGGAATTCGGTACCTCCTCTGGCATCAACAACAGCGGCGTTGTCCTGTTCCGCACATTTCTGCTAGAACATTCGACTATTTTCATTCAAAAAATTTATCTATCCTGGCTCACCCGCCATATGGCGGGTGAGGCAAGATATCCTCTGACCTAGCCTAGCTGACCTTGTCCTTGTGTACCTCTTTCCAAAAATTTAAGAAAAATTAAAAGGCGAGCGGTTTGAAAGCAAAGAAGATGCCTTGGCTGCTTATAACTTGGAGATTTCTGAGATGTCTAAAGAAGAATGGTCATAGATATTTTTTCCAAGTAAGTTTAGACGAATGGAAAAGTGTATACGTGTTCATGGTGAATACTTTGAAAAAATCGATACCTGTAATAAAGAATAAATTTCATAATTTTTGAAAATCTAATTGTTTTTGGCATGACCCTCGTACATCACGCATCTTTCCACATCACCATTTGCCATTTTTAAGATTGGCTGTATTTTGCTATTTTCTTTGTTTATTATGTTAACTCTATCTATCTTTGTAACAGTTTCAACTTTATCACAGAGTTTTTGTTGTGTTTCCTGAATTCAAATTTGATCCGCAAATTGAGACCAGGTGTTTCATAACACAGGATTTACCTAGCCTTCTACGGTAAATATGATACACTGTATTTTATATACTTATATTTCAGTTTCAATGTGGAAGATAAGAAATACATTATTGTTATTATTAGTCCCATATGCCTGTAATTTCACCAGCATGCTTACCCTTCAAAACCGGAATGCAGTTATGCTCTGGTGGCCCTGGACGAATTCTTTCACAAGGAGCTCTACTGCTACAAAAATGGATGGTAATGTTAGCAATGTAGTCCTGCAAGATAGTTACTACTTTTAAAATAACCCAGTCTATATACATACTGCAATTATATATTAATTTATTATAACTTGAATACTGAGAACACGTTAATTGATAGATTCATTAAAATTAATGCAATATATCATTAGACACGTCACACACGTTGTTTACATAATTTGGCCCAAAAAGATTGTATATGTGAAGAAGAAGTATATATTTACATTTACAGCAGTTCATTCGTTACTTTGTAAATGTAAAGACATCTGTGGTTTTTTGTTTAGTGAATACAAAAATTAAAATGAACGGAGTAATAGTTAATAACAAAACAGTTTTAGCTGAATCACGTAAGTATAGTAATCGATTATTACTTGTATACATTAGATAAAAACTTGTAAGAGAAATATCAAGCCTATCAAGTTATCTTTTTCGCGCGTCTCTGATGTTTGTATTTATGATGACCAGTACTCTGCAACTGACACAGCATTATCAGTGGCGTTGTACAAGGTCCTCGCGTGTGCAGGTGTAGGCACGCGCAGGACAAGACAAAAGATGTGCCATAGTCTAGGGAGAGACAATGTAATGTTATTATTGAATATCATGGTGAAAATATTCCACTGGTTTATTATCATTATTGAAACAAAGATCGAACAAACATGAAGGAAAATTCCTTCGATCCGGTTAGACTCGAATCAGCGTCTGTTGTCTCAACGTGGCAATAGACATGTTCTTTGGTCACACTCCCTGTTCTTCTCCTAAGTTTATATATCGCGGGTAACTGTACAAATTACTATATAGTACAAGAGGTTGTACATTTTTTATGATACCAATAGATGGGACGAACAAGTTGTGTACCTGGTGGCAAGCGATACATCTGTTAATAACAGTTATAATGCCACTCAGAGCTTTAAATCGCAAAGATCTGAGAGGCACTGCCACTGCGCTTGTCACCCTGAGACATAAGTTGACAAGACACCTTAAATACATACGCTTTTAGAGGTACACCCTGACCTGTGCATGCTCTTCTTGCTTCGGCCGAACTTGGGTCCGCAGTCTATTTAGAGACTTCCAAGGCGCCAAGGTAGATTATGCCCAGGAGGGAGGTGCTCTGACAGCGTAATGAGATATCTCTCCTTCCAGTCTCCTATCAAGTAATGTTATAACTTACCTTAAGCACAGATGACCCACCTCCCATCAAGTGGCTCATCAACTTGTTCACCTCTTACTTTACATAAGAAAAGAAAATATGACGCAATCGTCTTGGTCAGTTTCAATGTTTCGACTTCGATGCTTTCTCAGGCAATAATAAAATTGATCTGAAAATTTTAATAGTTATTGTTTATTATTTTCATTTGCATATTTAAGTTACTATGATGAAGGTTCTTTTTTTTACAGACCACGATCAAATCACGGCAAATTTTGCGACGCCAATGCATGAAATAAATTCAGCATTAAAGGAATGCGGCTTTGGCTGGTTTCAAAAAAAGCTTCTGTTCGCATCATTATTTGCATATTCCTGTGGCGTCTTTGTTACTAGTACTACGCCATACATTTTACCAAACGCAGAATGCGACCTAAATATGAATTTATTACAAAAGGGTATTCTTAACGCAGCTCCTTTCATAGGTAAGTGAAATATGGCCTCTTTTACCATACCTATGTCAGCTGCCTTAGCGAGTTAGGACCAAGAAATGCTCACGGCAAATTGACTACAATTAGAATATTATCAATAAGATCATTGTGAAGCATCTTCTTTACCGTTTGAATCAAACTTGACGAGTTTAACATCGTTTTCGATCTTATTAGAAATGTTTCATAGTTTAAACTGGTATATTGAACATCATCTTTGAAGTGCTTTCATAATAAGTGGCAAGGAGTTGAAGTTAAAACTGGAGTTTAAAGCCGTGTTGACTGTACAATATTTAATTATGACCAGACATTGGTATATGCAGAGCGTATTTATTCAAACTATAAATAATAACCATTAGAGTAATACTTGTCGGATGGCTTAAAAAGAAAACGCAATAATTGTACTTTTTTTTATAAAAAAGAACCAACTTCACAAGTTAGTGGAATTACATATATTTGCCAAGTTTTATTGAAAACGATTAACGGAAAGTGGTTGATATCCAATAAACTTGATTTATCCCCTAATTTTCTACCATTACACTTGAAATTATTCATATATAATAAATTACTCCACTAGTTTGTTATAATTATTAATACAAAGACCGAACACTGAGAAAAAATTCCTTCGATCCAGTCGAATTCGAACCGACGTCTTCTTGCATACCGTGCAAGATGCTATACCAACTAAGCCACGGAACGAACCAACGGACCTCACGAATTTTTCTATGTGCTTGCGTCGTGTTTGGTTTTTCAACGGCTTTTTCGTAGCGCCATCTATTAGTTGGTATAGCGTCTGACACGGTATGCAAGAAGACGTCGGTTCGAATCCGATCGGATCGAAGGAATTTTTTCTGAGTGTTCGGTCTTTGTATTAATAATTATAAAAAAAGAATCATTAATATCGGTTTACAACTCGCCTGAGTCGAATTGGGAACCTCCTCTTTTTTTTGAAGTCGATTAAAAAAAAGAATGTTCTTGTGTTTCCGTTTCGTCAAAATATACTACATACAAAGTGTAATATATGTATACCGTATACTATAAATAAAATAAAATTATTCAAGGACTCCAGAGGGAGGTCCCTCTACGATTACTCGAGTTTGGGTTAAATATTTTCTGCTTATTCGTAAAGGCATCTTCAGCAAACTTACTCTAGATTTCATAACTCCTTTTCAGGAATGTTAATATCATCTGTTATAGCTGGGTTTCTAACAGATGCGTTTGGCCGTAAAATATTTGTAGTCGGTGGACATGCTGGAATTTTCTTTTTTAATGTGATATCAGCCTTCAGTCAGACGTATGAGATGTTAATAATCAGCAAATTTTTCGAAGGACTTTTGTAAGTAACTGTTTTTATTTGGAGAATTTTCATTCGCGTATGATAATAGTTATTTTTGATACAAGTGCGGAAAGTTAGTCATTATTCCCGAGTCTCGAGGCTTCTTGGCCCGAGCCAGAGGCGAGGTTCAAGACTCGAGGCATGGGAAAATGACAAATCCGCACGTGTATCAAACGACGTTTTTTAATACATTTGCGAAAAAACTACATTGAAAGTAAAATAAACCTGTATGCAAAAAAAAATCATTTTATTTCTTTGTCTGATAAAAATTCAGAGTACAATGGCAACTGTTGCCAGTATTCAGCCATATTAAAATTACTATTTTAATGGCGCGGCGCGCAACGGTCTCGCGTAATACTCACCCCCGATCATTGTTAATACTCAATCAGCCATCTTTATGGAAAATATTTTGGTATTTTTAAATGTAACCCGCTGTTTTATAAAACACCTATGGAATTTAAACAAATAAGATGTTTGTAAGTAAATATAAGTTATAATGACGAATGACAAAGCACATAAATATTAAATAAATATACAACCTCTTTAGTTCTATGTTTAAGACTTGAAACAACAGTAAATTTAAAAAAAAATGGAATAGTAAAATGCACTAGTGCGAATAATCCAACTTTCGGCACTATTTGTAGTACGAAAAATACCACGTTTTGAGCAACTGCATTAAAAAATAATTTACGTGATGCCAATACCAATAACTAAATATTATTTCGGTCAAATATTTAGCTGTGGGACTTCAATTGTGTACTTTAAAATAAATTCTACGTAATTTTATGACTATTTTGATAGTATGAAACTAAGAACGCAGATGTTTAAGATAGGTACAAATGTTAATAAAACATTGGGTTAATTAATCAAAATGTAAAAGAGTACGATGAATTTGTTGGTGGAACGATTGGCCTTGAGAATTTTTGTCATTACAGTACCGCCATGTTCAGAACGGAAGTTCCATTAAAAATGTCATGTTTTACATTGCTAAACAAGATTAATCAAACTTAATTTTTTATTCATAATAACATATTATTGTAAATATCAACCACGTTTAAATAAACTTAGAAGCTACTTTGAATATATATACATTATATTCATTTTGAATCTAATACGAAAAATTCTGATTCGGTATATCTCAGGGCAACGTCCTCGACCTTACACTCTTTTTCATTTACATCGTCTTAAATATGCTATTGTTGCGGTAAATATTTAAGGTATTGGAAACAATAAATAAAGGAATTGCATTGATTACAGGTTTGCAACAGCTCTTAGTCCTTGCGTGATACTTACGTCTGAATATTGCCATAGTGACGTCAGAGATAGAGTGTTGTTATTCCAATCATCATTTATGGCTTTGTCACAAGTCATTTTGGCTGCATTGTCCTGGCTTATTCTTACACAAGACTGGGAAACGTCTTACTTCAGTGGATTTATCGGTTAGTACATTGTTATGAATGCGCATCTGACTGATTTACAAGTACCATATTGTACCATTATTTTGTAGTTCATAACTCCACATTGTGTTTGAAATTTTCTTTCAAACCACTCGTAGTTATTGGTTTAATCTGTTTTTTCTTCTAACTCAGCTAATGAATGTTATAAATGCATAATATAGAAAATTTGAAAATTGGGACTTAATGACAAATATATTTTATTTATCTGAACGTTTCGTAGGAACTCATCACCTGGGTCCCTTCGAGACCATAGACGTTGCAACCAGAGATGAGCAGTGGGTTAAAACCCATTTCATTATAACAAATATTGATGTAAAAAAATGTTTTTAGACGAAAAAGAGACAATTTTGTACAATACCCACCTTGCAATCCAGTGGATTCTCACTATTAAGTTAGTACATTACGTTTATGAAGATCGATTCAAGTGCATACGATCTAACGATTTTTGTATCGATTTATTTCCATGCGCTTTTCAAGTGAACCGATTCAATGGAAAGGTAAATCGAGTCGTCTAGATCAGAAAGCAATAAATATTAGTTGTAAATAGTTTTTGCCCTCGATTTTGAGCGTTAATGGGTTTTAAACCGATTTATACTCGGCGTTAACAAAAACCTGGGCGCATGTCTATCTCTGGTGCAACACGTCCGAAACGTCGAAGTAAATAAAATAAGCTTATACGCAAGTAAGTTACAATGTGAAATTGAAATAATTTGCGAAAATTGTGAAAATTTAAATCATTGTAATTTATGTGTATGTCAAGATATTTTAGAAGATCATTCTACCCATGAATATTAGCAACTATTTCATGAGAAAAAATACCTAATGAATAGGACTATATATATAATTAGCGATGTGTAGTAATGGCTTTTATTAAAGTCATATATTTGTTTTTTAACATGGTTACCTTTCTTTTACAGTTCTGCATACCTGGAACTACTATCTACTCATAATGTCGCTATTCTCTTTGACTACTTGTATATTATACAGCCTATTTCCCGAAAGCCCAAAGTTTTTAGTCACACAAAATCGATTTAACGAAGCCAGGGAAACGCTAAAAAATGTTTATAAAATGAACACTGGAAAGCCAATAGAGACATTTTCGGTAAATTTTGTTTGATGATGTGTTATTATTTTTAACCGACTTCAAAGGTGGTACTCAATTCGTCTGTATGTTCTTTTTTTGTATGTATGTTACGCGATAACTCCGGTATTTGTGAACCGATTTTCATGATTCTTTTTTTGTTGCAAAGGGGGTACTTCCATAGTGGTTCCATTTCATTTTGAAGAAAATCCACCTCGAAGGTGACTGTTCACGCATGAAGATTCATTTTTATAAATGACGCCTAACTTTAATTTAGGAGCAATTACTTAAATGGCTGATTTTGCTATTTCTCCAATCCAAGGCGTTTTTCTCTCAATATACTTTGAGTAGTGTCGTAGTGAGAACCTATTTTTATTATCTCCAGTGTCAAGTCCTGTATAGCGACGAACTAGGGGATATTTCAATAAAACTTAGCAAATAGACGTAATTCCACTTACTTTTGAGGTCGGTTTTTTTAGTACTCTGTACTGAGATTATTATTTAAACTTTTACCAGTTATTTTCTGACTATTAAATTTAGATGAATCAAAGATTTTAAACTTGTGCGAAATATTTCCATTAATTCTGACTCTTTCAACAATTTTAATAAAGTGGTTATTGTTAGTCAATTTGATTTTGTACAAGCAATAAATAATATTGACGAAATTAAAAAAATATACATATATACAATAAAATGTCACTATCGATTGTTAAATGTTTGTTAAAATTGTCAATAATCCATACGCCGATTTCACTGATTAACCATTATTGCGCTGAAAAATTATATTTTGTATATTTTGCATGTGTTTAGAAGCAGTAGAGCTCCGCCACCTGGTACTGTCACCTTACCTATTTCTGCCGCCAAACAGTAATGTTAGCCTTACTGTATTCCGGTTTTGAAGGGTAAGGGTTTAAGGGTTTGCTGGGACTTGTTAACTTATGTCTCAGGGTGACGGACGCGGTGGTAGTGCCCCTCAGATCTTTGCAACTTAAAGCTCTTAGTGGCACTGTAACTGTTATGGACAGGCGTGTAGCTAGCTTACCATCAGGCGCACGACTTGTTCGTCCCGTCACTTGATGTTATAAAAAAACTTACCCCAAATATGCCGCGACGTTGCGACATTCACCCGTATAATACTCACTTTTCTGTAATTTGAATTATCATTCATTCATCTCAGCCTGTTAACACCCACTGGGTATATGGGTCCTGTGCGAATTTCATCCACATTCTTCCGGTCACCCCGATGATATGGTCCGAGCAGGTGGTCTTCCTCGTGGACGTCTTACTCCTATTATAATCTAATTTTCTTTTTTTCTGTTGCGACTAAATAAACGAAGCAATATTTTTATACATAATTATATATTTTGAGTTTGTTTTACCGCGTTATTACCTAGCAGAGGTATACACAAACTACTGACCTGATTTCCTTACAATGCTTTACAGTTTAATTTTAACAAGCCGTTTTCATAAATCGCACAATTTTTTATTAAACCTGTACTTCTTTTTCAACTTCAAAATTCAAAGCAAGGCTTTATTGGATTTATTTCTTTCAGCACGCAAACATATGGCAAGACAAAATATATACAGCTAACGTGGCACCAGAATTTACACCAAAATCTACGTTTACTTCACAACTTGTCAATGGACTGCATAACATCAAGCCGATGTTCAGGAAACCATTGTCCTCCTATTTGATACTCATTTGTGTTATGAATTACCTCATCATGACTCTGTAAGTATTCAAGTCATCACAAGATAGGAGAGCCGGGTATTTCGTAGTTTGATGTTCTAGACTATCTGTTTCTGAAACTATAGAAAATATTGGATATGACGTTGTTTTACTATCATGATATAATTATTTCTGTGAAATTAATACTCGATTCCAGAGTGTGTGAGGATGGAGTCTCCTATCCTCACACTCTGGAACCGCGTCGATCTCGTACTGTGCGGTTTCAGAGGAGTTTCCTCCTACGTACAATTAGGTAGTGTAATAAACTCCCTGTCGGGGTTTCCCCGTGTTCCTACACAGCATGGAATCCTTCAAAAGAGGTTTGAAAAGGGTCGTAAAGGGTTGGCAACACGCTCGTAATGTCTCTGGTGTTGCAGGTGTTCTTAGGCGATGGTGACCGCTTTGATCAGGCGCCGTATGCTTATTTGCTGCCTACTTAATACAAGAAAAAGGAAGTTTGTTAAAATTATTAATACAAAACTTCCTTAGCTCTGCTGACAGGACTCGAACCTGTAGCCGTAGCGCCATCTGTGAGAAATCTATGAAAGTTTTTCTTCACTCAATCAGGTGAATTTGTAAGGTCTGCTGACTCGAACTGTAGCTCAGTTGGTAGAGCAATTGCTCTAGGCAAACAGATGCAGGTTTGCTTGCAGCCTGTGAAATGTAAAGAATTTTTCTTTGCGTTTGGTCTTTGTAACTAATAATAATTGTAACTATAAAAAAATGTATTGTTTGGAAATGTAAGTTAATTTTTGGACCATTAAGGGCAGTAGAGCTCCTTGTGAAAGAGTTCGTCCAGGGAAGTACTGTCACCTTACCTACGTCTGCTGCCAAGCAGCAATGTCAGCATTATTGTGTTCCGGTTGTGAAGGGTAAGGGTGTTGGTGAAATTACAGGCACATGGGATTTATCAACTTATGTCTCAGTGGCTGGCGCAGTGGCGGTGCCCCTTAAGTCTTTGCGATTTAAAGCTCTAAGTGGCACTGCAACTATTATGGACAAGTGTAGCTTACCATCAGGCGCACGACTTGTTCATCCCTTCACTTGATATTATAAAAAAAATGTTATCATGAGATTCGGGAAATTGAAACTTGTTTTTAGCATCAATATCATCTATTTTTAATAAACTTTCTTCATGGTTGTGATTACGTTCAACATGCGTCCAACATTTATTGGGAAATGTATTATTTAATTTAAAGCAATATTTATATCAATTATGTGGTGTAAATTAATTATTGATTTACTATTATGCATTTCGTTCATCCTTCTTCTTTCTTAGACGTTATCTAACATTACTATTAATGTTGAAAAAGGGAAATAGAAGCATCTTTAAACCCGCCTGAAATGAAAAGCATCTTTCAGATTCAACATAATCCGGCTATGGTTCCCACAGTTGTCAACTGTAGTTGAGCATTACGCTGGAATTGACGGAAAGTCTGATCTTTGTGAAATAATAGACGCATATACGGAAGATTTAAATACAAGAGGAGTTAATGTTACAGTTAACGAAGTTTGTGTACCGGTAAGTAACACACAATTGGACAAAGCGGGAGGAGACTCTATTGAAATATTTCAAACTGCATACAGATATGAAATAATCATTAGCAAATTGTGGGACGAAAACTACATAAATTATTATAAAATAACTACGCCACTCAATTGGTACTAAAACCAATATGGAAAATATTATTCATAGTTTTACATTATCTAAGCAACATGAATAATATCAAGTTAGTAACAAAAGCAAAATCAAGGCAGTCTTTGCACTCAAAGATCTTAAAGAGGAAAAATAACACAGTCGAAGTTGTATGCGTATGATCACAACCACATGTACGTTAGGTTCCTCGGGAGGCCGGGAGCCCCATGCAGAAGGCTATACGCCGGGGTGACTCGGAGTATGGCCTTATACGGGGCTCCCATTTGGAGTGGGGCCATATCAGCGGCGACGAAGGCGCTGCTGAGGAGGCCCCAGAGGGTGGTCGCCCTGCGAATGTGCAGGGCGTACAGGACGGTGGCCTGCGCTGCCGCATGCGTCCTCGCCGGTACTCCGCCGTGGGACCTCGAAGCCGAGGTCCTGGCGGAGGTCCGTACCTACCGGCGGGGAATGAGGGACCGAGGCGAGCGACCCGCTTCCCAAGAGGTGGAGCGGGAGCGCCGCCTCGCGGCGCAACGCATGCGGGACCGGTGGAAAGAGGGCTTGGCGGATCCCCCCTATGGCGCTCGTACCATAGAGGCGATTCGCCCTGTCCTCGTAGAGTGAGTAAACCGGTCCCATGGGCCACTGTCGTACCACCTTGTGCAGGTGCTGACCGGGCATGGCTGCTTCGGTCACTACCTGCACAAGGTGGCAAGGAGGGAACCGTCCCCGTCGTGCCACGAGTGCGGCGCTGCGGATGACACCGCGCAGCACACCCTAGAGGTGTGTAGCCGGTGGGATGAGCAGCGCCGCACTCTGACGGGGACTGTAGGGCAGGACCTCTCGCTGCCGAGCGTGGTTGCCGCCATGCTCGATAGCGAGGAGTCCTGGGAGGCGGTGGCCTCCTTTTGCGCAGAGGTTATGTCGCAAAAGGAGGCCGCGGAGCGGGTGCGCGTCCGCCGCGTCCTCGTCCGCGTCCGGCGCAGACGTACGGGGAGAAGGCGAAGGCAGTTCGCTGCTCGCCTGATCCCCTAGTGAGACCAGCGGGCTCTGGACAGGTACTCCGGAGCCTGCATTGCACGGCCTCACTCGTCTGGGTCGGAGGACAACCGACTCGCCCCTCCGTTGGCGCGGGAGCCCTGGCGTAAGCTAGGGCGGCCGGGCGGCGTCGTGGTGAATGTTCACTGATCCCACGGCGCCGACTCAACCGGCGAGAGGGAAACCCGGGGGGGTTTTAGTGGGGTAGACCTTCCAGTGTGGAGGGAGAGTCCCCACATAACCCCTGAGTCTCCCTGGGCTCAGGGGTATCCATAAAGATTTCCCCCCCGTCAAAAAAAAAAGGTACGTTAGGTTAAGTCAAAGTTAATTTCCTCGGAGAACTTTTAAGTAAAGTCAAGAAATGATGCTGGTTCATATGAAATTTTGTGTCGTGATTTTAAACAGTCGAGTTGCGGACACTAGCCTGTTACGTCATACTATACCGTACACGTTTGTTACCACGGTGTGGCTTCTAATCATCTATCTAAGGTTAGGGGTTGACTCATTGACGGGTTAGTCAACTGGTTATCTTGAAGCGTGTAACCGTTCCGAAATATCGGTTACACGCTTACATGCTCCAAGATCACGGGTTGATTCAATGACTTGGGTTTGACTTGGAGCGTGTAACCGGTCAGATATAAATAAAAAGATGTGATACCGTGATAAGAAACCTGTAACAAGTAAGAAATCATTCAGTTCATTAATTTATCTTGTTTGTTCAGACTCGCAGTGGTACGGACACCTATGTAAACAGTATGATTTTGGGTTGTGTTGCCATAATGCCATACATTTTGAGCGGGATCCTGGTAAGGAAAGTTGGAAAGAAGTTTTTGGTTATATCAGCTGGTTTACTGAGCATAGCCGCTACTTTATGGTTGAGGTGGTCAAGTTCAAGGACTGAAGTCGTAGGATTATTTGCTGCTGATATGGCAATTAGTCAAATCATTATAAGCCTTTTGCAGGCTACTGCTATTGAAATATTTCCAACTGCTACAAGGTAAATAAAATGACGATTCATATGTTCATTGTTTAAAAACTGAGTTATATTTTATTTTAAAATCGCCTTAGTGGTGTACAAATAAAATTCATTTATCGTAATTTAATATTAACTGAAATAACGCATAACTCACGTATTTAAGTCGAATTTTTGCTCGACATGTTTCGAACCAATTCGTGATCTTTAATCACGATTATGATTTTGTAGCATTGAATAAACTGGCAAATGATAGTTAAATAAAAGTAGATTCGATTATAGAACGTATTGTAATTTCAAAAGAAATTATTTTTAAGTATACTAGAGAACAATAGTACTGAAAATGTTGTGTGGCAGAGCAGAACCAGACAGGCCCACAGCAATAAGTTTTGTCTTGTGTTATTGGCAATTTATGACTTTACCTGAAGTTTTAAAAAATATATAGTTTCTTTTAAACCTTTACTGCATTTTTATTGTAGACTGAATATTTTGATTGATGTTGTGTTTCAGAACACTGACAATGTCATTAATACTGACGACTGGTCGTATCGGATCAATGGTAGCAAATGTTATGTTCCCTATACTTCTAGATATTGGGTGCATTGTACCATTCTATACCTTGGCAGGGTTGATGATCTGTAAGTATATTTTATAATGAAACATACAAGCGCGGTGTCTGATGTGGAAATCCCTGCATATCCATAAGTTTGTTTGAATTTACTCATTGCGCCTCACATAAAGATTTAAACTAAATCATGGGAAATCAAACTGTCAATCCTAATGATGGTGCTTTTTTTATGAGATCAGAAGTGGCACGCCAGTCCATTACAGTTGCAGTACCATTTAGTGCTTTAAATTACAAAGACTGATCTGAAGCAACTGCGCCCGTCACACTGAGACATAAGTTGACAAGGCCCATGTAATTTCTACTCTACTGCTTCTAAAACCTACAATATCATTGTTGTCGTAAGTCCGTATTTACCGATCCGAGAGGTAGGGTATTCCGGAGAAACTATGGGCTCGATGGCAAGACCAGGATACAGCGGGCGTCCGGGCCAAGCTATGGTGGACCCGGACTTCGGTATGGATTCACTGGGGGCTGTAGTGAGCACATATAAATAATGCCTATTCACTCTCGCCTTGAAAAGATCCAAGTTATAACTTAGGTAGAGTAAATTTACACTTGTGAAAACATTACTTTTGAAAACTTAAATGCTATGGAATTGACTTTGAATCTAATTTGAGTGGAACCTGGAGCCATGTCGTCTTTCCATGCATCTTTGTCTGACACATAGAATTCAATTTTGTAATATGACTTTTGAATTAAATTTTTAATGTACCTACTTTTTAAACTCAAGAAATAATAATCTTAACATATGCTCCGGAATCATATTGTAAAAATGTATACAGTTCCCCATAAACGAGTCATTAGCCTTGGTTGAACGAAGTCGTGGTAACAAGAGTTTGGACTTGGTCCTAAGGTTAATATAATATAATGTGGTCTCTCTTGTCTATCCATTATCCACTTGATGTGTTGTACTACACGCGAGGTGCCTGTAGACCTATCAAACAGGCTAGACCTAGTTTAGGATCCAGTCTCCGACAAATATAACTAATCTAAGTACCCTATTGTTAATATATGTACGTCCTGTAGCTTTGTGAGGAAAAAATAAATAATTTTGTATTGTATTGTTTTGTAATGTACCTTTCGTATTTATTTAGTTTCGAAATTGTTACTTGTTTAATTTATACAACATGTAAATGGCTTCAGCTAGTTAGTTATCGTATCCGAGGCACCCTAGGTTATAGTAAAAAATCAGCGGTTGGTTCCTGAGTAAACACCGACGCTGAACTATGGTATTTTTGCACTGCTACACACGTACTATATACAACTGGGCGTACTATATACGTACTATATATAACTGGGCGTCAGACAGTGCTACGACTTTGCTGTTATTTTCCTTTTTTATTATATTACATATTTTTCTGTTTTATGCATTTGTGTCTGTAGACACTAATAAACGATTTATCCATCGTAGGTATTGCGTAGTACACTTTTTTGAAATAATGTGGTGTAGTCTATCGTTTGTGTGGACGTATATTGTGCAATGGTATTTTCTTGCAAGAAATATTTATATTCTTTTAAAATATCTGGTACAACAAAATAGGAAGATATTATTACCGTTGACACAACGACATTTTAATAAAGTTGGACAAGTTACTACATGCTTATTTTTGCCTTGTTTTGTTCTCCAGGTTTAACCATACTTGCAATTTTCCTGCCCAAGGACAGCAAAAATTATGGCAAGAAAGAACAAGAATTATCCGAAATAAATAGTACAAAAAGTTACTCTTCGATACTGTTAATGCACAACAGAAGTGGATCGTACTAATGATGAATTCGTGTTATAGTATTGTATTTTGTGTAAATAAAATTTTAAGTAATAATTGTATCGTCTTTCAATTAACTGCACAGTAATCATCAAAATAATTGGAAGGGTTAAAATAACCAAAAATATATGCACTGTAAGGGAATGTGGTTCTCTCTTCCGTTGGATGACGTTACCAAAACAAGCCTAGTGAAACTCCAATTGTTCAGAAGATTTTTATTTTCACCTTCTATGTCGCCAATACAATTTCACCCTATATGCGGAAGGTTCGGGCAGTTGTTCCCAGTAAGGACTCGACTCCTGGAAACCGTTCCGCGAGATGAGGTTTTTCACCCTATATGAGCGTACGAAATGTCAGAAGACCCAGGTAGGAGTTCCCAAGAAGGGACTCAACTCCTGGCTGCCTTACTGAGCACTCTGTATTCTCAGCTTTCTCTTCCATATTAACAAAATTGGGTTCGAGTAGTCACCATTTGAGGGAAAATCTTAACACCGCGATTCAGAAATAACGCCAAATGGGTCAATGCCATCTAGCGGATTCTTAGAGAACTAAAAGTGAACAATCTGACTTAAGACCGTCTATTACATAAAGTAGGTGTGTGCACTCTTTATTAAAAATTACCTTGTCATACTGAATTTAATAGTCACTTTTGGTTGAATCTAAAACTAGTATATATCCACGCGTCTCAAGTCCGTACAGATTTTATTATCTATAGTGTTCCTTAATTAGAGAAAACGTTGACTTTGTTGACATTAGATTACTCATCCACTACGCAACATTTAAAAAAACAGAAAAAAAACTGGGGCATGTTGACAGTTGACACCATCACTTAGGTCTGTTTCATACTGCGTCGGCGTTGCGAGGCCTGAGCGGTGACGCTGCGTTGTACCACATATTATTATAAATTAGAAATACGTGTCACATGATGCGTCGATATTGCGCGCGGCAACAAAATATGTACCCATCGATCGGCCAAGGAGCCAAGAGATAAAATGGGAAGAGTCACTGTGGTGTGCATAAGTAAGCGGCGTAACGTTGTAACAACGTATTGCTCGTGTAGCACATAGTGCGTCGAAATCATACCGTTGAGAAGTCGCAACGCTCGTGTGGCATCGCTGTAACTCGTGTAGGAAACGCTCGATTGTGCATCATCGACAATGAAAATACAAATCGACAAATACAGTAACAATTGTAGTAATTTCAATTGCATTGTCAGGAAAAGGGTTAATCCAAGCAGCGGGTTAATCCAAACATAAAGCAGTGTTGCTGGATGCGGCACGTTCTGATCGTTTGATGGTTTTTAAACCTGAGTCTTTGATCTTTGCCGAGGAAATTGGGAGAGGGGAGAATCAAAAAAGGACACCCAAAATAATAATAATAATAATATCGAATTCTTAGGTTTTCGTGATTGTTAGACATAGGAAATGAAACTATTTTTCCGGATTTAAATCGCGTATATTTGCTTTTTCAAACAAACCGACGTTGCGGGCCCTTTACAGGTCCCATACCATAGTCAACCGTGACCATACCATACCATACCATAGTCAACCGTGACCATGGGACCTGTAAAGGGCCCGAAACGTCGGTTTGTTTGAAAAAACAAATATACGCGATTTAAATCCGGAAAAATAGTTTCATTTCCTATAATAATAATAGTTTATTTCAGTTGGTACGTAAAACATAGAAGAAAAATGGAAATCATAATTTTAGGAAATGAAACTATTTTTCCGGATTTAAATCGCTTTAAACAAGTCTGCAGTCTGCGAGCATGTCATGGATAAACCTACACATTCAATGAAGTTTGACAAACCCCAGGTCCTTGCAAAAGAAGTCCGTTATCTACCCAGGATGCTGCGAGGGGCCATTGAAATTTTAAAAAAATCCTAATTTCAACAGGGAAGATGGTTTCTCCGTACCACCAGTTTGGAATCCAGTATTTCCTCTGATGAAAAATCCTAAACAGACATAAGACTGCAGTACTAATTATAATGTTTTAGTTTATTCTAATTTCTATTATTAATTAATAATAAATTGAACATAATAAAAATTTATTCAGTAAAATAATTTGTAAAACTTAATGTAGCGTAAATTGGAATGTTTCGAAAATTAAAAATAAGGTATTTAATTAATGACTATAATAAAAAAATAGGGTGGTTTGCATTAATATTAGACATAACTGGTTGAAGACTGTACCACCTCAGTCAACCGTGACCATGGGATCTGTAAAGGACCCGAAACGTCGTTGGCAGCAAATAGGTAAGATCAGTAACGTCTGACGCGTGCCAACTATAAGTCTTGAAAGATCTATCTCAGCTCAGTTCGCCATTTTCGCTTTGTGTGGTGTGGTTGTGTCATGCAATTTCTCTAAAATCCCAAAAAAAGCCTTAGTGTGCCGTTTTGGAGTGTGAAAATGATAACCGCACCAAAAATATTTACCAAGGTGGTATTTCATATCATTGGAAAGTTATTTTAATAAATTTTCAATTTTCTGTTAATCGAAATTTTTTTTTTGCACGAAACGAAAGTAAAGCTTATACCCCTGCTGTATGGTCGCTTCTTGTTTGGAGAACTAAATTAATAACTCCAATTCTAGTAGCAGTAGAGCTCCTTGTGTAAGAGTTCGTCCAGGATAGTATTGCCACCAATCACGAATGTCAGCATTACTGTGTTCCGGTTTTGAAAGGTAATGGTGTAATTTAAAGCTCTGATTTGCAGTGTAACTGTTATGGACAGGCGTGTAACTTACCATCAGGCGCACGACTTGTTCGTCCCGTCACTTGATGTTATTAAAATAAACACATCCTGTACGCAAAAGTTTTCACAACACCTTTTAATCGAACGTGAAAGTGAATTTGGTTGTCGCCTGCACAAGTTTGGAGAGCTGAATTTTGTAGTTTCAAATTAAGAACGTATGCGTTTTGGCGACATCGGTTCTGATAGTAATCGTGGCCAAAGGCAATTACGTTGTTTTCTTTTCTTCCGTGAGTACTTCCGTGGACAAACTCCTTTCACAAGGAGCCCTAACGCTATTAATAGTTCAACTAATACGTAAAGAAAATTGGAATAAAAAAACAAATCATCATAAAATAAATTTGTGCCGTGGTGCTCAAGTAGCAATTTCAAGTCAGCGGTTGTGCGGTTTACGGCTCTGGATACTGCGTAAGTCAATCATCAAGAACATCATAAAGATGATTTCGATCTTATTTTACCAACACCATAAACAACAATTTTTGTTTCATGACTTTAATCACAAAAATCTCATCACAGAGAATGTAAAAAAATGCACTTTAAATTTGTTTTGCTGAGTTAAATAAATATAAAAGTGCATAGTACAGATTTTGACCACAGTGTCATAATACGACATTTTTTTTTTGTAGAAATCTACTACCTAAGTTATGTTGTAGTAGCATCACTTGCTAATGGTACAGTGTGAGACTGGCCTTACCGATTATTTTTACCATGATCTTGGCAAACAAATCTCAGTCGTTATGAACGTTGCGTGCTGCAGTGATGTGCTTTACATGTAATACGTTTATAACTATGCAAAGTATATTTACCTGTTGTGCAATGTTATACAAGATAATCGTAGTAGAAAAATAAAATAGAAAATAATACATAGTTATGTCTATTTCAATTGAAGCAGGTTTGTACAATATTATGCATGTTATTATATAGCAGGATCACAGATGGGCAAGCACGCGGGATTTTAATTGGGTTAAAACCTACTAACGCCCGTAATCGAGGACAGAAACTATTTACAACTAAATATTTCTAACTCGAGTTTTGTTAAATGTATATGATATTATTACAAAATGTTTGTTGCTTGCTTACATATTTTGCCTTTTTATTGTATCGATTCGCTTGAAAGTCGCATTGAAACGAATCGATATAAAAACTCATTGTAGTATATTTTTTAATCGATTTTTCATAAAAATCAAACCGTAATGTGCTTCCATCGAGTATATAACCAGAAATAGAGACAAAATGTCATTTAATTTGTTTGAAAACTATTCTTCCAAATCATTACAGTGACAACTGCACTCCAATCAGCCAGCCCGAATTCGAAGCAATTGACGGTTGTCGTCAAATGTTTCACTTTAAATCGAACAGTTTAACTTAAGCTTTGCTATAATGGACGAAAATTGAAAAATTAATTATTTAATTAAGTACCGATGGAATATGATTCCGTTTGTTTTGTAATTAGAGATGTTTTGATGTTTTCCCATATCACCAAATGAAACTGCCCACCATAGTTAGAGATATTATCTTTATTACAATAAATATAGAATATTTTTGGAATATACGGAGACGTACACACAGGTTAGTTGTTGGCGCACTGGTTGTTGGTACATTTTCAGCTTTCTAATTTGCGATTTCAGTGCAAACGAGAGTTGATATTTAAAAGTTATTTAAGGCCCATTTGCTTGATGAGTTACCAGGGATGGATGGCACATCCATCCGTCTTTATTTCTGGTTATATACTCGATGTGTGCATCCCTAGTAGTAAGTGAGAGTTCACAGGATTGTAGGATGAGTATTGTGTGGAGTTGCCTCTTTTTCGACTAAAAAGATTTTTTATGATTTTTAATACACATACATACAATCTAACACAAAAAAATCGGTGAGACGATTTCTAAAATCTCTCACAAGATGTCACATACGGCGCCGACAGACGAAAACTAGTACAAATATTTATAACAAAAACACATAGGAGAATTTCGTCAACACTTATATATATATATATATATACTTAATAACTTGACCTGTCTCAGCTGGTACAGAGCAATGCTACGGTACAGGCGTGGTCATGGGTTCAAGTCCCATCGGGTCGAAGAAAAGAAATAAAATTGTGTTAGTGATCATAGCAAACTCGTGGAATTATTCCACAAAAAAATATCAATAATAAATAAGATTTTTTACATTGAAATTTCTAATACGTACCAAATTACGTATTCGCCGTTTCTGTCCACGGTTTTGGGCAAAAATGAGTTAAAACCCGGTTAAAACCTTTGATTTTTTGAAATCAAATGGTTAGCACGATATTTTGTATCGAGCAGGTTTTGGCGATTGTTACACAATGGAATTGAAACTGTTTTTTTTTTTTGGGATCTAGATCATCTGCCAGCAGAGATCGTGGGACCTTTTAAACAGTCCGAAACTTAGGTTTATTAAAAAAAAATATACCTAAGCGATATATTTCCGGAAAATAGTTTCATTTAAAGTAATTCAGAGACTAACAATTTGCCTAGGATCTATTCTCTTCTACATTTTTAATGGGTGCTTTTAACTTTTTTTTTAAATAATATCAAGTGACGGGACAAACAAGTCGTGCGCCTGATGGTAAGCTACACGCATGTCCATAACAGTTGCAGTGTCACTCAGCTCTTTAAATCGCAAAGATCTGAGGCCCACTGCCACTGCGCCCGTCACCGGCATAAGTTGACAAGTCCCATGTGCCTGTAATTTCACCAGCACCCCTTACCCTTCAAAACCGGAACACAGTATTGCTGACATTACTGCTTGGCGGCAGAAGTAGGTAAGATGGCAGTACTTCCCTGGACGAACTCTTTCACAAGGAACTCTACTGCTAATAAAATATGCTAATAAAATGTATGTCTCAGAGTGACGGGCGGAGTGGAAGTGCCTTTCCGATCTATGCGATTTAAAGCTCATATAATATTACAAAAAAAACGATGTATCTAAATAACTAAGCACATCACAACATCTCCATTTAAGTAACTAATGACGAACGTTTCAGGAATGTTTTTCTTTGATATCATAAAAATACAATTACTTCAATTGTCACATTTAAATCTTAGGCCTAAATTATACGTTACTTGTCATAAAGCACTACAGTACCGACACGCTATGGCCATCATTTTGTCACAGTTTTGACATATTACAATAGTGAGGTCAAATCTCAATTAATTATTGAAAAACCTTTAAGTAAATGCGAGTCGCATCTATAAGTTTTTAGATTTGTAACAAGTATTGCAAGGGGTAGCTGCGTGGAGACAGAAATAGATAAGGCGGCAGTACTTCCTTGGACGAACTCGTTCACAAGAAGCTCTACTGCTACTGTCATGGATAGGCGTGTTACTTACCACCATACGCACGACTTGTTCGTGCCGTCACTTGATATTATAAAAAACATCCTTTGAATAAAAGCAATTCGTGTCTAAAAAATTTAACATAATTATATTCAACAATTCTCTTTCGAATGCTGTCTTATAATAAAAGCTGCTGTATAATAAAGGCTGATAGGGGAGAGTGGAAGAAAAATACTTGTTGTGCTGACCCGTAGACAAGAAGACGAAAGTAATGTAGGATCATGAATTTATATAATCTTTAATGACATATCCAGCTAGCCGGAATATATAGGTGTTGTCGTGCTCAAAAACATAACTGAGACAACTGAAACGACTTTTGCATTTACCACGGGGGTATTTAATGCGTGATTTGATTCCGTCCGTTCAACCTGGTTCAAACGCAGCTAAGGATTTTCACCATTTAAGGTCACATTCCCACAATTCTCACGAAGTGAATCGATTCCACGTTCATTATGCGAACAACTGAGGAATGAAATTCTTCGCCGCCTTCCGTTTTACACGAGCACTACAAACCGGGCCTTTAAGAGAGCGGGAAACTTATACGGCAACGTGTACTATACTCGACTACATGTTCACTTTATACTTTAGCTCCTAGCGGTTGTACTAACTGGGTAATTTAATCGAAATTGTTCTTAGTTATGTTTGATGAACAACTGTTCCGCTGTTTAAAGATCATCAGCTCTTTTTCCAGTTTGTGTGGTGATTTGGAGTGCACGAATTTTTGCTTTGAATCGATTTTTTGGAACATATTGGATCATATGCCTCTGAATCTATCCACAAATCGGATCATATGGTTTTGAATTGATCTCAAATCAGGAAAAGAATCATTTCATCTCTAAAAAATAAAATATTTTGACAATCTTCTCGGTCTCAGTCCGTTATGGCTTTCATTTAGAGTTATATTAGCTAGTATCGTAGATATATTGTACTTAGATATTGCCAAACTACTTTTCTTGCAGACGGACATAAAATAAGATTAGCCTTATGATTCAGTAGAAGTTCAGAAAGAGACTGTTTTATTGAATTTATGAATATGATCTAGACGATTCGATTCGTCATAATATTGAATCGATTTGTTTGAAAATCGCTTTAAAATGAATCGATACAAAAAAAATACTAGATCGTATACACATTTAATTTATTTAATTACATTTAATTTATTTCATTAAGAAACACGCCTATCCATAACAATAGCAAGGCCACTCAGTGCTTTAAATCACAAAGATCTGAGGGTCACTGAAACTGCGCCCGTCCGTCATCCTGAGACATAAGTTGAAAAGTCCCATGTGCCTGAAATTCCACCAGCACTAATGCTTGTAATCAGCTATTCATGATTTCAAGCCATTGACTTACAAATAAATGGACGACGGGACTAATACACAAACCACGAAAAAAATGTCCCAAGTCAACCTATTTAAACGTAGTGACATGTAAAGGAATATGAAAAAGCTAAAACGTTGAATTTAAGTTGTAATGTCATCGCAGTACTGTCTAATTTTGATTGCTTCGCTGTCAGTCGAACAAACGAAGACTAAAGTGTGAATGACGCTCTGTATACGATTTTAACGCCCTATAGGTTCGGACACTTTTTAGCGCGGACCCGACGTCCATATAATTGTAAGTCAATGTTTGAAGCGTTTGAATTACGGCTAAATTGTGGACGACCTGAAAAAGGCCAGATCTAGAGTACTGTTAATAACGATCTGGGTTGTCATGGCGAAAAATGTGTGTAAAGTACCAGACCCATCGATATTGTCAAAAAGGAGTATCAGGAATCATAGTAAGTGGTCTTTCCAATATCCACGTAAGAACGAACGGCCCATGGACATAGGCGGTAGAGATCGATATACGGATCTATATGTTTTCCAGATAAAGATGCCACGTATCTAGCAACGCCAATGCAAGAAATAAACGCAGCTTTAAAAGTATGTGCCTTCGGTTGGTTCCACATAAAATTGCTTATAAGCTCGTTCTTCGCCATGTTAGGAGGGACATTTATTACCAACACGACGCCCTACATTTTACCGAACGCAGAATGCGATTTGAATATGGATTTATTGCAGAAGGGTATCATTAATGCCGTTCCTTTCGTTGGTAAGTTTATTGCGTTTACCTATTTCTACCAAAATATTTTATCACTAGTTAAAGGTTTCTTATTATTTTCCTGAAATTTCGGAACGGTTACACGCTCCAAGATTACGAGATTGAAAGTCTTATCACTTTCAATCTCGCTGAATTTCCGGGAAAAAAAAACTTGATGCAGTTTCGAAAATCTCGGGAAAAATGAAACCTCATCTCATCTCCCTCATACTTATAAGTAGCTAAAACATAACATTTTAATCAAGTTTTGTATTAACTTAAATTATGAAAAAAAAAAAATATTAATTTGTTTAATTTTTGTATTGGGTAAGTAGGTATGAAACAAAATTCGTTTATTATAGTTTCAGATAAAGAGGACCTGATGTTATTACTATCGTCCTTCAATCTCCATAGATTTTATTAAGCTCCACTCTCCAGTGTTGCCTTGTCCATGTAACCAAAATAAAAATTATAACTTTAAAATAAAAGACCTCAAAAGTGTGTGGAATACGTCTATTTGCCAAGTTACATTGAAATCGGTTAGCCGAAAGTGGATGTAATTCAATAAACCAGATTCATCCCCCATTTTCCAACCCTTAGAGGTGAAATATTATCTCAAATTTGAATGATACTACTATCCCTTGTCCAACAAAAGAAGAATCATCGACACCGGTTCACAAAATTATGTCGGAGTCATTTTTTTGAAGTCAGTTAAAAATGGCTGTTGTTTTACTAGTTTTATAACACTGCTTAATTAAGTTACGTAAGTCTCATTAGTCTCGATATTCCCAAGACTGAAAGTAACATTCTCGAGTTTCGAATATGCCAATACATTGTAGATTGGCTGACTTATTTACTTAATGAGCTATCACGAATGACTATACCCACAAAAAAAATTTTACATATTTTTTTTCACGTTTTAAGTGTTTCGGTATGGCCCACCATCCTATAGTATATTATAATTAATTAATTGTTAAGTTTTTGATATTATATTATATGTTCTTATCTTGTAGATCCTTCTTTTATTTCAAGCCTACATTGATTTTGAATAGAATGTTTCCACTTTGACACAACAATCGTTTGTGTAGAAATCTTCCCTCGTACAGGTATTAGAGCACAAGGGGCACAACAACAAGTGCTGCATGGATTGTGTTGGAGCACCGCAGTCACATTGGCTTAGACAGGCACTTCTGAACCCCCATTTACACATCTTGTCTCTGCAGCGACCTACCTGAGTGCGAAGTCGATTCAAGGACTTCCACACGGGCAACCGCAGTAATCTGGTACTAGTTGCTCTTGAGTGATGATGAAAACTAGTGGTGGGAGGATTTTTCTGTGCCCACAGAGTACACCCAGTGGCCGTCTGAGGGTCACTCGTAGCCTTTGTATGAAAGTTTTTATAATTTTCTTTCGCTTCCAGGAATGCTGCTCTCGTCGGTAGTAGCAGGATTCTTAACCGATACTTTTGGTCGCAAGAAATTCATTGTCTGTGGTTATGCTGGCATTTTTTTCTTTACTGTGATATCAGCCTTCAGTCAGACTTTCGAAATGTTGATGTTCAGCAAATTCTTCGAAGGAGTATTGTAAGTGGAACATTCACTATCTCCGTACCCTTGGTATATTAAAGCCACATCTGGGGGTCTACTCTTGATCTCCGTCTAACATCCGTCCGAAGCAATTACTGTCAAATAAGTAATTTTCGACAAAATTAAAAGACAAGTATCAAGAATGAAGCTTCATTCGCATCACGCGTCTTTTCATTTGGTTAAGTATTGCTTATTTGGCAGTAATTGTTTAGGACGGATGTCGGACGGAAATCGAGAGTAGACCCCCTGATAATACGTCAAAAGTGCTTTTATCGCATGAAAATCATAAAAACAATACGAACTTCCTGAATCAAATTACTCTAAGTGAAATTTTATAACCCTTCCATTTAAGAATAACAACAAAGTTATATGTAAATTATTTTCGTAGAATCTTGAAAACGTTTCTCCTGAATAGTTAATATGTTCCAATTAAGCCGTAATATTTATTAAGTTGTAATAAGTACAACAGGGGTGCGTGTTTTCATGGTTTTTTAAAATTAATATCAAAAATTTTACGCATAAATTTATAAGTCACAATAACATCGCCAAAAAATTCTTGTATTTTTACAATGTGAATCGAAAGGGTCAATTATAAGGTTTAGTTCCTTATAAGTAACTGCTATGGATAGGCGTGGCTTATGACCAGGCACACGACTTGTTCATTCCGTCACTTGGTGCCACAAAAGTACCTTTTCTTCCACATTCTATGCCTAGATAAGGTAAGACTAAGATACTTTGAATACAGTATTACTTACATTTAAAAACAAAATAATATCTCCATGAGGCCAAATGTCTTATCTACAATATTCAAAGTAGGTACTACCCTCCGAGTCCCATAGCCGTGAGATGCCCTTTATATGTGTCTATTTGTTAC
Organism: Hyposmocoma kahamanoa; assembly: GCF_003589595.1. Classification (NCBI taxonomy): domain Eukaryota; kingdom Metazoa; phylum Arthropoda; class Insecta; order Lepidoptera; family Cosmopterigidae; genus Hyposmocoma; species Hyposmocoma kahamanoa. Next base: position 4,433,965 of record NW_020653852.1, on the reverse strand, counting down.
GAGTATCTAATTAATTATTTATTTATGTTCTTGTCGTAGGGAACCCTCAAAGTTAGGTACAACCATTTACAGGAGAGGTCTACGTCCCAAAGTGGATTTTAATAATGATGTCACTGAGAGATTGTTCCCACTGTGTCCCATTAATGTGGGACGACTTTTAAATTGTTTTTTTATCTGCAATAGAGTTTTGTCATGTATTTAGCACCAGGCAACAAGCATAACGGGGCAGTTTCCCAACAATTGTATTTTGATTGACGTCATTGTTATTGACTCACCGAATGCGTCGCATTTCATTGGTTACTTCATTTCTGCAAACAGAAGCAAGGAAATGGGATCAACTGTAAACTTTCCTATCACTTTATGTAAACGTGATAAGATAATAATTTGTGTAATAATTTGTATATTTCTTATACCTGTGTTTAAATTGCGTATTTGTGTTATGAAATATATCTTTGAAGGATGTTTGTAATTATTTAGCAACTCATGTGTTCGTATTATGAAACATGATTTTAAACATCAGTCGACCGTGTCCATGGGACCTGTAAACCGACCGAAATATTGGCAAAAAAGCAAATACACGCGATTTAGAACCGAAATGATATTTTCATTTCTTTAGTATAATCACTAGTCTTCCCTTGTTAAAAATAGTTTTCACGAAAAATATGCCCTTTGTGTATTGCATTCATAATCTGCTTCGAAATAACCAGCTATGTTTAGTAATATCGATTTCAGGTGTAAAATATCTTCAAAATATAATTTATTTAAAATATAAATTCTAACTGCTTCCGTAGGCGAACGGTTACCATGCTGGTTTACCATATAAAGGTCCCGTGTTCGATTCTCGGGCTGGGAGAAATACTTGTATGACCTAGATTTATTTCTCTGGTGAGTTTGGTGTAATTTGAGGTTGTCTATCTGCGTGTCCACCCGCGGCACAGGGTTTCCCTAGTTATCATTATTATTGTTATTATTATAGTTTCTTTATGAAATGCATGACGTATCATGAGCCTATTACAGTCCACTGCTGGACATAGGCCTCTCTTAATGTGCGCCATTTCGCTCGGTTCTTAGCTTGTCGCAGATCATCAATCCATCCGGCCAGAGGGCGTCCTACACTATGATTACCGAATCGTGGACTTCATTTAAGAACTCGTCTCCCCTAAAGGTTATCGGTTCTTCGACAGATAACTCATTCTACTAGCTATGTCGACGATCTTGTTTTTTTGTCGAATCTTAACCTTTAAGGTGCCTACAAATTTCCTCGACACTATAGATCCTTAATATCGATGGACAATATAGGCACCTTTAGAGAAACTCCGAGCATAACTCGTTCCATTTCTCTTTAGACTTAATTTACTGGTGGACTAGCCGAATCGTGTGTGTCCACATCTTGGCTCCGTGAGTCATAACGTCAAATTCAGCATTCTACCGAACGCGCATACCATATGCAATAGCAAAGCTTTGTTATCAAATTTTGTGCTATGAGTAACAAAATACTAATAATAATAATATAACTCTATAAAATACATACAGAAGCTGAATATTGGCAATTATCAATCTCTAATAGCCCGTAGTCCACTATTACTGGCCCAATGCGGCTTGGGAACGCGTATTTCTAGGGTTGTGAATCTTTAAATATCTTCATTTATCTACACAATACAAAACAAACGAACGTTACGGTCGAGATATATATTATTAATAATCTTCGACTTGTGTTTTTATTCACCATTGGCGGAGAGGACCTTAAAGGTAACTTAACCCTTGCTCGGAAAAGGGAATAATAGAATAATAATTGGTTGCTGACGATGTTGAGCGCTTATGGCTGAAACTGCTGTAGTTATTATTGAACAAATATTAGGAATATTTAAAAACCAAAAATACAGATCTGCAACAAGCACTTAGAAAAATTCGTAAAGTCAGCTAGTTCGTTCCGTGGCTTAGTGGGCATAGCGTCTGACACGGTTTACTGGAAGACGTTGGTTCGAATCCAAGCGAATTGAAGGAGTTTTTCTTAGTCTTCGATCTTGGTATTAATAATTGTAACAAATTATTGGAGTAATTTCACGAAAATAGTTTTTAATTAACACGTATTTATGTATTGTAATACAACTGCAGTCGATTTGTTTAGGTGCTTGACTAAATGTCAACAATTTTGAGATGTCTATTTAATTACATTTACAAAATGATTTTTACTTAGCTTCAAATATACAAAATACAAATATTTAGCTTCATATGAAATTGCGTGCCTATTTTTATACCTTTTGATTTGCAAAGTACAGTTTCAATAAAAAGATGTATCAAGATTGTTTACATTTAGTTAAGGGCCTAAACAAATGGACTTTATTTTCTTTTCCTTCCAAAGCTTTCTCTGAATTCCATGTACGCCGACGACTTTCTTTTTGACAAAAGTTTATTCTTGTACTTTTTGATCTAATTTTTCTTAATCTTCAATGAGATTTCCACAAAATTTGACATTTTATTTACAGATGTATCTGAAAATAAACAAAAAAATAAATAAACGTCTGTCACTTTTTCTTAGATCAGTTTTTTTAGAAAAAAAAATTTTTTAGGGGTTTCTCCTAATACTTTTAACATGAACCCAAGAATACACCTCTGATAAAATATCTCATTTTTTCTTGTGAAAGTATAAAGAATAAATGGGCGTGTCCGAAAAGACAGATGCGAGTGGATGAAGCGAAATATGTACGTCAAGATTGTAACGGAAGATGTTTCATATTCGCTGTTTTCTCCTGTGGGAGATATGATCCTGTATATTTCTTTGATAATCATGTTCAGTGACATATTAGAGGAGATCCGCATCCAACGAATAATGGCTTGACAAATAAAATATTGAAGCCCTCTCCTTAATATTATTGTTAGAAGTAATTATAATTAAATTAAGTATCTGGAAAGACGTCGTTCTATCTTGTACTAAGAACCATTTTTTAAGATATGAAGTGTTGGGACGAACAAATCGACACGCATACTGCTGCAGTGGTAGGTAATCAACACGCATACTGCTGCAGTGCAACTCAGAGCTTTCAAGCACAAAGATCTGACCACCTTGAGACATAAAGTTGGCAAGTGTCATGTGCACAGTTAACCTGAAAGCAGTAATGCTCAGTTTTCTGCTTGGTGACAGAAAATGATAAGGTACTTCCCTAGACTAACTCTTTCACAAAGAAGTCTATTGCTACTAAAAATCTATTTAAAGTAACGCACGAATCTTTTATCTTTCACACACTGTTTCAAATAGTCTATGAAAGTAGTCAGCGTCAGAATTAGCTAAACTCTCTAATTAGCTTATAGCTACACAATCCATTCAAAAGTGATTAATGTGTAAACTGAAAACAAATGAAAAGTGTGCAAATATTTTTTTATGATATCTAGAAAAAATCGTGCACCTGGTGGTAAGCGACACATCTATTGCTAACAATTGCTTTAAATCTTAATCCACTCAGAGCTTTAAATCTTATTATCTGGCACTGTGCCCGTCACCCACCAGCTTTATTGCCCTTCAAAAGTACAATGCATTATTTTTTTGCTATACTGCTTGGCGGCAGAAATAGATTTGGTAGCTGCAATTCCCTATACCAACTCTTTTACAATTTACTATCCTTCACAAATTACTAAATTTAATTTTTTATACTATATACATTTATCTATAACTTGTTTTATATCTATGTAATATTTTTTACCTACAGTGCAGTGGTTTTCTGTACCAAAATTTGAACCCCACATCAATTCAGAAATGTTTTAGTTTTGGAACATCATATTCATAAAACTTTTTATCTTTCCATTCCAGGTTTGCATCAGCACACAGTGCCTGTACAACTTTGACGGCTGAATTTTGTCACAAAGACATAAGAGACCGCGTAATGTTGTTCCAATCTGCTTATAAGTCCGTAGGTCAGATTGTTCTATCTCTTATTACATGGGCCGTTCTTATACAAGATTGGAGAGTTGCAGTTTTTGATGGGCATATTGGTGAGTATTGTAGCGTATTTCGAAATATAGAAGAAAATTTTGTAGTACAATTTAGGAGACACCCTGTTAAGATGGCCAATTCTGAAGTCATTTAAAAAGCAAAGCCAAATTGGCCAGTAAAACGCTTCGACTCCTCAATAAGGCTAAGCAGTATTTCACGCCAAATCATCGAGTTTTATTACATAAAGAGCAGGTACGACCTCATGTGCTGCTCGCATGTCCTGCTAGATTCGCTTGACTCCATCCAATGTTGCGCTGTCCGTGTTGTCGGCAATCCCAAACTGACAGACGGTACAACAAACCTTGATCAACTCAAAGGCTGGCGACGCATACAGCTCCTCGAGTGTTGTAAACATCCATCCACTATCTCCCAGAAAGTCGTCTTGTCATTATACCACAGAAAAACATACATTTAACAGATTGAAGGAACCTGATATTAGGTTTCAGTGATGCGTTCTATGCAGGTGATGTTCTTTATTTTGCTGTGAGTAAGGACCTAATGCACTGTAGATAATTACGAAGTGCAGCCACTACAGTAATAATGAGACCATTGAATTTTAATATAAATTTTGTATAAAGTTTGCTTACGGTTTTGCAGAGTTATTGTTAATATGTTAGTATGTTAATCTCAATACTAATTGAGTTTCACTTTTCTTCACTGCGGTCCCTTTCGCACTTTTGATATCCTCACATATAACAGTGCCTACTATTCCATTGTGAAATTTCCTCCCTGAACTTACTCGACGATCCCCTCCTATTGATTCCTACAAACAATGCGTCAAAGCACACTTCCTAAAACTCCCTAAGTTTGGTCTTTTTCCCCTATTTCTTCTTTATTGTTATTATTTTCCTGTGTTTTTCCCACAAAAGTTCATAAATAAATATTTTTGTAAACTTATTTATGTAGTTTTGGTATTCAATATATGCAGTGCATTAATTTGAAATACTTTTATTAGGAAATATTTCCTAAATTTCCTGAATGAAATTGCTACGTAGCGATGAGGCCATCTGTTGTATACTGAGTAATACTTATATTAATATTATCTTTTGTTGGAGTAACTTTTAACGTGCAATAACGAATATTTCATACAGTCATTTATCAATTCATTCATTCATAATCAAATAGGTAATTGGCATTCTCCTAGCCTTTATTGAGGTCCGCCAAAGTATGTTATTTAAAGCGGCTGGTATATAATCTTTGTATTGAACGCGCTAAAAAGAACTTTGCATATAACAGCCCATATATCTGCTAAATATGATAGCAAATACGGCAAATTTTCCTTTTTGTTACGAGTATAATACCTTAACTCTTATAAAATGTAGTTTATGACAGTGAGCGTTAATATGTTTATGATAAAATTTGACTGTACATTTCGAGTGCTAAAAAAACAATTAGTAAGAGTAGAGCTCTTTGTGAAACATTGTAATATGAAAATTGTGTATGAGGGTAACGAATCCAGTAACAATAGCCCTTAGATCTTTGTAATTTAAAGCTCTAAATAATTTACATGGATAGGCGTGTCGCTTACCGCCAGGTGCGCGGCTTTTTTTATTTTCGACTTCATATAATATTCATAAAAAACATCACAACTGAAGAAAATCAAGCTTATGTTTATGAATTATCGATGCACTTGTTCATTTGTTTTCAGTTTGTACATTGACTTATTTTAGAAGAGTTACGTAGTTATTGGGTAGTTTGAGTAATCAGATAATTTGGACACTATCTATATTCGTTAAGTATTTGAACCAATGTGTAAAAGAATGATAAAAGATTCCTGCGATTCCTAAATAGATTTTTAGTATAGGACATAACTACTCCTTTCCTGATGTTTATTTAGACGTCATTATAATACAAGGTCATTATTGTACAAGACTATCATCGTCAAAACGTTATTCGTCCTATTGTTGGGGAGGTCTCATCTAAATACGGGATAAGAGATCCGCCGCACTGCCCTAGTGCAAGTTGCGGACTTCCCACGTTCTAAGGGTTGTGATCACGATGTCTGCTTTCACCGTTACGCAGAAGTATTACTAGTGAACATTGATATATGTATATATGGATTGGTAAATGTCACAGGGATTCGAATAATCGATCTCTCAATTAAGAAGCAACAGTCCTTCGACTGGGATACCCCGCTTCATTGTTAATGTAATTTATTTTTTATTTTCCTTCCAGTTCTGAACACGTGGAATGTCTATCTTCTTATAATTTCGCTGTTTTCCTTCATGGCCTGTGTTCTATACAGCTTTCAACCGGAAAGTCCGAAGTATTTAGTGGCACAAAATAGATTGGATGAAGCCCGGGAAACGCTCATAAAAGTATACCTAACAAATACTGGAAATCTCGTGGAAACTTTTGAAGTAAGAAATGACAGAATATTTTTTTGGAATTTTAAATATATTTGGAAAATTTATTTAGTATTAAGAATTAAGTCGCGAAATGCACGAATTACATCGTGAAATGCACGAAATCTTTTGAAAGGGAACTTGGAAGTAAAAGTACATTTACAGCCGTTTTCATTATTAAACATTCAAGCGTATTGCAATAAAGTCTTCTAGGCACTTGATTGGTTACGAATAACATTTTCATACATTCCCATATTATTAACAATGATCATCAAACACCCCAAATAAATTATACTTATTCTGTAATTCGTAACCTGACCAAAATCAAAAACAAAATGTGAATTGTCTACGTTTTCATGTTCTACCAAACAGCAGTCAGTCAGTTAAAACAAACAAATCAGCAAGGCTAAAATTTACGGATCGTAATCAGGTTAACCACTTTAAACGAACAACGTATGATTACGAAGGCACCTTTGTAAAGAATATAGCTATTATTTAAGTTTTGTAATTAGACGTCCAAGTTTGAAGAAGGAAATTTTCATTTTAGAACAAAATGAAGTTTTAACTTATTGGAGAGTTGAAAATTAAGGAGTTAGGCAACGAGTCAATACATGAAATATCGTCATAAAGCAAAATATGAATTTGGTTGTTCCTAAAGTTTTATCATTGACCCTTACACAAACTACTTATTACCTGTGCTACTAATGTATAAGGGTCTATATACAGGGTCAAGGTCATAATCCACTACAATTGGATAAATGTTTTCGAAGAATTTATTGAACTTTCTCCAATGTGTAGTTTCGTTATCAATGATATGAAACTAACATGAACTTAATTTCAACTCTTTTATTGATAATGCAAGGCATATTAATATATAATACCGAGGTAGTATTCTGCCCTCCGCTGTCTAAAACGCGGCTGTGTGACAAAGACAAAAAGAAAACAAATTACAAAATATTCTATTGAGATTTTTTTTTAAAAACCATAACCCAGTTTTAGAATACTGAAATTGTTTAACTATATTTCAGCTATCCATCGTAAGGGTAAGTTGCGAGAATTCGAACACGTCAATTAATTTTAACTGTTTTTAAACGAGAAATTAGTGCTCTACCTTTTGCTATTTAAAACGGATATTTGACCACGTATCTCTTAACCGCGTTTTAGATCTATGGTTTTAGTTAGTGGACGGCAGTATGGGAATCATCTTTTTTACATTTAATTCAATCGATTCTTCTTGAAGACAGCAATAAAATGAAAGTATCACGCCAAATAAAAAAATCCAAACAATCAAGGAAGTTTTAGAAACACCAAAACGTATTAGCAAATAATTCATTACATATTTTCTTTTCAGTATGCTAACTTGTGGAAAGACAAGCAAAAATCAACAGAACAGATTGAAATCAAAACGACACTGTCAAATCGACTTTTAGTAGGATTACACAACATTAAGCCGATTTTCAAAAGGCCATTGGTTTCTATATTGATTCTATTCTCTCTTTTAAACTTCCTTATTATGGCAATGTAAGTACACATCCTATTTAATTATTTATAGCGAGTCTCTTTGTACACTCACGGCCGTTAGACTGGGCTTTGATGTTGTAGATATACCTTAAGGTTAGATAGTAATAGAATATGTAATATTAAAGGATGATGGGACGAACATAGGATGACATGGCACAAATTGGACTAGTACCTATGAACGAAATATCGAATATTAAATAATTACAATCATTATTGTATTAAGTTGTGCTCGAATATTTAAAATAATGTACGAAAAGATTGTAGATTACATATCCGACGATATATCTCATACATAGATGAATGCGATAGTATTTTTAACTCTGATTTAAGTATTATCTTTTCATTCTTATTACCAACGTTTCAGAGGAGTCAGGTTTTTGTCATTAGCTTTATAGAGAATTTCGATTTTAGGTACAACATAATCAGATTATGGTTTCCGCAACTATCAACAATAGTGGAGCATTATTATGGAAAAAATGGTAATTACGAGCTCTGCGTAGTGCTAGATGCTTACACGGAAGATTTGAGATTAAGAAATGTTAACATTACTGACGTTGGTTCTGAAGTTTGTGTGCCGGTGAGTATTTATGATATTTTTGAATTATTAACCTACATTGTTTTTTATTTGAAGGGTTTGAACCTGTGAAGAACTAGAAGAATACAATACTTACTTATGCCATCATAGCTCACTTATCTATCAATTCAATGGAAATCTAGGGTAATTGGCGGTCTGAATTGTACGATTAGCTATTACTTGGTACTTGAAATGAGATAAGAAATAAAAATGTTATGAATTTATAACTTCCAAATAACGAAATTCACAGAAACTCGACTGTCCCAACTTTGTGACAAATATTTGTATTATGGTAATGAGATCCTTCTGTTTCTTAATAATTATTTTGAATAAACAATAAAAAGTTTTAAAACAGCTAACATTCAAATACAATCAAAGTAAAACTTTAATAAAAGTTATTTAAAAGGGGGTCTGAGTGATAACTTTGAAAATATTTCACCGCACTGAAAGCAG
>NW_020653852.1:4372465-4425074 GCF_003589595.1 Hyposmocoma kahamanoa | reverse complement strand
TCGTGTAAGTTTTTGTTAGTACTTAAAGAAAATTTTGTAAATGGTCATGAGTAATCTGGTTACCTATCACACGTTACAAAATCCGGCGACAATATTGAAGGTGAAAGTAGCAAAAGGTCTTTTTGAGATGGCTATACGTACAGTGCATCAATTGATCCATATGGTCTTGGAGATAAAGGAGTCGTCGTTAGTTTTATAGATGATGAAGAAATCGATCCGTTAACATTATTAAGGTCCAAAATATGTTTTTATGAAAATCGTGCATTCGCGTTTTAGACCAAAATTTGAAGTAAATTGTGAGCATATTGCACACAAAGGGCATATAAATATGAAAATAAATATATAACTAATAAATTTTGATTACTCGATGTGCTATTGATACAAAATGTTCGTATACGCTATGTTGAATTGGTTGTGAATAACGAGCAACATCGATCAGTTTGAGCCAAACGAGTATGTCTCCACGGGCCGACGCCGACATCAACTCTTTGCGCCTTTGGCACACTTGCTGTGCTGACAACGCGCCCACGAAACGTAGTCTCACGTTGCAAAATTGTCTGGTCGCTGAGGTCCAGGATGTTGACATCTTTTACAACAGCATTAGTAAACTAATTTGTAAATCAAACCTAGCGTATCATGTGTGTAGTATAAGTAATCAACATGTAGCGTTTTGGTTTTCTGTGTAGGTTTACATTGTGTTTTTGTAAATAAATATATATATACATGTCGTATAAAAACTTACTGACGCACAGTAGGACGTTCCTATGGTCGTCGATGTAATATTGCATAGAAAGACCGTATGTATAGTTGCCACTGATGTTGGTCCATAAAGAAATAAAATGGTTTCTGTTTGTTTACCACATAAGTATATTTCTCTCTCTCTCATCTTAAGTTAATATCTAATGGAAACTGGTTTCAGACGCGCAGCGGCTCCGAAACTTACATAAACAGTATCATCCTAGGCTTCATTTGCCTCACTCCATTAATGTTAAGTGGTGCTTTAGTCAACAAATTGGGCAAAAAATTATTGTTACTAGTTTCTGGAGTATTAACTGTAGCAGTCACAATCTGGTTAAGATGGGCAAGTTCAAAGGCGGAAGTGGTGGGACTCTTCGCTGCTGACATGGCTATTGGGCAGACTATGATGAGTCTTTTACAGGTTACCACTGTGGAAATTTTTCCTACTACCACCAGGTAAGTATTGGAATTATCAAAACTGTGCATATTAATACTATCCATATAATAGATTAATGTTCCCATAAATGTACTTCTTATTAATGAATTCAAGCTATTCCCTTTGTACATATTTTACCGTATCAAGACGTATGTCCCCTTTTAACTATACGACTTTGGAAGTTAAAATTAATTTCCAATCTTTAAATATTAAATGTAAGATTTCATATTTTCTTTTTCATCCTAGTTGCAATCATATTCAGTAGATATCAGGATATCATATGTGTCAGGACAAACCACCAAAAAATAAATATTAATCTTAAGACCTTCCAAGCCCTCCAGGTCTTTTGTGTTTCAATCACTTATCTGAAACAATAGACTATTAACCTTTTGTTTCTGAGGTTGAATGACATGAACCCAATAGACATAGACGCCTAAGGTTATCGGTCGATCTATTTCAATGTCCTTGGGATACTGTCACACAAATCGTATTCGTAATTGCAAACGATATCATGTACATATGTATATTGCAACAATAGATAGAACAGAGTTAGGAAACCGCCTTTGTAGAAGTTTGAATCCCCTTAATGGCTTGTATATGTTTCTCGAATTAATGTGCACATTACATATTGAGGATCGTGTTCTGAATTGGTTCCACAAAGAATCGAGGTCTTGTTCCAATAATTATTATTGGCAACTTCAAATATAGGACATGAAGTATGTTTTCGGATCTACAATCGCGTATATTTGTTCGATTAAACAAACCAATGTTTCGAGATCTTTAGATACAGATTCCATAATTATAACTGACTGATCGTGATTCCGTTTCGTTTCTAAAATAAATGGGGATCGTGAAATCTTAAGAAATCAAAGCATAAGTGTTCCTGGACTGTTAAAGTTTAGGGTATAGAAGACTTGTAATATGGGAATACTGAACGCATTTTGTACCCTTACATTTCAAATTCTATCAATACAATAATTTTTTTTAAATTTTTTTTTCTATCAAGTATTGCCTTTAACATTCTTATCGTCTAAGTCTACGCATGCCCGCCAGCCAACTTGGCGGCTAAACAATTACTTCCTACAATGTAACCGCTGAAGACATCGAAGTTATGAAGACGGAGGAAACTTCGTAATTCGGACTCATTTTAACTTTCCATCTCTCTCACATACATACATTTATCTCGTTCACTCGCATATTAAGCTGTGTAAGCAAGAAATACCTACCTACATCTTTCAAATGTAAAGGCTTACTTTAAATTTGATCACGGCGAATCATATGCACAAACGAATTTGCAGTCAATAGCATAGACAGCTGATAGTTGAGAATGCGCTGCTGATAGTTGAGACTACGCTTATCTATTATTAGGAAGTTTTGAGTTTGGTTTATAAAAATACTATACCATTAATTAGTTGCAAATCATGTGCTTATTTATTTTAAATTATTATTGGTCTCAAAAGTGAAGTCGTCATCAAGATGCTTTCTAAGGACAACGATGTCATCGTCATCGTAGTAAACAAAAGCGTGAATAACTACGGTATTAATCTTTTTTTAGATGAGACCAGGGGGCCTACCACAACCTCTCAAAACAATATTACATTAACCTTAGTTGACTTTTCGTGCCATGACGCGCTTAAAGTAAGCTTATTATAATGTTAAAACTATGATGTTTTATTGGCAGCTTTGTGACTATTCATTCTCTCAGTTCGTACTATGACACGACTTTAATATTAAAGTAATATTGTCCTTATGTCAAATTCAGTAATCTTAAAATAGTTGCGGACGCTGTGGAAATATTGATTTGTAATGATTAAAAGTTAAATTAAACTTGTTTATTTACATAAATCTCTTCAATATTTTTTAATTTTTTATTTAATAGTACACAGGAAAACATTTCTCGTTAAATAAAAATACGCGATGTTTATTTCGTAAAATTACGACAGCGACATCTGTATGCTCCTTGGCGATACTAACAGTTGACACTAGACTATAATTCCGTATTCACAACGTGACTATCAAGACTCAGCTTGTTTTATTTATTTTCCTTAATATCAGAGTAATATCAGAATTGAGTGCTAGTTATTTTAGAACCAAAATTAAAATGTTGATCTTTAAAATGTATTTTTTACATTTCAGAACCTTAGCAATTGGAATAATGATGACAATGGGCCGCATAGGTTCTCTTGTGGGTAACGTAATGTTTCCTGTACTCCTGAGCATGGGATGTGTAGTTCCATTCTATACTTTAGCCGGTTTCATGACTGGTAAGAATTGCATCTTTCATTTAATTTATAAGCAATGAACAAAACTCTCTAATAAATAATATAATGCAAAATAACAACCATTGTTAGCCATTTTTATCGTAAATCACCTGTTATAAGTTTAAAAGCACTTACATTTCATAGGTGCTTTTGTAAATATTCTATCTTTACAATTATATAATAGTTAATAATTGAAAAAATATTCTTAAAATTGTATGATTTGGCACAAATTGGACGGGGGTGGTTGGTAATGAGTAGTGGTGAGAAAAATCAAAAAGTTTAATGGTAAGTTCCAAAATGTTACCTATAACAAAATTTGCATGTTGTACAAGCTTAGAGGATGGAAAAAATATACAAGTCGCGTAAAATGTATAAATTTCGGATGTTCTCAAATTTTTACTAGAAAAGTTCATTTCACATAGCACGGGAATCATTAAGAGACATTAATTTAAGAAGACATAATAAATAAAATGAAAAGTATTCAATTATTATGTAATTAAGTTACTAAAAAAACTACATAACAAAATTGAAAAAAATGAACAACAACCAAACAAAAAGGCGAGACAACAAAGCGTTTCGTTGCTGTTGATTTTATGTTTTATGTCATTTATGAGAAAATCCAATACAACATATCTGTAACACAGAAATTCGTAAGGTGTGTTGACTCGATCTCTAGCTTAGTCGGTAGAGCGATGTCACTGGTTTGGCATAGAAGCAGGTTACAGTCTTGTTAGGACGAAGGAATATTTCTTTGTATTCGATCTTTTTCTTTTATCGTCTCTTTGCCAGCCTTTAATTCTGAGTGTATCTATTTCCACTCATAGTGATACTGTTCTGTACCGGATGCGCAATCCCAGATACAGAAGACTTAATCCAACGTCCGGCAACGCATTTGCTACATATAACTACATTATGTCGTGACTACAGATAGTCGTGCAGTTTAAAGTGTCGTGACTTGTATGTTTAAATTAAGTGTTTCACACAAAGAACAACACGATTAACTGTCGGTTACAACTTTTTTGATGTTACGATTACAGACTGTCGTGGCAATGGGAATAACTAGAACGACAGTCGTCTGACGATAAATAAAACGTCACGATAAAAATGTGACGACAGATAATCGCAGCTTCAAACGATTCTGTCGTTCAAACGACAAGACGGCTGCCGTGAACTGATAAATTATCATCATGATCTTATGGGAACAGCTAGACACGACAGTCGTTCAACGATAAAATAAACGTCCACGACACAGTCACGACAGATAGTCGTGGTATGGGAACAGGTTAGATGCGACAGTCGTCTAACGATAAATAAAACGTTACGATATAATGGGAACGCGGCCTTACAGTGCTTAAAGCGCTTACGGCGCTTACCTCTTTCCATTAGGCAGATGCTTTAAATTAACGCTAGCTCTTGATCTTGATGTAAAAGGATTAATAAATATAAATAACCTTCAGTTTATTGCCTTATTGCCTTAACAGGCATTCAACTAACAACCGAACAATAATGTAAATTGAGTTAAAATTTAAGAACGACAATAATTATAAAAGATCTTTAAATGAAGTTTACGAGGCCGGAGTTTGCTCTCATTAAATTTACCGTAGCGAAGTATTTTATTACACAGAAACAATTTCATTAAATGATCAACTTCGTAGTTACTCATCTTTGCTATAAATTTCAATTTTAGAGATGTAAATGAACCTTGAAACTGTTAAGTTGCTTTGTTTAACAAAGTGCCAAACGACTAAATCACCGAGTCTGTCACTTACATCAAACGTTTTTGTTTCTTCAGCTTGAAATAACGTATTTTACAACTTAATAAATAATCATCTACGCACTTACAAAATGTCCTTGGCGAGGTCATGCAAAGATCATACCTGTAACAGAGAGAACCCTGAATTAATAACAACCACTTAAGTACACTACTTGAGTAGAACCAATCCACACGTGATCAATGTAATGGACTTCGGCTAGGGACACGGTACCTATCTATACTCGTGATTAGTATCGGATAAACTGTACTTGTAAAAGTATCGATGACTTGTGGTATAGATACTTTTAGATAATGTGTTACTGATTCTTACCACTTAAATAAAACATAGAATAAGACACTCACTATTATTAATAAATTATTTGTTTCAATGAAAAATTCTAATATGAAAAAATGGTTTTTGATGCGCTAGCATGATATGAGGTACGTCTGTCAATTGTCATTGGTTATTGAAAAATCAAACGTAGCAGTAGAGCTGTTTGTGAAAGAGTTCGTCTAGGGAAGTACTGTGACCTTATTTATTTCTGCCGCCAAACAATAATGTGAGAGATGAGACTTATCAACTTATGTCTCAGAGTGACGGGCGGAGTGGAAGTGCCCGTCCGATCTATGCGATTTAAAGCTCATATCTTGTATCACAAAAAAAACGATGTATCTAAATAACTAAGTACATCACAACATTTCCACATAAGTAACCAATGACAAACATTTCAGGGCAGTTCCCTTGATATCATAAAAATACAATTAAATAAAGATAAATAAAATAAATAACGCACACACTCAACATAGCCCCGCACTAGGGAAACCCTGTGTCGCGGGTGCCATGGACACACATATAGACAACCACAAATTACACCCAAACTCACGAGAGAAATAAATGTAGGCCATACAAACATTTCTCCCGACCCGGGAATCGAACCTGGGACCTCTGCGTGGCGGTCCGGCATGGTAACCGTTCGGCCACGGAGGCAGTTTAAATTAATTTTAAGTTAAGTTTAATTTTTAATTACTTCAAATATTACATTTAAATCTTAGGCCTTACATTTAGTAGAAATTATTCGGAACAACTTGTCATAAAGCACTACAGTGCGGCACGCTATGATGGCCGTTTTGACAGATTACAATAGAGAGGTCAAATATCAATTCATTATCGAAAAAAATTAATCAAATGCGAGTCGCATCTATAAGTTTATAGATTTGTAACTAGTATTGCAAGGAGCTGATTAAAAGTTTAATAAAACGGAAATATAAATGTTTACTTAATATCATCGTCAATTCGAAACTGCTTTGTTTTGCATTGAGCTTAGACGCGAGTTTGCCGGGGGTAGAAGTTGTGCTGGGCAGCGATCCTATAAGTGACGATCGTATTAGATTTATTTTTTATAAATATTGAATTTCGAAAAACGAAGTTGTGTCGTATAATTATACATCCATAAACTTGACGGCACGTCACTATTGACAACAATGAACAGCAATTAGCTCCTTCAAGATAGTTATGAATTAATACGAAACTGATGAGCGGACAAACGTGAAAAGCGTGAAAGTATCGAGTACAAAAGTATCGATACTTTTTTCGTGTCACTAACTGCAGTTTGAAACGTTAAGAGGACACCCCTATCCACCAGCTGTGAGATGTTTATGACGAGTTGATAATTATGATAATGAATAAAATTAAGATCATCGAGTATATAGCCAGAAATAGAGACGAAATGTCATTTAATTTGTTTGAAAACTATTCTGCCATATCATTACTGTGACAACTGCGCTCCGATTGGCTAGCCCGAGTTCGAAATAATTGACGAGTGTCATCATTGGGTGTCGTCAATTGTTTCACTTCAAATCGACCAGTTAACTTGAGCTTTGCTTTAATGGACGAAAATTGCAAAATTACATATTCAATATTTAATTACCTATGAAATGTGATTCCGTTTGTTTTGTAATTAGATGTTTTGCTGTTTTTCCCACACCACCGAATTGAACAGCACGGCATTGTTAGAGATATTAATTATCTTTATTACAATAAATAAAAAATATTTTTTGGAATATACGGAGACGTACACACAGGTCAGTAGTTGGCCTGTCTATATTTCAGTGCAAACGGGAGTTGATATTTATAAGAGCTGTATCGCTAATGTGTTACCAGGAATATATGGCCCTTATTTCGTCTCTATTTCTGGTTATAGGTACACACATCAAAAAAAGTTTGCGATCAATAGCATAAGCTCCTATAATTCTTTAAATTTAACTTTATCAAGAAAAAATGTATGTTGTATGCTTTCTTTAAATAGGAATACCCTGTTTGAAATTAAAATATAAAACTATTTTTTATTATTTATTTTAAAAAATTGAGCCATTAATCATAATGTAATAGTGATAGAAATTTCATAGAAAGGAAAAGACTGTTTAATTAAACTTAAACAACAATTTATTATTAAAAGGTGTGAATTCAATATAAAATAACTCCTCCCCTGGCTCGAATACATGCGAAGATCCTCCTGGGCACGCTGAGGATCAAGTTATCCAGCATTTCCTGGGGTAACCTATCCCATTCTTCAATAGCGGCTTCCCTGAGCTCTGGAACTGTCTGGGGACGTGGCTCACGGTTCCATACTTCTCGTTTAAGAGCATCCCACGCGTGCTCTATTGGGTTTAAGTCGGGCGAGCCGGCAGGCCAGTCTAATCGTGTGATATCGTATTCTTGAAGAGCAGCATTGACTCGTTGAGCTCGATGTGCGGGCGCATTATCATCGACCAGTACAAATTGGTGCCCATGGTTTACTCGGAATGGTCTGACGATATCATCAATAGCAACTGCTTTGTACATGTCTGCTGTCATGAAGTCCCGATACGGGATCAAAGGCGTTCTAGCTCCAATCATAATGCCACCCCAAAAGGACACCGATTTTCCGCCTTGCTGAACTGTTCCAGTGGCAGTTCTTTGTCTTTCACGGTCGCCTGGTCTTCTCCAGACACGGACACGTCGGTTATCTGGATGAGTGCTGATTCGGGATTCGTCAACGAAGAGACAGTTTTGCCAAATGTTTTCGTCCTCACCTTCTTCATTTTGCCGAAGTCTAGCCCACTGAAATCTTCGTTGTTGACGTTGCCGGGAATTGAGCGGAGCTCGCCAAGACCTCCGTGCTCGTAATCCAGCCTGGTGCAAGCAATTGCGAACGGTCTGCGTGCTAACTTCAAGCCCAGAGGCGGCCCTGACTTCTGCTTTTATTTTAGTGGCGTTGATTGTTGGATCACAGGCTGCCAGCAATCTAATATAGCGCTTTTGGGCAGCTGTCAAAACAGTTGGGCGACCGCTGCGGGGTCAGTCAGCTAAATTCCCCATTCCGTGATACCTCTGCAACGTAGCCACGACACAGGATTGGGATATAGCAAGTCTGCGTGCTATTACTCTCGTGGTGTATCCTTCTTCCCTCAAAGTTACTATTCTAGCTCGTAAAACCTCTGATAATCCTCTTGGCAATTTTTCAATCACAACTTTCCGCGAAAAATATCTTGAATCGCTTATAATTGACTAAATCAGATTTCTGAATGAGCGTAAGCTAGGACTGAAAGCCTTTTTATATGAAAAAACAATTGAACGGGGTCATTGTTTTATGTTCTAATTTATTTTTAAATAAAGAATCTAAAAAGAAGAAAAAATCATAATATAATCTACAGTAACAAAAAAGATTTCAGTTTTTCGAAGTGATCGCAAACTTTTTTTGATGTGATACTCGATGATTAAGACAAACTGATTCTTTTGTTTTTAAACAAATTTATAATTATTTGACAATTGTGTAGTCTTTAATGTGTTGTGTGGGAATATAACAAATCTTCGGGTAAGTTACATTTTCAATAACAATAATACACACGTGCATATTTAGCATATTTAGAACAAAAAAGTGATAATATTAAAAAATAACGTTCAAACGTAAAAGTAAAAGTAACGATTAAATGAATAAGACTAAGATTAGATATAAAGTGGGAATTGACATCTTTTATCATCGACTTAGAGCAGCCTTTCTCTTTCTTTATGAAAAATAAAGTCGAAATGGAAAGGTTTTGTGATAATACAGAAACAGCTGAAAATTTAAAAATTGTAACAGTTTTACATGGATTAAATAAAATTTTACAATAATGACATTGACTTACAATTATATGGACGTCGGGTCCGCGCTAAAAAGCGTCCGAACTTATAGGGCGTTAAAATCGTATACAGAGCGTCATTCACACTTTAGTCTTCGTTTGTTCGACTGACAGCGAAGCAAGCAAAATTAGACAGTACTGCGATGACATTACAATTTAAATTCAACGTTTTAGCTTTTTCATATTCCTTTACATGTCACTACGTTTAAATAGGTTGACTTGGGACATTTTTCTCGTGGTTTTTGTATTAGACCCGTCGTCCATTTATTTGTAAGTCAATGAATAATGATAATAGTTATTTTTGTAATATTATTTTAGTTTTTCTTTTTGTATGGTGAAGAAATGGCATTTGCATAATACATTATAACTTTAAAACTCAATAATACGCTAATTTATCAATCTTTGCTGGTGTAAGAAAACACCGCAATTCCTATCAGAGACCATGTACTAAATTTTCCTTGTTGCCACACCGTTTAACTCGCAAAATTTTAGAAATAAATGTTTCTCCTATAGCCTGAAAATGGTGACCTTTGACCTTAATAATCACAGATCCCGAATTTAAATTCAAAATTCAGGCTTCGACGCGATCCGTAGAACTGTATTTAATACGCTAATTTCAAGCATACCGTTTGAGGAACGGCTTAGTAACTCCGTCCTTAGATTGCGAAATTTGATCGGATTCCAAGAAAGCTCCACTCGTTTCGCTTACTACGCTTCGACAATCATGAAGACTCTATTATTAACATAGATATGGTAATGAATTCTGGTAGCGTAGCAGTCCGCCATGGTAACCGTTCGGCCACGGCATGGAAGTTATATAGAAATTAATGGGATCTAGGAGAAGGATATAGGCTACATTTTGTCACAAAAATAAATCTTATAAGAGATCAAGTAGGGAATGATGAATGAAACCCATACAAACTTGAATGGGGAACCAACCATTTCTCAAGTACGTAACACAGTAGGCTACTCGAAGTACTCATTCTACGCAGACGCAGACGCGGGCACCAGTTAGTTCATAATTTCCCAAAGTGGTCCCTACTGCCCCCCCGGTCGGCGCTAAAAATTCCTGGGGAGGCGGGCTTCGGATGCAATTACAGGGTGTTGATGCCGTCCAGGGCATGCTACGGCATTTAAAAAAAACCTGAATTAGCCATATAAACTACACTACAATTGTTTGCCATGTGATTTTTTATGTTAATGTACAAAATACGTGTCTTCAACTGAGCCAAAAGCAAGGGAACCTATGAGCTAGTTAATTATAAATTCGTTTAGAAACAAATTTACCACTCTATCTTAATTTTATTCAACATCATTACCACCAGATTGTCATCAACATCTCACAGCTGGACAGAGTTATCCTCTTAACGTTTTAAGCCAGTTATGGACACGGAAAAACGTCGATAATTATACATATCGAGTAATTTCCTTTCAATACCGACACTTTTATACTTGATACTAATAAAATAATGTCTCCATGGAGCAAAATATCCTATCTACAATATTTAAAGCAAATTCCGTGCGTGTCCCAAATCATGTGACACCCTGTACTTGTGTCTGTTTGATATGTGTCCAATTAATTATTTATTTATGTTCCTGTTAAAGGGCTCTCCAAGTTGGGTATTACCTATTATAGGAGAGATCTAATTCCAATAGTGGATTTTAGTAATGTTTTATATAACCGAAATCATTTTCTTTCTTTCAGCTGTGACCGTAATGAGTATTTTAGTGCCAAAGAAAAAACCAGATATGTAAAGTCTATGAAAGTAAACGTGGACGTGAACAAGGGAATGAAGTATGCCGTTATAATTACACAAATACAATCTTAAAAACAAATCATAGCTGTTTTTGTTCTTGATACAGGTGGGTCGAATACGGGATCGCTCAATGAGCAACTTTATTTTCCTTTTGTTTTTTGTTTACTACTACATTATACATAATTTACAAAATATTTATTAAATACTAATTACTAATTAGGTAATTAGTAAGTGCAGTTGAGTACAAAGAGCACGCGGGAAGCCGCAGCACCGTCCTCTTTATAGGGCGTGGAAAGAGCCATCTGTTGACACCGTCCGGAACTATCTGACAACTAAGAGGACCAGGCTAATGTCTTCCGTAAATCATCGGTTGAAAGTATGCAAACAACCGAGTTAGTTTTTGGAATGTAGGTGGCGCTGCCACAATTAATACTGGTGATGCAATGGAAGTGTCATAACGGAAACAGAAACTGATGTTAAAAGTGAATCTTAGCTGAAACAGAAACGGAAGCAGATGCTGAAACGGAAGTGTAAGTACTGTAAATTACTCGACAAAATAGGTCACAAAGGGCTTGTTTTTAGTTTCATAATTTCATTTAACACACACAAAACTGCTAAAAAAGCGAGCCCTACCGCCAAGCAATCTGTCTTATCCATCGTGAACGCTGTAAACTTCCGATTAAAGCTCAGTTATAAAGATTGCGGAAGCAAAAGCAGAGGTCTATTACATTACCGATTAATAGCAATGGGTGCGTATAGGTGTCGTAACAATGGTATAATTGAGAAAGTTGGATTCTTTAATAGTTTTAAACACAGTTCTTTGTTTGATCCAAGTATTCTTAAACAGGCAAGAATTAGTGATGTAGATATTGAACGTCTGCTCGTTCAGACTAAAATATAACTACCAGAAATACCTATAGAAGATGATTTATTTCAAAAAGAAGAAACAGAAAACCGTAATTTTGTAAAAAAAGTCCCAAGATTGCCTTTACGAAGAGATTACTGTAGTAGTCACCCGCGACCGTGTATAATAATTATTAAATGTACAATTTTAGTTCATTTCATTATCACTAGATTGTGTTTGCACGCTAGCGACTGTTTACACAGTAAACTCATGGTAGAGGTACACGGAAGAGAAATCCAATTTACCTCTCCTTTGTACGCCTGTACCTCTTTGTACGTCATGCTAAAGAATTACCCTGTCACCGTGCATTAGTATTGAACGAGACCCGTTTGAACCACTGCGAACTGGTTTAATCGAGTTAAATTACATAATTTTACTTGTATTTCTCACCGTGAAAGACAACTTTATTTCTGTGTATGTCATAACGAGGCGTGACACGTACAATCAGTTGGAATTCATTGTTACAAATTGTGCCTTTTAGAAAAAGTGACAGTTTCTTTATATCTGTGGGATGGCTCAATATCAACTAGAGGCTCTCAACTCGGTCGAGCGCCAAGCCAGGAGACTAATTGTCGACGAGAAGGTTGAATTTAAACTTCGTAGCTTATTGATTTTTGTAACACCACAACCTAACAAATATAAACACTAAACCATTTAGTAACCTCGCCTTGCCGCTAGATGGCGTTGGGATCAAAATAGAACGCGCTGTCGAAGTGTTCACAGGAAGTATTGATTATTGATTGAAGAAATTTATATTGTTCATTCAGATGGAGGATCGAATCCAGTCCCGATAAAAGCGCGGCGGTATTCTTCACGAGAAGTTACTCGTTCGGTCGTAGGGTACAAAACCTAATCCCGATTCCGCTTTGCGGCGGCCCAATCCCTTGGGAGAACACGGTCAAATACCTAGGGGTTACGCTCGATAGGAAGCTGTCATTCAAAGCAGACGTGAAAACCGTCCGCGATCGCGCCCATTTTGTAATGAGCTGCCTCCACCCCCTTCTCAACAAGCATAGTAAACTCTCCCTTCGTAATAAGGTGAGACTGTACACGACCTGCATCCGCCCAATTATGATGTACGTCAGCGTCGCATTCACACAGGCGAACCGCGCCCTCATACATCGCCTGTAGGCTCTCCAAAATAGATTCATGTGCAACGCGACGGGTGCCCCGTGCTGCTTGCGCAACGCTAACCTCCACAATAGATTTACGGACAAGAGCACAATTCATGAAACAGGCATCGAGGAAATACCTCGACTCTGCTCCTCACCACCCCACTACATCCAATTATAACCCCCTCAGGGAACCCACCCCGCCGCGTACGTAGGATCCGTGTCGGCCAAGGAAAGTCCTCAACGACCCTGACGACCCTATCACTCTCGCCACTTTTAAGGCCTACCAGATCGCAAGTCAGCCCTTCTGGTCAAAGTCTTCAGTAGCGCCCTGAGCCGAGGTCAATGCCCACTTGGGCATTTTAGGGATTAAGAACCTTCAGCTCGCCCTTTTGTCAAGGCCATTAGCAGCCAACTGCAAAATATCATTAAAAAATACATATTCTTCATTAACGGGTTGAGATCCTTTAGCTCGCCCTTTCATCCGATGGCGCAGTCAGGACCATCAGCAGCCAACTGCAATGTCCTTCAGACTAAAAAATATAATCGGAGCTAGGGTGGTACGCCTCTGCTTCCACATGTGGGACTGGACAGCTGGTTGAAACTAGTTACCTCATCCTCGGGCACTCCGTAGCACCGCCTACAATGCTTCAACACAAGCTTCCACTTGTAGGACTCTCCTGAAACGTAGTAGCGCCTGGTCTGCGAGATAGGCCAAGCCTCCATAACCCGCTTCGACTCTAAACCCTCCGGTACTGCTGTCGTATTAGAATATCGACTAATATTGTAGATAGAGTTACAAGAATTGGCGAGGATGTGGGTTATATTTTTCTGTACCTAATAGAGCAATAAACATATTTGACGTAACTCCACTTATGCCATTCTTCCAGGTGCGAATATGGTGGCAGCACATTCCTGGACGAACTCTTTTACAAGGAGCTCTACTGCTACAAAGAAAGGTTCGATTCTTTGCAATGTTAACTGCGCTATTGAGTATTTTTGAACTTGTGTTTCCCAAAAACTTTAGTTTGGGACCATTCAAGCCCGGAGTGGATAGGTATTTTTTAGACAAATTTGTACCGTCTTCGATTATATAGTCGCTTAATTTAAGCCGAGACTGAGGTCAATCATGCGTCCATTTTCCATAGAAAAACAATAATGTCGCCTAGTGTAGACTTCGGTCTAAAATACCCCACAAATAATTTCACCGGGTTGAAATAAATTCACAGATCTCGAACTTTTCCCGCGTTTGTTCTATGTATACCAATCATCATTATTCAGTAAAAATAATTGGAAATGTACAAAAAGATATACCAATCATTACTGAATTTCCTCGTAAACGTCTCTGCGCTGCGGATTACAGGAAATTGTATTCCCGATTGGCCATCCAATTCGAGAATAATTATTCACGAAATTTTCGCTGACTTTAATACCATAATAAGATAACGCTATACAGAAATATGCTAAGTAGGAATTAAAAGCAGTAGAGCTGCTTAAGAAAGACTTCATCCGGGGAAGTACTGCTACCATAGATACCCATTGTCGCCAGGCAATTAATAAATAATAAAATAAATAAAAAGAGTTTATTTAGGTTTACTTAATCCTAGTTTACGTCAAGGTGGCTGGAGAACTCAATTTTAGCAAAAGAATTGCTTGTGCTAATAGACCCCGCTCTTCCATGTTTGGGTTCTATGTGACCAGGTAACTTACGGCCAGTTTAGTTATACTGGATAATTAATTAAATTAAAATAGTAAAAATGTGTGTGTGTGTCTGTGTCTGTGTCTGTGTGTGTGTGTGTGTGTGTGTGTGTGTGTGTGTGTGTGTGTGTGTGCGCGCGCGCGTGTGTGTGTGCGCGTGTGTGTGCGCGTGTGTACGTGTGTATGTGTGTGTGTGTGTGTGTTTGTGAAATTACAGGCATATGGTACTTGTCAACTTTATGTCTCAAGGTGATGACCGCAGTGGCAATACCCTCAGGTCTCTCACTCAGGTCCGAGTGGTACGGTATCTATTCCGGTTAGGTGGCTCCAGGAGCACGAGTTATTCGTCTCGTCGTTGTATGATATAAACATAAAAATTCGAAAGCATATTTTTCGTTAAACATATGAAATAGTATTTTACTAAATAGAATTTCAAATCTTTTACTATTTTTAACTCCTGCTTCACATATTTTTTCTATGTTTATTGTAGATGTAACTAACGGTCAACCTCCCAGTATTTCAAGAAGAACTGTATTTAGCAAGAGAAGCTATTATCATATATACAGGTATATATTATATATACAGGTATCTGTATTGTTTTTTTTAAGCCAAGTCAATTTTTTTTTCAGTGGCATTGCAAGGCAGCGGTTCAGCTAGTGTTTGAAATACAGTCCTTCATGTTCTTCTTAAAGTGCCTGTTCTTCTCAACTACTGGCGCTTAGCCGTCAGTTACATTAAGAAAAATAGAAAACAAGTGAAGCAGGCGTTAAATATAATAAAATATTTGAAATTTTATTTAGTAAGAGACTTTTTCAACGAGAAATATGCTTGAAATTGCTATAATTTGCGCCCTGACGAGATTAAACACTTTAATCTTTAGAAACTTTTGCGGACGCAAGTACAACAACTCACAAAAGTTTGACCGCAATCAGATGAATGATAATAAATATATCAGACAGTATCACACACGGTGTTCTGATCCCAAATTAAGTAATTAAAGGACTTGTCTTATATGAAAATCAATATGCAAGCCACTCAACCCCTGACGTCATCAAATAAATCGTGAAAAACACCATCAAATCATCGTCATCGTCGTTATTTAATAATGGAACGCGTACGAGACAAATAAAAATTCATTCCGATAATTTTTTATCTAATTCTATTGGTATATAAAATCGGCCGTAGCATCCTCTGCCTATTATTATTTTAAAGTATTTTCTGTTACCCCAAAGTTCCTTAAACTAGATTGATATCTAGCAATTAACTGTCTAATGTAGTAATTCTTTTGTCTATGTCTGTACTTTGTTCTTATACTCGATAAATATTTTATTTTTATTTAAATTGTGTTACATAGCACTAAGAAGGACAGTCAAGAGGATACGGGCAATGACAAAAAATGATTATTTTTGAGCAAGTATCTCTATTTACTAGCGTATTAGATGCGGCGTTCCACACACACGCTTTGTTTTACTGATGTGCATTGAAGACACAACTCTTCAATATCATAGATTAATAAGCAACAGAGTGTTCTGACTACACAACAACAGAGTAGGGATAATATGAGTAAAATAGTTACTATGGTTACCATATAGATATAAATTTAAGAGAATATAAAAAAGACTAGGCTGCAATTTCTACAACTCAACTGTATTTTTTCTTTTATTTAATTTGTTTTTCTTTTTAGTAATGAACTTAATAATTACAAATAGTAAGCGGAAGGTCCCTGGGTCAAAGTAAAATTAACTATAATTAATAGCGACTTGAAATACAAATATACGCGATTTAAATCCGGAAACAGTTTCATTTCCGGTGTAAGAATCGCGAAAACCAAAGAACTCGATAATAGCGACTTTGTTAATTCCCCAACTATGGGTAAATATCATTATAATAATAATAATAATACATAAACTCAACATACCCCCGCAGTAGGGAAACCCCGTGTCGTGTGTGCCATGGACACACACATAGACAACCACAAAGCGACACCCAAACCCACGAGAGAAATAAATGTAGGCCATACTACGTGGCAGTCCGGCATGGTAGCCGTTCGGCCACTGAGGCAGTTAGCATTGGTAAACACTCAATATTATCTGCCTGTTTAGCTCGTTCCCAATAGGCATAGACTGTCATGTCTGTCCACGGTACTACGGTATTGATACTCTTTGACTAAATTCGACACTAAAACAAAACACTATCATTATTGATGTTTTGTTTGGAACATGTAGTTTCTAGGAATGTTTTTGACTATAGATTGAAGCCGTTGTTTTAAGTATAATCTTTCACCCCACTTTGTAACATATTGATATAAACCGTCTAATATAACAAGTTTTATGTTATATTGTATTACATTGCACTAGGGAAGACGGTCTAGACGACACCGGTAATGACACAAAAATTAAATAGGTGCACGTAGTTTTTTTACTTCACTCACCATCTTCAACCTATTTATACGTCCCACTGCTGGGCACGGGTCTCCGTTCAGACGAGGGTTTAGGCCATAGCGCCGTCACTGAAAAGCCCAAATTAAATTTCGCACATAAATTCCCAGAAATTCAGAGACCCCACGACTCGAACCCACGACTCACTGCTTGAGAGGCAGTAATCTCAAACCATTAGGCTACCACGGCTTCTTAATTTACTTTATTGACATTTAATATTGCCTACATAATCAGTAAAACAAAGGAATGGTTTCAGTGAAATATAGGTACAATACCTATTTAACAGTTAGTGAAAAGCAATGAAACTTGTACAGTTAACAGGTTCGCAAGACGCGTCAAAGCTTTAACTTACACAAAAGGAACTAAACAAAGCAGTTCAACAGTAACAAATGTCGAGGAATGGTATACAGTGAAAATGTCCGCTATTATGGTCTGGGTATACTTATGTGATAGACCTGAATGGGAAAAGGACCTTAGCCTACTTTAACCTACTTAGACCATGGAATGGGTAAATAGGGTGCCAGTTTTCTTATACATCAGTTAATGTATTAACAATATATATATAGGGCGCACTATAAGTTTCCGAAACTGGCCACTTACATAAACAATGTTTAAAAAGTAATTACAAAATTTGAAAATTGAACTCTTTGGTTGTAGAATACAGTTTGTTTCATTTGACTGTCACTTGTTTTTACATTGTGGCGTCATTTTAGGAATTGGTTGTCTATATCACCATGGATTTAATTCGTGAAAATTTTCGTAGTATGATTTTTTACGACTTTAAGTGTAAGTTGACAGCTCAGTGGAGCTGCGCTCGGCTTCAAACTGCTTTTGGCGATGAAGCATCATGCAACAAAACAATTCAAACCCGGTCGTGTGATTCACACAATTTGATTGAGGCTCAAAAAAAGTATCGCGTCACTTGTGTAATGCCTGATTCAATGAAAGAGCGTCAAATTTGGTGTGGGACAGAGTAACAGGTGACGAAATATGAATTTATAGTTACGATCCCAAAACAAAGCAGCAATCGAGCGTATGGGTCTTTCGAGTTGAGCCGAAACCAACCAAAGTGGCGCGCATGCAAAGTGCCTCTAAGCGAATGAGTGCTTCACTTTGTAATAAAACTGGTCACGTGGCTACTGTTGCTTTGGAGAATCGTTGTACAGTGAATAGTGATTGGTATTGATCATTTGCTTGCCGGAAGTTATTGACAAACTCCGTAAAAATAACCGTAAACGCTGTATCATCTTGCACCACGATAATGCCACGGCCAGATAGACAAATGAATTTTTGAAGGTGAACAACGTTGACCTTATGAGCCATCATGCGTACAGTTCCGACCTGGGACCTTGTGACTTTCATTTATTTCCAAAAATAGAACCAGTTACGCGGTCAACGATTTTCATCACCTGAAGAGGCTGTCGAATAGTATGAAGAATATGTTTCAGAGATTGTCACGGAGGAGTGGCATAAATGTTTTCAAAATTGGTTCATTCGTATGAAAAAGTGCATTAACGCTTACGGAGAATATTTTGAGAAACAGTAAATTCATTTCTGACCATTTATAGTATTTTTTTCTTATTCATTCCGGAAACTTATAATGCGCCTCACGTAACATATATATTTTACTGTTAGGTAATAGAACCGTCAGTGGCCGAACGGTTGCCATACTGGTCTGCCAAGCAGAGGTCCCGGGTTCGATTCCCGAGCCGGGAGAAATATTTGTATAACATACATTTATTTCTCTTGTAGCGAGTTTGGGTGTAATGTGTGGTATACAGGGTTTTCCTATTGCGGGGCTATGTGTGTAAAAAAAAACAGGACAGGTCGAAGAAGTCGTGTCCCTGGTGTTAAACGACACCCCTATCTATAGCAGTTGCAGTGCTTAAGACTTAAGATCTGACGGACACTGCCACTGCGCCCGTCACCCTGAAACATAAGTTGATAAGTCCCATGTGCTTGTAATTTCACCAGCACCCTTACCCTTCAAAACCGGAACACAGTAATGCTGACATTACTGCTTGGCGGCAGAAATAGGTAAGGCGGCAGTATTTCCCTGGACGAACTGTTTCACAAGCAGCTCTACTCCTACCAAAAATAAATATGTACCTATAAAGTCTTGATCATCAAGATTGTCGAAAAGATGCTTGTGCAAGACACGCTTGTGATGGTAATTTCTTGAAGCTTGAAAGATTAAAATGGATGAAGCGACCACTCAACACATGCTGTTGTGTCCGGGACATGTTTCAGATTAAGTATGATTGCCAACCATCTATACCATAATTTCGGCTTAGTCGGCTTAATCCACAGGAAAAACAAAGTCAGTACTCACGGAGCCGACAGAGTATCGAGTTTTCTCACAAAGTTTACTTTAAATGTCAGCGAGTAAGTGGCATTTTCACTTTACATTATCAAACGTATAAATAAAAATTTTCAAGAGCGTATTTATCTAAGTGCAGCTACTGCGATTTTAACGGAGGTCACCTCGCTGCAGAAATAGCATCGGATATAAGTTATTGGTTTCAGTTGTTTTAGTATGAAACATGTGAATCGACAATTTTCTTATTACATTCTATACACGTAGTGCTAATGCGATATATTTATTAAAAGCGCTGGCAGTCTAGCGTTAAGCAGTTTCTTTTCAAATAGAGAGGACGACAAAGCAGCTTCAACTGAAAAATTTACAGCGGTCGAGCTGTGACATAATTACGCTGAGTAGGATCAATAGATAACCCCCTCTAAGGTTGGACCCATTTCAGCTTATGTTGGTAATAATTTATTTTTTCTGTATAAGTCTTAATATAAATTGGAAAGATAGGGGATTAAATAACCGGAGAATGGAAATGGCTAGGACACGTATCTAGTATGGATCCAGACCGTCGTACAAGGAGGACCATGGGCCAACACGCGCGATAGAGGTCGTCCGCCACTTGATATTATAAAAAAATAATTATTACAATTACAATTTCCTACTCTAGTTATGATAAGGAGATCAGTAATACGAAAGTAGTACATGCGAAACACGCTTCAAATCAAAACTCGGTAACTCAAACTTGGTCTTCTCGGAATTAAATCAAAATAACCGACGGACAATGTGACTCCAAGTCGGAATCTCGGCGGGCGCAATCAGTTTGCTAAGACAAAGTTCTAAGCTACGTCCCGTTTAATTTTAACTTGGGATCCGAGAGTTCTATAATGATGAGATTTAAAACTATGTCGCTGTAACTGTAATAATTCAATTCGACGCCATGGAGTTAATCATGTTTGCTAGTGAAGTGACAACTTGATAAAGATATTAAATTTTGTTCAAGGTACCTTCAGTAGATAGCGTTAGTGAATATTTTTGATTTTTACAAGCAGCTCTACTGCTACAAAAAAAAAGTATTAAGTTTTTGTTTTTCTATGGTTTTAAACCCCGCGAATGGGAAATGTTGAATATCAAACGGAATCTTATTATAGAAGCGTATATATGAATTTGTGACTTTGGGAAGACGACAAGAACAGCTAGTTTATTTTTAGTACAATATGAACGTATGTACAACGGTGTGATTTGTATGATTTCTTACAGTATTTCGAATTTGGTTTAAGATACATTTTCACAGGTTGATTTATTGGATCATGAAATATCAAGAAAAGAATCAAAAATCATAACGTGGTAACGAACCTGTTAGTAATAAGATAGATAGATAGATAAAACGTTTATTGTCTTGCGTCACACACACAACAATATACGAGTAATAGAGTAAATTGATTAAGAGACACAGAAATCAAAATTAAAACGAAAAAAAGCATAAAAACATAATACTAACCTAATTATCAACAGCTGCGTGTGTGTGCTAAAGCAAGCCAAATAGGTCGTGGCTCAGTGCAAAATTTGCCCACGAGCAAGGCACTGATTTTCAGCCACCACCTTCGAGGGTAGCGCGTAATAAGGCATTGAATTATTACGAAAGCTTTTATCATACACCATTATTGAGGGTGTTTAATCAAAAACGCCAGGTAAAGTATTAAGTATCCCAAATCAATAAGCTAGCTTGAAATTACAGGTACATGGGACTTGCCAACTTATGTCTCAAGGTGATGGGCGCAGAGGCAGTGCCGATAAGATCTTTGCAATTTAAAGCTCTGAGTGGCACTGCAACTGTTTTGCGTCCCGTCACTTGGTATTATTATTATATATAAAATTAAAAAAAAAATGTGAGTCAATATTGTAGCAATAATCCATTAACTACTAAAATTGATTGTGTAACAAAATAATAGAGTCTTAGAGTGATAGGGGCTTAAATATGAAATTGCGGATTTATCGTACTGGCCAGTTTGAACTAAAATTAAACCTGCATGGTGTCAGACTCAGAGTGAAACTTTTTTCGCACGAAAACTAAAACATTCTTAATTAAAAAGAACATGATATTCGATTGTTCTTCTCTCAATTGTTTTAACATTCAGCTGTTAAAGCTGTTTTCGGAAAAAAATTCTTCCCAGGAAGCAGTACAAAATACCTTCGCACAGCTTATGGAGTTCGTATCCCCGGAGTTTTATCGCAAAGGTTTAAACGACCTTCCGATTATATGACAGAAATGTATAGACAACGAGGGTAAACACCTGGATTAAACAAATATTATTTTCGCTTCGCAACGGTGCGCGAGACGCGGAATCACGAGCGCGGTTCAATCTGCGCTGGGGCAGCGGTCTAGCGGCCCCGCGCCACTTAAAGTACTCGCTTCGTAGTTGATCGCCGTAGTGATTGTACTTGTAGCTGAGATCCCTCGTTGACAAGAATGGTTAATATTACAGATCTCATTCAGGACATTGCAGTTATACTGTTTATTTGGTTTTTGTTTACTCAATGTTGATGATCTAGCTCTCGTAGGATCGTTAATGTTCGGTGGACTGTATTTGTTCAGGTTCTTGATCTGGATCGATGGGGTTCTTGCACTTCTCGGGATCAGGATCTAAATGAAACGCTTGTTTAACTGCTAACTGACTACTACCACTCAAAATGTTCCTACTTATGTATTAAATCGAGTCTCTCATCTAGTAGAGATGTCGGCGAGGAGGCGGTCGGCGCGGTGCGGGTTGCGGGGAACGGCGACGCGATTTCGGTTGGTGCGCGGAGCGCGGAGTGTTTTCGTGTGTGGCTCGGTGTCCGTAACACTCAAATAAAAACACACCGAAGATGACATTCAACTTTATTACAAAGATTGAAGAAAATATGAAGATAAATTTTTCAACTACTCACGTATGTCAACTGAATCCTTTGATTATTTGTTAGGGAAAATCCGAACGACAATTACTAGAATAGACACAAATTGATTAAAAATTACGCGGTAGTACAGAGCGCAGTGTGCCATACCCTAACAAATGCGGTAAAACCGCATGTGTCGCGCTCCCGCGCGGAGAAGTATTGTTCATGCGTTCGACGCCGCGTGTTTTCCATACAAACTGAGGTACTTCAGTACACCTTTAAAAAATGCAGCTCCGTCGCGGGGCGCGGAGCAGTGTGTGAATCGCCTATCTTACCAAAAAAATTGTTTTAAAATTTTAGTACGAGACGGCAATTTTATACATTAACCACTAATATTATTCCATGTATTTGTATTTTTTGTAACCAAAATCACTTTTCATTGATGCGAAATACAATCAATACATATTGATATAGCCGTATAAAAGCTGCCTACAATTTGGGGAAAGCTTAATGTGATACCTCGTCCTAGTGTTTAACCTTTTAATCTATATTAGCCCTTTGTGTCTTAAAGGTAAAGGTTTTTCGCATAATTTATCCATTCTTCGAGTAGAAACACCTTTCTAACTCCATGGTCAATCGCATACAGGGTGAAGGTTTTGGAGCGGTAATTCCATTTATCAATAAGAACCGCTTTGGCTATGGAAATTGCATTATAGTACAACAAATTGGCAGGCCATCAAAGCGGTGGAGCGATGCTACCGCAGATATAGCGGGTGCGCTATGGCCAAACTACCACAAGACAGAGTCTTTTGTAAGAAGTTGAAGGAAGCTTTAACAATTTAGAATTAGCATTCGTTTTGTGTGTGTTTTAATTGTTAAAAGGAGATACAGACAATGCAGAGGATTTGAATCGTGTGGGTCTTCGTGTTGGCGATTCCTCGTGGGGTTACTGAACAGGGTACCACTGACACGATCACCACTGACTGAGAACTTTGAATGTTATTAATGGGAAAATTTACCTATTTACTTGTTCTCTGCGTGAGTTCAATAAAGTAGCTTTATTTGCAATTGTTAGGGGATGTAATAACAGTTTGTAATATACTCCCGGACACATAATTCGAGCCACCTTGCATTTTTTTCGTAATAAAATTTTATATAAAAATATAGTTAGCATCGACTAAAAATATATTTTAGTTTATTCTGATTTCTATTATTAATTAATAATAAATTGAACTTAATAAAAATTCATTCAATAAAATAATTTGTAAAAGTTAATGTAGCGTAAGTTGGAATGTTTTCTTTGTAAAATTAAAAATAAGGTATTTAATTAATAACTATTGTAACTATAGTGAAAAAATAGGGTGGTTTGCATTAATATTAGACATAACTGGTTGAAGACTATACCACCTCAGTCAACCGTGACCATGGGACTTATAAAGGGCCCGAAACGTCGGTCTGTTTGAAAAAACAAATAAACGTGACTTAAATCCGGAAAAATAGTTTCATTTCCTATGTGTAATAATCGCGAAAACCTAAGAACTCGATCGCAGAAAAAGTTTTCTCGATATTTAATAATATAAAGTCAAATTTTCAATAAGGATTTAAGGAGATGACGTTTGGTATACCCATGGTATACCAGTTTCAAAGTTGCATAATAGAACTTTTGTGCAATGAAGCATTGTTTAAGCTAGACATTTAATATTGAAAATGTAAGGAGCCTCGAGTTACGTGCCATATAATATATGGTGTTTATTACGTAGATGGAAGGATAATGAAAATCGGATTCTACAATAATTTGACTTGTATTCTTCAGTTGTACTGTTATTTTATAGAATATAAAAATTACGTTTGCCGTTGTAACCATTGCACTTAGAATAATAACGCATAGAAATCTAGTCCGCACACGCTAAGTGAGGCAAATTGAAGCGCGCCCAATGGGCCTACACGAGCGGGCGGGCCTTCAGTGCTCAAGGTCAACTTGCACCGCGAACAGCTCCAGAATTTTAGCTAAAAATGACGAAATGTGCGGTAAATGAGTGTAAAAATACGTCAGACAAACATACAATAGATACTAACATCACATTCCACAAGGAAGTAACGCGTTTCAACTTGTATTTTTATATAAATTTTTATATAAACCTAGCGTCCATGAATTTGATTTTTGCCTCATTTGTGACAGTTCGTTTGATATGAAACTATCATTCTATGGGTTATTATTCAGGACTCGGCGCGGGCGTCGCGAACCACGGAGTGGCGGCCGCTAGTGACGCGCCGTAACATATGATATAATATAACCATATGATATAATTTTGAATATGTGATAATTTTGGCTACACTATTGCATTATATTAGTTCTGTGATAATAGTTTCTAGCTTGTGTATGTAAAATAAATAAATAAAAAACACTAAGAACCGTAAATTAAGAATATATTAACCGTATAAACAAACAGAACAAGCAAATGATTTACTATGGTTATTCTATTTATGTTTGTAAAATAAATACCCAACTTAAGCTTTCCAATTCATAATTAACACGAAAGGTAAAGGAATTTACGTCCATTTTAGATTAAAGCGATGTTAGGATAACGTATATAAATACATCGTATATAAGTATTAACAGCACACGATAATTTACACTTTCTTCCAATGCGTTTAGAAAGGTAGCAACGCTTATGCGTCAATTGCATTAGTGACGTCAGGGAGTCGGTTTCAGGCAATATAGATATGTATGAAAGATATTAGTCGTCAGAGATGTGCACATACAAGAGATTACATTACCTGATACATTTACAATGACGCTTTGTCAAGATTAACACAGAGTGGAAATTGCAAAGTCATGTCTGCTCTATGCATCCGGAAACATGGACCAGGATGGCCGCAAAGGAGGTGCGATGTCATATACTTCTAAAATATACTCATATAACGCTAAATTTGAATGCGGTATTTTCACTTTAATGTACACTGGGCCTTTACGTGATCATAGTAAAAGTACTGTTTGTGTCTGAATCAATTCACATTTTTTTAATGATAGAATAAGTTATCAATAAGTAAACCGCCGGTTAAAAAGTGACGATAAGGTCGACGATGGAGCATGCACACTTAAATAATGCCTATTCACTCTCGCTTGGAAAAGGTCCAAGTTATAATGCTCAGGGAATATGCCTGCGGGCAAGGAATTCCATTCCATAGCCGGTTGCCAAGTAAATGTGGAAGTGTGAAGCATTGTGCGAAATTTTGGAATATCCACAACATAGGGGTGGAACTGCAGCTTTCGTCGAGACCCCGGTGATAGAAAGGTGCCTTAAGAGGTTTAATATAAAACATTGGAAGCACGAAAGTATGACAAGTTTGTTTAAAGAAAAATTTGAAAAGTCCGCTGGTTCGTTCCTTGGCTTAGTATGCATAGCGTCTAGCACAGTTTGCTTGAAGACTCTGATTCGAATGAAGCTGGATCGAAGGAGTTTTTTCTAAATATTCAATCTTCGTATGAATAATTATAACAAACTAGTGGAGTAATTTCACAAAAAATAATTGAATATCTCGGTGGTGAAACATCCTAACATTAATTATAACTTAATTATAACGAAAAAATTCAATTAATTTAGCACTGAATGAACTGAAAACCCCAATGCGGACTATGATGGTTCAGTCACTGTTGAGTTTCCTTTTTTTTGACGGGGGAAAACTTCATGGATACCCCTGAGCCCAGGGAGACTCAGGGGTTATGTGGGGACTCTCCCTCCAGACCGGAGTGCCTACCCCACTAAAACCCCCCGGGTTTCCCTCTCACCGGTTGAGTCGGCGCCGTGGGATCAGTGAACATTCACCACGACGCCGCCCGGCCACGTAAGGCGTAAGCTAGCGCCAGGGCTCCTGCGCCAACGGAGGGGCGAGTCGGTTGTCCTCCGACCCGCCCCCCACACGAGTGAGGCCGTGCAATGCAGGCTCCGGAGTCCCTGTCCAGAGCCCGCTGGTCTCACCAGGGAATCAGGCGAGCACTATTGAGTTTCCTAGATATAGGTTACCCTTGTCAAATCTTATTAATGGTTGGTACTTATAAATAGCAAAAAAGGTGAAAATCAGATCAAACATAACAATGAGCTAACAGTTAACTAATATTTGTAGCAGTAGAGCTCCTTGTAAAAGTGGTCGTTCAGGTAAGTACTGCCACCTTACCTATTTCTGCCGCCAAGCAGTAATGTGATCATTACTGTGTTCCGGATTTGAAGGGTAAGAGTGCTGGTGAAATTACAGGCACATGGGATTTGTCAACTTATGTCTCAGGGTGACAGGTGTAGTGGCTGTGCCTCTCAGATCTTTTCGATTGAAAGCTCTTAGTGGCACTGCAACTGTTATGCCTGTTCATAACAGTGTTGCTTATTACCAGATGCACGACTTGTTTGTCCCGTCACTTGATATTGAGAAAAAAAACTTAAGTTTCTGAACGATATACCTTCAGCCAGAAACGTCTAATTTGAAGCCGCCCTTGGTGATAAATATCATCACCACCAGGCGCAGCAGCCACGTGTCTGTAGTGCATTAGTAATTTTTAGTTCCCTTATTTTGACTGCAAAGATGGCGAGCGCTTGTCACGACAATGGTGATGGAACTGCGCTTCTAAATATTGTATGAAAACTAGTAGTGGCGCGGATGTAGCGCCACAGTGGCGCGTGCCAACCTTTGGAATATCCATGACATAGAGGTGGAACTCCACCCCACAACTGGTCCCCAGATGATGGAAAGGGGAAGACGGAAGGCTCTCCGTGACATCTCTCTAACATCTCCGTGACATCTCTCAACTCTACTAATTCCGAGTCACCTATAAGCCTCTGGGTGCTCTTGGCAATAGAAATTAAAGCGGCCCGTTGATATTTAGTAGAACCATCCCATAAGTGGCACCAGTACTCCATACTTAACTGGAGTTGTGCTTGGTACATCTTCTCGCATTGCGTTGCAGAAAGTCAGTTTATCGATATAGTTCGACTTTTACTATACACCACTTTATTTTCTCAGCAACATGGATCAGTAAGGGTACACAAAATGTAAAATGCCATTGTGAAAGTCGTATCTATGTACGGGTCTTATATCCATGTACTGCAGTGATACATAAATAAATTACATAACTCGACCAAAATAAAAATGTTTCGCTTAAGCGACAAACTCACAAAGAAAGAGTGTGTGTCGGGCGCGTGTCGTGTGGTCGTGCCGACCTGCGCCCGTCCCACGCCCGCGTGTGGCGTGTTGTCATCCATATAAATACTCGGAATTACATTCGCCGTGCTTACGACCTGCCACGCGCCCGACCCGCACCCGCTTTCTGTGTGTTTCACGCTTTAAGTTTGTTGAATACATTAAATTTCATCCTGTCAAAGTGTAAAAGCAATGTTGTTGAGATAATTACTTCCCATTTCCCATTGTCCGCTTCCGCGTTAATATGCCTTTCAAGTTTATCTCAAGATAATACGTCAGGTACATCACGTGTTTGATATTATTAAGTGTAAAGATAATGCATGTTCTGGCTTGTGGTGGTAGAGTTATAAGTGTAGGGTCCGCTTGGTTTTATACAAAGAACAATACCACCATGAGGAGTAGTTATTACATCCTCAACAATATGTGACGTAACCGCTCACGCGATACATGCAGCCGTAGACGCATACCACACCTAGAGGTGCCGGTGATGATTTTATACCGCTTTATCGGATATCGAAGTTATAATAGGTAAAAGAACTAATACTAATTGCTATTTCGGTAACTACTCTAGCAAACCATAAAGTTTTGTGGGTCTGTCATTTAAAAAAATAAACAACTTCGAAAATACGTCACGACAATCGTGTGTGTTATTGTTTGGGCTGGTGATTTCGGTGTTTATTTATTGAAAACATACTGTAAGTAGCGTTTTTTAAGTTTACCCTGAATATAAATGTTTATAATCTATACTTTAAGGAGTAATTTCATGGTAAACGTTAGAACCACTCAAACGGAATATTATCATATTTACCCAAGTACACCAAAAATTTCATTAGTGCTTTTTAAGTGCAGGATTTGCGATGTATTACTGCATTTTATTTGAGATGTTTTTATTGTAGGACGGAGGGTATTTATTTAGCAATGCAGAATAATAATTTTTATTTATAAAAACTTGTATTTAAACTGAATCCTTTTCAAATTTGCGAAACCAAATAGCCGCCATTTTGCGGTAGGATGAGCGCATCGCGTGAGCGGCTAAAGCAGCACTGCTGTTAAGAAACGTAGCGACAGGTATATATGTACTTTAGAAATTAAAGTCATCCGTATATAGTGCCATAGTGATTCGATTTCTCTATGCATTATTATTAGATTTAAATTCGCCTTCGGTAGATCCATAAAACATATTGTACTACTGATTGAATATCTGGCAACATATTTAATACTATATCACTTTACGCTTGAGTGAATAATAATAATAATGTACCACACACACTAATTGCTTGGTCTCAAACTAGGAAACGAGTACTAGAACAACGAAATTCACTATCCAGACCAGAATCAATTTTAGAAAATTTCCAATTTCCAAAATTAGTCCCACCGGAACCTTCTAATTCTGCGTTCACAGTGCAAACCGTTGCGTCACCTCCATTGCATTCGAAATTAATTTTAAATTGACTTGTCTAAAACATTACAACAGTCAAATCTCAATTACTAAATTAATTTCCATCTAGAATGGTTATTAAATTAAGGTCCAGTTTCTTTTGTGATTTTTGTTTCAGTTTTCTGAATGAACTTCGGGGTAATAGCCAATTATTTTGATCTGCATCTATCTTGTTGTTAAGCGGTCCCTTGAAGATAATATCGCTAAATTCAAACTTCATAATTGTGTATCGGATTAAATTTTAACGGCCCCTTTGCTTTTTAAAAGTAAGTATTGTTAAGGTTGCAGACTAATTAAAAAGATGCGGAACCTTTTCCTATGATACAAAATAACGGGAAGAACAAGCCGTGCGCTCGGTAAGTGACAAGATTGCAAGATGCGAAGAATTAGTACTTGATGTTTAAAGTGCCAGAGTCATTATAGATTTTTTTATTTATTTTTTTGTAAATATAAATAAAAGGTTATTCAACAAGGACTTTCTTTTTTAAATCAAAATAAAACAATAAATTTAGATGACAATGATTCAAATTTTTATTGTATTAAAAAAAGTAAGGTTTGGCAATTATGAATGAAAAATGATATCTAATAAATGTCCACTACGCAGCTACGACCACAGTTACAGATGTCGATTCTTTCATCAATGGTGGGTCTATTTCGTTAATAACTTCACGAATGTTGAGTTTTAAGGCTGCAATCGAATCGATTGGCTCCGTATAGACTCTGTCTTTAACATAACCCGATAAAAAATAATCCAGCGGCATTGACTTACAAATAAATGGACGACGGGTCTAATACAAAAACCACGAAAAAAATGTCCCAAGTCGACCTATTTAAACGTAGTGACATGTAAAGGAATATGAAAAAGCCATAAACGTTGAATTTAAATTGTAATGTCATCGCAGTACTGTCTAATTTTGCTTGCTTTCGCTGTCAGTCGAACAAACGAAGACTAAAGCGTGAATGACGCTCTGTATACAATTTTAACGCCCTATAAGCTCGGACACTAATTATAATATAGTATAATTGTAAGTCAATGTCCAGCGGTGTTAAATCACATGATCGAGCTGGTCGCTTAACGGCTGAATTTCGTGACATTATGCCATCGGGAAATTTGGTTTGCAATAAATTCATTGTTTTGGTGTCTTTTTTTTAATACAATAAAAATTTGAATCATGGTCATCTGAATTTACTATTTAATTTTTATTTACAAAACAAAGTTCTTATTGAAAAACTATCATAGTAAATTAAAAATAATCATAAATTTAATAATTGAGGGGAGGATAGAAGGGAAAAGAAAAAGAGGAACAAATAAAAGAGAAGACCAATGTGAACAGCTATTAGAGAGCTCAAAGAACTGGTTATGAACCGTGAGGAGTGGAGAAGGTTACACCGACAAGAGTCTGGCTCTTAAATAAGACGATGATGAATATATTAGATAACATCACATACGTTGCTCTGACTGACCCCAAAGTAAGTAGCTAAAGCACTTGACTTATGGAAATCGTAAACAACGACAGTACCACAAACACTCAGACCCGAGACAATATCGAAAAACTACTTTTCTCCGCCAGAGATCTAACCCGGGACCTCAGAGATGGCGACACCATGAAAACCGGTGTGTAAGCCACTCGATCACAGAGGTCGTCTTTAAAACTATAAAAAGATATTGTAATAAAAACTCTGTCAAATATAGTAGCCTTGTACTGTTTACTCTTTGCTCGTACTCACTTTCTTTTTTACAGTAAGTTTAAATTGTTTAAATACACGTTTTTCCACTTTTTTCCACTCACTTGTCAAATATATCATACTTCCCGGATTAACTCTTATGCATGAATTCCTGCTGCTACTAACCTTTGAAGTAATTCTGCAAGAGCGCTCCACACAAAGGAAGTTTAATCCTATTTTGTATATTGATTAATTATTGGAAACATGTATGTTATATACTGACTTAATAAACTCAGTATATAACATACATGAGTATCACGATATTTTACATCCATAATATTATTAAACTTTACCACCAATTTGTCGACTAATTTAATTTACGTTTCGCTAAACTTCTCTAATGAACAGTTGTCATTTTCCAGATGTGACCTTATTAAACCAAGGTTGCACATACTAATATTTATTTCAATAATTAGTATACGTTCATTGTGATGTAATATATATTTTTAATAATATTGAGTGAACAAGTTGTGCACGTGACGGTAAGCTACACGCCTGTCCATGACAGTTGCAGTTCCTCTCAGAGTTTTAAATCGCAAAGATCTGAGGGGCATTGCCACTGCGCCCGTCATCCTGAGACATAAATTGACAAGTCCCATGTGCCTATAATTTCACACTTACTCTTCAAAACCGGAACACAGTAATGCTGACATTACTAACCTGGACGAACTCGTTCACAAGGAGTTTTACATGGTTTTACTGCTACTAAAAGTAATTAGTTCCGCGGGCTTTTTTTATTACCACAGCTAGGGCTAGCTGGAAGAGATCTTGTCTAGAGACAAGCTCACCTGTGTATAAGGCCTTTGCACTATACGTTTTCTTTAGGCAATAAAGAATAATTTTACTTTGGAATGTAGTAACGAGAAACTGAGGAACAGTTCACATGACGGTACAGCTTGTTATTTGCCAATCTCATGAGGTGTCTTTTGCGTTACAAATTTTTGCTCTCCTTGACACGTAATAACGTCTCCTGTCTTATTTCGCTACTTCACCTTACATTTAAAAATGGAATATCGTAAAACATACAATGATTATTATAGTTTTGCAAAACCAACACTGTGCAAGGGCCTAAGTTTAATAGAGGCCTTTAGAAAATTGAGTTCATCGTCGTTTTCATAATTAAAACGTAAGCCCACGCAGTCTCTGACTACTTTAGTTATCTTTCTAATTTCGGTGCCCCCTCAAAATTTGACCTCGCGGTATTTTGCCCGATCCGGAAATTAAACGATATGGGAACAAGAAGGTTGCCCCTAGTATGGTGTAAAAATTATTTGCAAAATAGGTCTTACTACGTAAAAACGGAGGTGCTCTTAGTGATGAGGTCAAGGTAACTAAGGGTACGGTGCAGGGCACTGTGTTGGGGCCTTTGCATTATCTATCATACATCAATGACATGAACAATTGTATTAAAAAATGTAGTATCTATCAATTCGCCGACGATACTTGCCTAATTTGTGCTGATAAAGACCTAAAAACTGTTACATATACACTCGTGTCACAAAAAACGGTAAGTTCTGTTTCGATCACAGAACATAGTCACCAATCCTTGCACGCAAAATCGACTGACGTACAGCAGGTAACACAGAACTGAAATATCTGGGTGTCATAATTAATAATAATTCTAAGTGGGGTCCCCACATTGATTGGGTTTGCAACAGATTACGAGCTATATTGGCAAAATTTTACATCATCCGTAATAGAATACATTTTAATATTAGAATCACGTCCTATGACCGTACATTTTCTTCTCATTAAGAGCAAATATATAAACTGCAACTGAGACTATTTAAAATGATACTACAATGATAACGAAATATTTAACTATTGTAAAATTATCCCTATTCATGAAAAATTTAGACTCCAAATTTTAAAACAACAATACTTTCGATCTGAAATTCTACATCCAATATCTCACAATATAATTACAAGACAAATAACCAAAACAATATTCCAAAAGCCTAAATTTAACTACTGCTATGGTAAACGAACATCTAAATATATTGTACCAGAACAAATTAATCAATTACCTAAAGAAATTCGTGATCAAATAAATACTAAAAATATCAAAATCATACTTAAAATATATTTTTCAACACACACAGATACATAATGTTCAGACACTAATTTTTGTCATAAAATTTTACTCCATAATTAATGTCTATTTACATATAGTAATAATACATATTATTTAAAAATACTATATATACTATAAAATATATATACATTTAAAATTAAACTTATTCTTTACTTCATGTGCTAACATTTGTTTTTGGGGCGTCTTGTACACTTGTTAACAAACAGGTTTTCGGACGGTTCGCTCAGTACGTGGACGAATAATAAAATACTATGCCGTGGCGTCTTCACTGTTGTACAAATGCTTAGAATAATAACGCATAGAATGATAGTTTCATATCAAACGAACTGTCACAAGTGAGGCAAAAATCAAATTCATGTAGGCTAGTTTTAGTAGTAGGTTAATTTTCGGTTTTAGTGAATATTTATATAAAAATACAAGTTGAAACGCGTTACTTCCTTGTGGAATGTGATGTTAGTATCTATTTTATGTTTGTCTGACGTATTTTTACACTCATTTACCGCACATTTCGTCATTTTCAGCTAAATTCTTTATCTGTTCACGGAGCAAGTTGACCTTGAGCACTGAAGGCCCGCCCGCTCGTGTAGGCCCATTGGGCGTGCTTCAATTTGTCTCACTTACCGTGTGCGGACTAGGATTCTATGCGTTATTATTCTAAGTACAAATGTATGCCTCCAAATAAAGATAAAACCAATGTCTACCTACTTATAAGATTTTTTTAATATTTTGTATTAGTTTGTTCGTAGCAAAGAATGAATGAAACCCAAGTAGAGTTTAACGGTGTTTTACAATATAAAACAATGAAAAAATAAAAAATAAAAGCAATATTCGTATTGTTTCGGATTCTCTAAAGGTACGTAACTAGACTATCTTTTATTTCTGACGACTAAGGCCCGTAAAATAATAGGGGTTTAAATATGAAATTGCCGATTTATTTTACTGGCCACTTTAAATTAAAATTAAACCTGTATGGTGTCCGATTTCAGAGTGCAACGTTTTTCACACGAAAAGTAAAACATGCTTAACTTAAAAAACATGATATTTGATTGTTCGACTTTCAACAAATGTAAATAACGTTGAATTGAAGGTAATGATGGAAGCCGATCCATATCAAACTACCACGAAACGTCATGGCTTAATGTTAGCATACCCACAATATGACATATGGCGTTTGAATAATGACGACGGAACTCGCAGCAAAACAGCTTCACCGTTATTACTCTATGATAACGCAACACCTCACACTGCTTGAGAAACAGTTTTACTACTACAAGACCTGCAGATATAAATTATCCATCATCCTACATATTCGTCGGACCTCACCCCGACCGACTACCATTTTTTCCCGCAATTTGATTTTTTTTTTGTATGGAAATAAAATTCCCAGGAAGCAGTACAAAAATCCCTTCACACAGCTGTGGAGTCCAGGTCTCCAGACTTCTATCGCAAAGGTTTAAATGACCTTCCGATTACATGGCAGAAATGTATAGACAACAAGGGAAAAAACTTTGATTAAACAAATATATTTAATCTTAAAAAAAATTGTTTTAATTTTTCAGTGCGAAACGGCAATTTCATACTTTAACCCCTAATAATATCTTCTGTTTGATATTAAGTGCGTGTCTGCTGAGATTTCAAGATGCATCTAAAACTGTAACAGTAGTCTAAGATCGTCGACATTCTGGGATTATACTGTGATATGCAGTATAATGTGAGATAAATTAGTGACACGTCCGTTCGCTGGTCCGTTTAAGACATTTTCAATTCCACTGTACTTTTTTTTTATGTACATATATCGTGATTACTCCGACTTTTGTAAAAAGATTTCGTTGATCCTTTTTTATTGGGAAAGGTACTCTAAGGTACCGCTCAGTAATGGTCGAAGTGTGGTCAGAAATGGTTGAAGAAATTATTATTCCACTTTTAAGGGTGGCAAATTAAGGATTGAATCCAGTGTATTGCAGTTCACTTTCCGTGAAGCGATTTTAGTAAAACTTACTAGCATCTATGTACATGCTATTCCAATGAAAGTAAAACATTACAATGAACTAGAGCTGATCCTTCGATGAAAATGGCAGACAGACCTTAACTGCCTCTGTGGCCGAGCTGTTACCATGCTGGTCTGCCACGCAGAGATCCCTGGTTCAATTCCGGGCCAGGAGAAACATTTGTATGGCCTATATTTATTTCTCTCGCGAGTTTGGGTATAATTTATGGTTGTCAATTTGTGTTTGTGTCCAT
The DNA here is from genome assembly GCF_003589595.1 of Hyposmocoma kahamanoa. NCBI lineage: Eukaryota > Metazoa > Arthropoda > Insecta > Lepidoptera > Cosmopterigidae > Hyposmocoma > Hyposmocoma kahamanoa. The sequence goes on along the minus strand of NW_020653852.1, from coordinate 4,389,942 downwards.
GGCACCCGACACAGAGTTTTCCTAGTACGGGGCTTTGAATATGTGAAAAAAAAAAGATGAGAGGAAGGAGGAATCAAGAATGTACAGCAGCTGCCTTGTGTTTGGGCTCATATTATTTAAATTTTAATTGAATTGATATTAAAAACTATTTTTTGTGAAATTACTCCACCCATTTGTTATAATTATTAATACAAAGATCGAACAGTTAGAAAAAATCCTTCGATCGGGCCAGATTCGAACCGACGTCTACGTACGTCTCGTACGTTGCTAGAAAGCAAACCGTCTCAGACACTATACCAACTAAGCCACGGAACGAACCAGCGCACCTCACGAATTTTTCTATGTGCTTGTTGTCGGATCTTTGTATTTGGTTTTCAAAGACTTTTTAGCTGTAGCGCCATCTATGAGAAATCTATGAAAGTATTTCTTCATATTGGTATTTGTTTTGATGAGGACTTCCATTTATGATTTTCAGTTATCGTTGAAGAGACCACGATCGAACAGATCGAAAACGGACATATGACACCATGTTTGTTCCTATAATAATCACGGGTACTACTAGTTGTACATAAATAATACATGCATAAACACAACGCATATTATAATCAACATTATTCAGTGCGTCTATAAAGTTTTCGCCAAAGCCTACGACGCTTGGAAAACTCAAGTTTTATATGTATATAGTACAAAGTTACTTGACAATCCTGTAAAGGGGTTGTTTGTTGTTCTTCGTGTAAATCCTATTCCGTTAGCGATACCAAACAACCCATTTGAAGCTAACGTTAGCCTAACCTAACATACACAGTATGGAAAGAAAACTTTATTCAACAGTTTTCAAAAGCCGTCGAGTAGAAATTGTTTATGTTTTAGTAGAGAGCAAACTTGATTATTACGACGTCGACAACGGTATCCGCGTAAATGCATTACTATGATAAAAATTGTTTTTTATGTCTCTTGCCGATGCTTCCTTTTGAACTAATTAGGTCAGCTTAGAGCGATGTTACGTGGGCGTTTCCGTTGTGTTGCACCATGGCAGTGCTACGACATTATTTTTTTATTATATCAAGTGACGGGACGAACAAGGTCGTGCGCCTGGTTTACTCACAGCTTTAACCTTCGTATGCCCGCGCATTGGTCTCTCAGACAGAAGATTATCGTTTGCCGTGTTCTTTTTAAACGGATAACGTTCGCGAACGGTTCGTGGCTAACTTTATTTCAGCGTAACGAGAGTATTTTAGTGCATAATAATATAACACATGTACCCGTACACGGTCGTCGTATAGGTTCCTTAGACCGACGCGGGTAAAGGTATCACAGTTGTAGGTAATTAATATTTTTGGTAATTCCTATAGTTATGTATTATTTTTAATGATCGAGTATATAACCAGAAATAGAGACGAAATAAGGGCCATCCATCCCTGGCAACTCATCAGGTAAATGGTTCTTATATCACTTTTAGACATCAACTCTCGTTTGCGCTGAAATCACAAATTAGAAAACTGAAATAGTACAACGCCAACAACTGACCTGTGTGTACGTCTCCGAATATTCCAAAAATATTCTCTATTTATTGTAATAAAGATAATATCTGTAACAATGGGGGCTGTTCCATTCGATGGTGTGGTAAAAACAGCAAAACAACTAATTACAAAACAATCGGAATCTCATTTCAAAGCTAATTAAATATTATACATGTACTTTTGCAATTTTCGTCCATTATAGCGAAGTTTAAACTGGTCGATTTGAAGTGAAACAATTGACGACACCCGGCAATTGTTTCGAATCCGGCCAATCGGAGCGCAATTGTCACAGTAATGATTTGGCACAAAAGTTTCCAAACAAATTAAATGACATTTCGTCTCTATTTCTGGTTATGTGTATACTCGATGTTTTTAATTATCAATGAGTTTGCATTATGTATAATATTTCTAAATTATTTTAGGTTATATTTTATAACTTTTTATAACTTCAATATGTGTGTGGAACTGTGGAACGCATGAGAAGGTTTTTTGAAGAGGATGACTCTGATTCCATTTAAGAGGGCGAAGACAACTGAGTGACTTTGAGGGTCATATAGAAGTGAAGCAAGTGAAAAATGACATAAAGCAGGAGATGCGAGGGGAACTTTTTAATGTTAGGGTTCTAAAATCTCTCACTATATGTCACAAGCTGCTTAGAATGCCGAAAGATCGAGTATAAAGATCTTTAACAAAAACGCATAAGAGAATTTCAACAACTCCATAACTTGATCCGTAGCTCAGTTGGTAAGAGCAATACTACGGTACAGTATGGCTGTGTCTCCAAATTTCCTTGAGTCGAAAAAGTTTTTTTATTGTGTTCTATTTTTGTATTAATAATTATAATCATACTTAACTAATTATTGGTATACTCTAAGGATAGGTTTGGGCAATAATCCACCACGCTGGACCATTGCGGGTTGTGGACTTCATAATGATTTCCGAATGTTATGGACCTTCGACATATCGGTTTCATTACGGTTTATATCTACACACATATCATAAACTCTCTATAATGTGTTCAAAAACCGCAAATTACGACCAGGATGAAGGTAAACTGTCTTGTTAGAACAAATTTCTTATCTGTGAAAATGTTATTATTGCTTCTTATTACCTCGAATTCTATGTTATTATTACATTCAAATTTCGATCTCTGAAATCTCTCTCTGAAAAACAAAACAATTTGATTTCACCTCAATTCTATTATCAGTCGAAATGAAGTTTTATTTATTTATTTATTTATTTAATCTTTTTGCACAATGCATTAATATACAAATATAAGGCATTCTCTACCAGTCAAGCATTGGGCCAAATAGAAAAAAAAACCAAAATTTTGGTGCTACACTTAAAACAGAAAAAAAATCATAATTTTATGGTTAATTTGTACAGTATAAAATAATCATATTACAGCATAAATGTACTCAATATAAGCATACAATAAACAATACATATATATAACGAATATACCTTTATGTATATACATATATATAATATACATATAAGTACACACAGCAACATTATGCAGAGTCTTGATCTAGAAGATTATCAAAAAGATAATTGCGCAACATGCCCTTGAAAGATAACTTAGTCTGAGCTTGTCTTATATTTAGCGGGAGCGCGTTCCAAAGACGGATTGCATGAAGGGCAAAAGAATTAGATATAAAATCAGTACGGTGAGAATGAATAGAGAGCTTGAAGCTACGGCAAGATCGAATTTCGCAACACGGCTGAGCGGTTTCAAATTGATATGAGCATCTAAGGTAATCAGGCGCAGCCGGATAGAACAAAATGGAGAAAAGGGTGGTTGAAATTCTTAACGTTCTGCGTTCACGGATGGGAAGCCAATTTAGTTAACGTCGAAAAGTAGAGATGTGGTCATATTTTCGCACGCCAAAGATAAACCTAATGCAATTGTTAAGAAGACGATCTAAGTTGTTCAAAGAAACTTGAGAGATATTACTGTAACACACATCAGCATAATCGATTACAGGCAATATCAGTGCCTGAACAAGGAGAGTTTTTGTCTTAACGGGAAGAAAGTGCTTAAACCTATACAGAGCTCTTAGTGTGTTTCTTACCCTACAGCAAACGTCGGACACCTGGACACCACGTAAGACCTGAGTAAATTACAATGTTCTCAAACAATATCGGGGGCGTGCGCATCATGTCAAAAGACGAAATAAGGCGTGAGCTTCGAAGTAAGCACACGTTACTGGATATCGAACGATATGATAGTTGGGGCCGATTCTAATTTGTCTGTGAATTAAATATAAAAACTATATGTAATTCACAGACAAACTAGAAAAACTACGGTCGTGTGGCATGCGTGAGAAAAGTTTTTATTTGACGCCTATTTGCCAGTCGTAATATGCGGTTCCTGAACACGTCACAGAGAGATTATAATATGTGTGTAGATAAAGCAGTGTATGTAACTGTACATAATTAAGCATTAAAACACTCGTGAGATGTTTTTATGAAACTCGACTGTCGGCTGGTTTCATAAACCCACACTCGTATTTTAATGCATTTCACTATGTAACAGTCACAACTACTATTGTAACAAAATCACACAACAGGCAACAATTCATATTAGTTCTTATTTGTTTTCACCGTTGGCGTGTAATAACTAAAGTCATAGAAGTCGATGTTTTGATTGAGAAGTAATCCTACTCCCATCAGATTATCCGCGCTCTTTAAAATAAATCTTACCTTTGTTCCATTTGTAAATTGCATTTTAAAATGGTTTAACTGAATAGTTCGGCACTGATATAACCGTCGCGTGTCCCGCATTCATCTAAAAAATAAAACCCATAAACATGTCAAACGTATAAATGTTGAAAATAAAATGTCAAAGAAATCTCAACCTTGAGGTTTCGTGATACAAATCTGTCAATTTCCATAACAAAGACTTGTGTTTGGAAAATAAACTACCGTCCAAATTAGAAACCAATTTCAAGTGATCTTCAGTTTACTCCAACGTCATTTACAGTAAAGGTCACGACGTTGTGGTTGGGTTATATTCTACATTATATAACAATATGACAGGGTAAGGAGGAAATATGTAGGGACGGATGGGTGGACCCTTATTAAAGGATATATCGGGTTGAATCTAGGGTGATACTGTGCGAGACAGGAGGTTTACCCACCTATTTTTGGGTTTGATGTACTGGTACTGGACAGGATTAAATTTAGGCTCGGAAATGAGATATACAAGATGGTACTAAGATGATGGATAGTGTACAAATAAGGGCCTGAGTTGTGATGAATTAGAATGCTTATTTATAAGACCAGGGGAAATCTAATTTCTGTATTATCAGGAAGTTAAAGTTCGGGCGCTGAATAGACATGGTTGATTATACTGTCAAGACTTTAGTACCTAAATGAGAATAAGAATTTAATACATTTTTCAAAAATCAATTCTTCGAGGTCGTCTATAGTAACAGTCCAGAAAAGTACTGCCGGCAGGATAATGTAAGTACTGTTGTAACCACAGGATCACGGGAGTTAACTTTACGTCTTAATGTGTTGCAGTGCCCTTAAGGTCTTTGCGATTTAAAGCTCTGAGTAACAATGCAACTGTTATAGGAAGACGTGGTGCTTACAACCAGTCGTACTTGGTTCTTTCAATTACTCAATAATCAAGAAAAAATAAAATCTGTAAGTAAGGTCATAGCGGTCACACCATTTCGTAGTGTGACGGTAGTATGACTGAAGAACGCTGTCTCTTTTATCCCGATGTATAGTAACGCCTTACCCTGAAAAGGATGCCGAGCTTTTTACCTGCATTTTTGGCCATGGATTCTATGTATCTGCCGAAGTTCAAATTGGACGACAAGTCCATTCCAAGTAGCTGGAGACAGTCGGCTATCGGTATAGATATAATATCACGAAAAGTCGGAATCTGGTCGAAGGGACTCCGTATTGCAATTATGATAATATTTTACTATTATTTTTCTTTTATTCTGCTAAAATCTGGTTGCAATGACAGCTGAATCTCAATGGAGTGTCTTTGGGATAGCAGTGATGGCACTCATCACTTCAATCACTGATGACCAATGTTGCCTTATTAAAACTACCACGGTAATGATTACATATGTCTTAATTCTTGTCTCTTTAATAATTAACGTAGTATTAAAATTAATGTATTTTTAGCTCGAGCTGGTTAGCAACTGAAAAGCTCTCTCTTGGCTTTTAGCAGAATACTAAATGTACAAAATTCTGCAATTACAGACTCTATCGACACACAACTTAACACAGACCACGAAGTGAGGTGGGTCATTGTTTGAATCACACTGCACAAAGAATCCTGGCTAGAAGCATCCGAAAATTAATGGGTTTATATAGCTAGATAAAGAAACAAGTCGTGTCGAAAAGAGCGATGACTCACTAAATGTATAAAGTGAAAGATATTCTACTTTCCCGGCTCAATGTTGCAGTTTAACAGCACTGTGGCATTGATATATTGTTCTCCCAGCTATATTTGCTATTGCAATCACTTTTGGTACTATAGCCTGGCCAAATGAAGTTAAAAAAAGGATTGCGTTTGGTAGTTTATGTGAATTTATGGGGAACATCAAATGAGGCTATTTGATAGATATATAGATAAAAAAATTTACGTATTTACGTAAAATCCACTAAACGTAACACCATAATTATTTTTGTATTGAACCACAGAATCAAAATAACACATTTTTATAACAAAACAAACGTATAACTACACATATAACTAATTGAAGTAAATAGTTTTTGAAGTCATGGCAGTGAAAAGGCGCTGGCTCAGCATAAATGCCGCGGTTTCCCACGACGCTGGTATTCTGCTAGAACCGTATTATATAGTCCTCTGGCTTTATCATTTAATTAAATAAATATTATATATATATATATTTATTGAATGCGAAAAACAATATGATAAAATGCGTGTGTGCGTGCGTGCGTGTTTGGGTATATGCGGACGTGCGTTTATATAAATATTTAATGTTACAAGATAGTTATAACCAGATTTCAAAATGTATGTATTTATGTTAAGACCATGTAAAATAATTTGCGTTTGTGTGGGTGTATGCGTTTATATTACTTATAAACTTCCCTGATGTTAAATCTTGCCACAAAGAGATTACACAGTTACAGTAAACGTAAACGTGGACAAATGTACCATTTAAAATTAAATAAATAAACAGTCGAGAACGCAACAGGTTTCTTTCCTACAGCTCCAATTTCCGTACATTTAATAGGTGTTCTTTCATTTTTTTCTTGAACAGTTTTTTTGAGATGGTATTACGTATAGGAGGTGGAATATTGTTCCAAAATCTAGTGGCCAAATATCTAAAGCTTCCCCGAATAGCAGCGGAACCATGTTGTGGTGTCACAAGGACAAATATCCGTGTTGATCTTTACTTATATCGAGAATTCACATCAAAAGCCCAAGAGAGTTTCTCATACAGATAATCAGGCATGTGAAATCGAACAACATCAAACAGAAGCCCAGCTAGATGCAAATTCAGGCGCCCATCAATTTTTAGGATTTGAAATTTGAAAAGCAATCTCGAAACGCAGGCTTTATGAAGTAGCTTGTGTTTGTATATCTCTGTATTTGTGTATGTTGGGTATTGTACTATTTAAATTACTTAATTATTGATCAAACGGATTATTTTCTTTGTCCAATTGTTGCTTGTGTTCAATTTTATTTACTTAGTGCCTGTACCTGTGTACGTAACATGTAGGCGGGTTAGTAACCGTCGTTACGGGGCATAATGTACCATTCGCATCGAGCACGATACCTTATGCCGCGTACTAAAATTCGTGTAACACGCTCGTTTCGAACTCTTGGCTCGCCTATGCTCCAGATTCGTTGCCATGTAATGTTCTGGATGACCCTGGGTTACTCTTTGTCCTACTCCATCTTTTTAACAACTAATAAAAGGCGTGCGCTCGTGACGACTCGTTGCGACGTACTGACTAAAGCGCGTAACAATCATAGGATTCGCCAAGAAACCGACAGCGAGCTGGAGCACTAGCAGCGAGCAATGAGCCGTTCGTTGCTAGCTGTGAAGGCCTTGTTTCCGCGTACTGACTGCACGAACGCTCGCTGTGTAACATGTTACATTACGCCCCGTAACGCCGCCGGTCAGTATCCATCTTAATATACACCTATTTGAACTGTGGTATAATTAGCATAGTCCTCAGATGCTGAGTCATGGACGTGGAACCTTTTGACATGCTTTTTTTTACATTTTATTTTAACTTGAATTTACTTTTATATAATTTTTTTTATTGAATTGGTATTCAATTATTTTTATATGAACTTACTCAACTAGTTTGTTATAATTCCTTCGATCTGGCCGGATTCGAACTGACGTCTTTTAGCATATCGTGCTAGATGCTATACCAACTAAGCCACGGAACGAACCAGCGGACTTTTTAGTCGTAGCACCATCTATGAGAAATCTATGATATTTATTTTTATAATTTTTTTTCTATGAAATTTATGTACTTTGCTTGTCAAATAAAACGATTTTATTTATTTTAAATCCTGATACTTAATTTTTAAAAACACTTAATTTTCAAAGTATTTCCTAGCTTTATAAATATTTTTATTTCTGGCCAAAAACAAAATCATGTCGCTGTTTCACTACATATAAATTACTCACCACATTTTAAAGGAGACAAGTGTTTTAATTTATAAAAGGACAAATTAACAACAGCGGAAATAGCTTGACACTTCATTTACCACGGACCTGACAGTTCAAGACAGTTTATGAAAATGTTTCTTACATTATCTTTTTTACAAGGTTCCCAGTTTATTCCACTGGACATTTAACCTTGTAAAAAAGATAACGCGGACGAACTCAGTACCTAGAGCTCCTTGTGAAAGAGTTCGTCCAGGGAAGTACTGCCACATTACCTAAAGACGCAAGCAGTAGATAATACGAGCATTACTGTGTTCTGGTAAAATTACATTCACATGGAACTTGTCAACTTATGTCTCAGGGTGACGGGTACAGTGGCGGCGCCCCTCAGATCTTAGTGATTTAAAGCTTTGAGTGGCTCTGCAGCTGTTACGGACAGGCTTGTCTTTCTATAAAAAATAAACAAAGTTAGAAATAAACTTGAGGCGGCTTCAGTAATTTGGAACCAGCACGAAGTTACTTACTTACGCACTGCTCCTGGGTGAAATACAAAAGACGTTCTTGACATTCTTATTTAATACAATTTGTGGGTACTGCCCATTTTTATATTATATCCTACGAAATTATCGTCTACTGATTATTGCTGGTAGAATCTTGAGAGGAGATTCCGACTGTCCAGGATTAGTGGCGCAATTGGTGCGCCTATTCGTCTGCCGAAATAAAATTAATTTACGGTCACACGGTCACCGTCTACTGGTAGTGCCGGAGGTAAGCACTGTATCTTACAGTAAATCACAGCTTTATTTTGTAAGTAGATGGGTGGCTGTAAGTGATGAATGATTAGGTATTAGGTATTGTGAGAGGATGGATGAGCAACTGTTGTCTGTAAATTACCAACAATATTATTATGTACTTATCGCTTTCACAGTGCCTTGGTAATTTACTGTAACACTATATGAAATAAATAAACAAACCTATTTCTTCCTCCAAAGAGTATGTAAGTATTACTGCGTTCCGGTTTTGAAGGATAAGGGTGCTTGTTAAATTACAGACACATGGTACTTGACAACTTTATGTCTCAAGGTGACGAGCGCAATGGTAGTGCTCCTTATGTCTTTGCAATTTTAAAATCTAAGTGACACTCCAAGTGCTGTGGGTAGTTATGTTGCTTACTACCAGGCATACTACTTGTCCTGACACTTGATAACATAAAAAAGATTTAGTTGTGACTTACAATGTAATGCTTTAAATGGCAATGGTAGACAGGAAAGACAATATTGCAATATGTTTTTTATTTTATTAGTATACAATAATGATATTTCTTTTTTTATACGTAACAGGCAGATGACTCCATCCCACCTGATGAGAAATGGAATGTGGAATCCAAACGTGAAGGAACCTAGTGCAGTGTTGATACAGTTAGTATACTAGCCCCCTCTTATCTGCCTGCCTACAAGATGCCTCTGCACACTTTGAAGGACCCCATATCGTAAGAAGGACTCTCAACTGAGCGACAGAGGAAGGTCCCACCAAACCTTTTAGTTCGCGATGGACTACGGCAATTTGCAAGCTTAGATAACTGTAAGCCACCAAATTTTATCATTAAAAGAGCATTATACAAACGTGTATTATGAATAGCAGGAAATTGTAATAAGCAGAAACATTCTCTAGTTCCGTTTTAGATTCAAAACACAGCTAGAAATTCTACAGCAAACGACATACTTAACACAAAATGTTAGGTTTTGTTGGCGATTCTCATTTGCCTCTCTTTGTTTCGAAATGTTATTCCACGGTTTCAAGTTACATTAAAAGTAACGTTTGCAATGTAACTTTAAAAGCATGTGTTGTTTGATATTTTAACTAAAATTAGGTCATGCTACCATTATGGCTTAGGTATAGGGTGTTGATCCCAAAAGTGACACTAGTTCAAGTTTGAGAAGTCAATAAGATTTGATGCCCAGATTAGTATACCGAATCTAAACGCCACTGCAGCACACAGTGCTACATTCCCGAGGGTAGTAATTACACATCATAATCGTGCCGAAGAGACTGTATCAGCTTTAGAATGGATGAATGAATGAAATGTCTTTATTGCACTTAAAATTACATTTATAATACAATACAATAGCTTAAGTATAATAGTAGTAGTAAGCTAATATTCAACGGGTGGCCTTATTGCTACGTAGAAATTTCTTCCAGGCAAAAAATATTTTATGAAATTTGCCCAAGTTCTGCTGTCTCTATTTTTTTTTGTCCCATACAATGAAATGATTCTTACATGAAAGTGAGTCGATCAGCACAAAAAAATTTGATCAATTTTATTCATTTTTATGGACAACTCACGCTTGACCAAAAAATTGACTATGCCAAATTTATCGAGTTCTTAGATTTTCGCGATTGTTTCACATAGGAAATGAAACGTCGGTTTGTTTGAAAAAACAAATATACGCGATTTAAATCCGGAAAAATAGTTTCATTTCCTATATGCCAAATTTGTTTTTACAAAACAAAAAGACAACTGCCTCCGTGGCCGAACGGTTATCATGCCGGACTGGCACGCAGAGGTCCCAGGTTCGATTCCAGGGCCGGGAGAAATATTTGTATGGCCTACATTAATTTCTCTCGTGAGTTTGGGTGTAATTTATGGTTGTCTATGTGTGTGTCCATGGCACCCGCGACACAGGTTTTTCCTAGTGCGGGGCTATGTTGAGTGTGTGCGTTATGTACGTTACTCAATGGTTGGTTCCTAAGACAGTTTCCTTGTATCTTCTATGGTTCCAAATTTGCCTATACTGTTCCATCTTAAAAAACACTGTACCTATAGTTTCATGCAAATGACACATGAGCATTAAACAAAACGAACAATAAACAGTATACTGCGTCAACAGTCACGAATTACTCAATAAAATGAAATAATAATAATGTATGTGAATTTACACGTTAGCACATCAACATTACGATCGAATATATCATCATCCAGTTCATGATTGCTCAGTACACTATTCAGACTATTGTTAGCTCTTCAAAACTATTTTGTACACAATTTGTAACAGGTTGATAGTGTCTCATGTAGTGATGAAAGAAACTCATGGTCGTATTCTAGAACTCTACTCAATGCTCAAGTCAGGATTGCACTGGAAACACAAGCATTGGAAATACGACCCTAATGGACTTGAGTATGATTTCGAGTGCTTTAAACCATACTCAATTCCTGATTTGAGCATTGAGTAGAGTTCTAGAATACGACCCTCAGTCTTTTAAGGCCTTTTAAAAAACCTCGACTAATTTTCAACGCCTCACGACTAGTCTAGTCTTTTAACCATCAAGTCTTGAGTCATAAGACTAAAACTGAAGACTAATTCGTGTCGAAGTCTTTTAACCCTAGGAAGCCTAAAAGACTTATAGGACTAAAACGACTAAAAGACTAAAAGGACTGACGCCTCATAGCCACAAGGTATTTATTTTACGATTTTTATTAGAAGTAAATAAACGTTATTATTTACTACATACTACTTACGTCATTTTTATTTATAAACTTCGGATTTAATAAGACATAAAATAGGTATAAGTCTTTTGCAAACAACTCGAGTCAAGTCTTTCAAGTCGTTTAGGTCTTTTGAGTCTTTTAGTATAACGACTGAGTCTTATTAATAAAAACTTGAACCCCCAGTCTTAATTTTGGAGTCGATTCCTGTAAAATGGAGTCGAGTCGTTATAAAACGCCTTAAAAGGCTGAGTCTCTTTCATCACTAGTCTCACAGATCGCGTAGGTAAGTACATTAAAGGAAATCAACATTACCGTTTAAGATGTTTATTTTTTTTTTATGATAACCAAGAGACGGGACGAACAGGTCGTGCGCCTGGTGATAAGCGACGCGTCTATCCATAACAGTTGCAGCATTCCGAGCTTTAAATCGCAAAGATCTTATGGGCACTGCCACTGCGTTCGTCACCTTGAGACATAAGTTGACACGTCACATGTGCCTGTAATTTCACTAGCACCCATACCCTACAAAACCGGAACAAAGTAATGCTAATATTACTGCTAGGCGGCAGAAATAGATAAGGTGGCAGTACTTCCCTGGATGAACCTTTCACAAGGAGCTTCTGCTACAACTAAAATTTATACACATACGTATCAAAAAGAATTTTGGCAAATATTAAAGAAGTTTTAGTTTCTGTTCCTTACAGAGACTAGATGATTTCCATATGCGGCAACTATATTTATTACTACAAATAAATAAATAAAAATAAAAGAAAGAAAGAAAATAAAATTACATTTAGTCCGCCACGTTAGGTAAGTACGTGGTTGACGGTCACTTTTTAACGTGTTACGTTTGCCAGTTGTTTGCCCAGTAGCATTCTGAGCCGTGGTCCGTACCTACCTGGGTGCCCTCAGACCCTCTATCTAAACTGTGTTTTTTTATTCCATATGTGTACCAAAGACGCGATGCTATAGGCCTACATTTTATCTTTGACAGTATGTATAGTGTTGATATATTACGTGTGTTGGTTGTAACTGTGACAGTGTTTTCTGAAAATACTACTACTTAATACTGAATATTTTTTTATATATATGTATGTGTTTTTTTTTAGTAATGTATATTTTACTGTTAAACGAGTTTAAAATCTTTTTGTCCGGTGGCGCAGTCAAGACCATCGGCTGCCAACAAAACATCTCATACAAAAAAATACACTATGTATTGTAAGTCGTATCAGTGTTAAAGCTGGTATGCGATACTTTTTATATATAACAACATTACAAGCATCCTCAATGTACTTCATTTGTGCCTATTGCCTGGGGAAATTACATAAAGATCTTGGACTCTCATAACTTATTACAACCTTGTTACTGATCCGTGGAAACAAAATTATTTTATAGATATGTCACTACTTGTCTGAACTAATAACTCACTACACTTATCCACACGGAATGGCGTTAAGCCGATCGGAAAAAGCTTTTTGTCTATGCGGTAAGAGTGAAAAAGACGTCGCGCCTTCCATGTAAAACAGTTAAGTATGTCATGTGTGTAGGTTAGGAATGCCATATATGCCAGACAACCACACCAGTTACCTGATCTCAACGGAATTCACTGTGGGGTACTGCCCAGATCATGAACATGTCAGAAACAATATAGAAAAGTTCATTTCCCAAATAATACAAGGCACAAGATACAAGGCATAAGATAAGAGGTACAAGATACAAGGTACAAGATAAAAGGTACAAGATACGTCTTAACGCTGAATAAGGTTAAACTTTTGGCCTATAAGTGTTGCACTGAAATAGCCGGTTAGTTTAAAACAACAATATACGGAAAACCTCCTTTTAGAGGAAATCCATTTCGAGCAGTGTGACGTATAAGGGGTCGTTGATGGTAATAATAACAATGAATTAGAAACCTTTGTGTATGGACATACATATGGATATGGCCATCTGGAGATTTGTACGTACGTATTAATGTATAAGCCATCTGTTTTAACAGCGTGTACGGGATTGTTTTTTTGTTTCACATTGGTTATGTAACTGAATGGCTTTTGCGAATATTAACAAACCAAATAAATTGTCAAACTGTGAGTTCAATATTGATTTATTTGATACAAATATCGCAACTAAAATGCTATTCATAAAACTATTGCAGCTGTATAAAAAAGACAGGAGTTCTAATAAAGAGAAGAAAAATCGAGGGGAAAATGCCGTTCTAAGCTTCTGGCCACTTTGAAATGAAATAAAATATTATTACCAGCTTGGACTTAGAATTTCCTTTGAGGAAAAAATTCCAAGAAGACATAACACTATTGTACTAACAAACTAACACATTTAATTTGTTTTTGTTTCATAAGTTTAATTTTACTAAATTAAAATACGTACCTACTGTTAAAATATATTGCAAAATGAATTGTAATGTAAGTTCGTTAAATCAATATTTTTTAATATGTTTTAGTATAGTTCAGGATAAGATGGTTTGATGGCATTAATATTGGACGTAACTGGATGGTGGTAAGCAATAACGTGTCAACCAACATTATCATAACTGGTATCACCTCAGGAATGATGAATGATTTATTGTTATAATTTCCCAACAACAAGCACAACAGCGAAAGTTTTCATTTTATAAGTAAATTTTAGAACAAGCTATGAACAACAACGAAAAAATCTTAAGGTACCAATTTCGCAAAAATAACGCACACACACACTCAATAACGCACACACTCAACATAGCCCCGCACTAGGGAAATCCTGTGTCGCGGGTCAATCCTGGGACCTCTGCGTGGCAGTCCGGCATGGTAACCGTTCGGCCACAGAGGCAGTTAAAATAAGATATTGTTTCACACATTTTTGAATATCAGCATCCAACTGGTTGATGACTAATACCATCTCAGTCAGCCGTGACGTGACGTAACGAGAGCGACCCGTAAAGGGCCAGAAACGTTCTTTTGTGTGAAAAATGAACGCGATTTTAGATCCAAAAAAATAAGATATAAGATTCATATCGAGTTCTTAGGTTTTCGCGATTGTTATACATAGGAAATAAAACTATTTTTTCGGATTTAAATCGCGTATGTTTGTTTTTTCAAACAAACCGACGTTTCCGGCCCTTTACAGGTCCCATTATCCCACCATGGATCCATTGAGGTGGTACAGTTGTGTCTAATATTAATGCCAACCACCTTATTTTTTCACTATAGTTACAAAAGTTATTAATTAAAGATCTTATTTTTAATTTTACTAAGAAATATTCCAATTTACGCTACATTATGTTTTACAAATTATTTTATTTTAACAATATGAGTTTTTGTTAAGTTAAATTTATTATTAATTATAATATAATTATAAAAATAGACTCTTGAGACATTTGCGCGATCTGAGAATTTTCGCTGACTCAAGCGCCCCAAAACACTGTAGCGCATTTCGCGCACATAATTGTCAAACCAAAAGACTATATTGCTGCGTACCGTGTTATGTCAAAATAATACCTAAAAGTAACGGGGTATTTTATTTTTTAATATCTCATTCAAAAACACTAATAACTCCAAAGTTGAAATGTCAGGGTATAGATTAAGCCCAGAGAAATCATATAAGCGCTATTAAATCAACACACTGTATTACAGTGTAATGGTTTGACACGGCGGCGCATGGGGTTGAATTTAAATCTTAAATGTCAAGCTCATCCTGTACTCTCGCGTGTAAGAACAGTTTCATTAATAATATTGTTATAATACTCTATATTACTTTAGATTGTAGGTAATATAATGTCTACCAGTTGTCTGTCAAAACAGTTTTGTTTCAAAATCACCAATCTAAAACTGATAACATCATTGTTAACTGAGCAGTTGTTACTTCAACGTGTAACTGTTTGTTACACATGCCACCAAAGTAAATACTTTGTTCCCTAGAGTCGTGACGCAGAAAACTTTGCTACAGAAATATAATAATTTGATACATATAAAAGATATCTCAGTACGTGAAAGTTAAATGCTATTGCTGAGTTGTATAGAAAACTTGTTAATGTTTAGTGTGTAAGTTTTCAACCAAGGCAATTTTGGGATCCATTCGCCACAAAATAATAACTTTAGTAACCTCGCTTTGCCTCTAGATGGCGTTAGGATCAAAAAAAACGCGCTACACAAGTGTTAAATTGACATCAAACATAGCCATCTGCATTGTCAAATGAGGTTAGCTCCTCAGCTGCACTGTTTACTTTGCTTCCGGATTAGCTATCACTTATATCACTTATGGGACTCTCTGAGACTTGCTAATTAGTCTGCTAAATAAGTAAAACGTGCCCATATTCCGTAGCTCTCTTCGTAGCTGTATTGCCGTAGACCATTTCATAATACTACTTTGTAACTCTGTAAAAGTTGCTACAATAATAAACCACGTTCGTTTTACCCACTTTGTGTTGCTAGTTGTGCCCCTTGGCTTCGCTGCACTGTATAGCGTTACTACGTAACAACTTATCCGCTCACGCGATATATGCAGCCGTAGACGCATACCACACCTAGAGGTGCCGGTGATGATTTTATACCGATTTATCGGATATCGAAGTTATAACAGGTAAAAGAACTAATACCAATTGCTATTTCGGTAACTACTCTAGTAAATCATAAAGTTTTTAGTGCCTGGGTCTGTCATTTAAAAAAAAATAAACAACTGCAAAAATACGTCACGACATTCGTGTGTGTTATTGTTTGGGGTGGTGATTTCGGTGTTTATTTATTGAGAACATACCGTAAGTAGCGTTTTTTAAGTTTACCCTGAATATAAATGTTTATAAACTATACTTTAAGGAGTGATTTCATGGCAAAAGTTACAACCACTCAAACGGAATATTATCATATTTACCCAAGTACACCAAAAATTTCATTAGTGCTTTTTAAGTGCAGGATTTGCGGTGTATTACTGCATTTTATTTGAGATGTTTTTGTTGTAGTGCGGAGGGTATTTATTTAGCAATGCAGAATAATAATTTTTATTTATAAAAACTTGTATTTAAACTGAATCCTTTTCTAATTTGCGAAACCAAATAGCCGCCATTTTGCGGTAGGACGCCATTGAGCGCATCGTGTGAGCGGTTATAGTAAAATAAATAGATAATAATTGTAAACCGGCTTTTTCTGATTTTCATCTCCTCATCAGATTCTGACTTCTTAGTGACAATGGGACTGTTATGGACCCCTTGTGCATTTTATACTTTTTTTTCTGGTTGTCATGATAACGGTGATTTGTTGATTACATGTGTTGTGCCAAGTGAAAAGTCGACTTTTTTTGCGGAAAATATTTTTTAATTTGTAATAGCGAGTAGAGAAACGAACCCGGAACAGAATCTTTCAAATAAAATAATAATAATAATAATATCTTTATTAACACTTTTGCCTTATAATTAGTACAGAGCAGCAATTTTATTATTTATTTAACAAAATTTTATTGGTATAGATATAACGTAGCACAAAATATAAAATAAGGCGTACCAAATTTAGAGATTCTGCCTCCTAAACTAATCAAAGACTGTATCTTAGGAGGCAGTGTTCAGTTAGGGGTAACTATTACAAAAAATCAAAATTTCTATTGAATCCAATCATTATAAAGTATATAAATATAAGTGAGTCTGTACGGTTATGGTTTACAACAACAGTGAAAGGCATGCGTGTAACAAAAAAGAAAAAAAAAAAGATTTTATAATTTCTAAAAGGGTGATTCTAATGGAGAAGTAAGAAAATAAAGAAAGAAATAAAATATACTTCGTGATCTATATAAATAAATGAATGAATGGCCGTGTAAGTGTGTGGTGTGTGTGTGTGTGTGTGTGTGTGTGTGTGTGTGTGTGTGTGTGTG
>NW_020653852.1:4329276-4372455 GCF_003589595.1 Hyposmocoma kahamanoa | reverse complement strand
GTGTGTGTGTGTGTGTGTGTGTGTGTGTGTGTGTGTGTGTGTGTGTGTGAGAGTGAGAGCGTATGTGTATAAGGATTAATTCAATTCAAGTTAAAATGAAATCAAGTTCAAGTTTAAATTAAAAGTAAAATTTACTAATTTCATCAATTTAATAATTATAATCTAGTAGAGCTTCAGTACTCGTGTAATCAAGAGTCTTTAGCCAATTTTCCAATTTAGATTTAACTTCGTAATTGCGTAGGCCAACGAGATTGTGAATTTTATGTAATTTATTGTACAGAAGAGAGCCTATAACAAAAAACTGTCTACTTGCAAAGATGGTATGGTGCTCACTATGACATACGAGTCTTTTCAGACGTTGATTAGATTGTGGTGGAGGCACTAGACGATGCTTTCTTAGTATGGCTTTAAGCACAAAAAGCTGCCTGACTGTAAGAACTTGACTCTCAGAGTAGAGTTGCTCTGTGGGGTATCTGAAGTGTCGCTTGGATATTACTTTTAGGACAGCTCTCTGAGCACGCTCCAGCTCAAGAAATTTGATCTTAGCTGCACCACCCCACGTTGAAATACCGTAACTGATAACAGACTGACATAGGGTTTTGTATATCATGCTTAAAGTGGATGAATCTGTACAGTCACGCAGCTGTTTGAATACATATATAAGCTTTCTTACTCTGGAGGCTAGAGATGTTAATTGTGTATACCAATTCAGATGTTCATCAATCTGCACTCCCAGATATCTAACGATTATCTAAGATTGATCTTGACACAGTTGCAGTGGCGTACTCGTTGGTCGGTACATGTGTGTGCTATTAAAGAGTATGAGGATGATGGTTTAGAAACAGTTGTGATCGAGAAAGGAATAAAGTATGTTTTATTCATATTTATTGTTAGGTATTTCGAATCGAGCCATTGCTTTACCATACGTACGGAACACTCTGCTCGTTCCTTTACCTCTGGCCAAGTCTGTCCATGCACAATGATGGCAGTGTCATCTGCATAGGTATAAATTTGTGAATTTTGAAGTGTCAGTTTGCAGAGTTCGTTTATATACACTAGAAAGAGTGTAGGTCCCAATACACTTCCCTGAGGTACTTCATATGTAATATACTGACGCATCACTGACGTGGGTCCCTATCTATACGCAAATTTTTCTATTACTGAGATAGTTTTTAAAAAGGTCATATTGAAGACCACGAACACCGATGTTATCCAATGTGGAGAGTAGGATTGGGACAGAAACTGTGTCAAAAGCCTTGGTTAAATCAAGAAAAACACCTAAACATTTTTGTTTACCATCCAGCTTACGGGATATGTATTCTGTCATATCGCTTACTGCATCTTCTGATGAGATACCAGATCTAAATCCATATTGATTTGGAGCCAGTATGTTGTTTTTTTCTAAGTAATTTATTAATCGGGAATTTAATATCCTTTCAAAGATTTTTGATATGGCAGGTAGTACAGATATTGGCCTGTAATTATTGACACAGCTTCTGTCCCCAACCTTATATATAGGATGAACTATTGCCTTTTTGAACGAGTCGGGAACCACAGCCGTGGCAAAAGAGCGATTCAAAATGTGTGTGATTACGGGACTCAGTGTATGACGACAGGCTTTCAGAAGGTTAGAAGTAATACAATCCCATCCAACTGCACAATCGCTACGCAGTTTCAATATAGCACATTCTACCTCAGCTTCATCGACCTCCAATATTACAATTGAATTTGAAGATTTATTAGAAGGAGCAGTACTTGTTGATGACGATGTGGATACATTAATAGCGGAAGCAAGATTCTTCCCAATATTGGCGAAGGATTTGCAAATAATATTACATGATTCTTTAGGGTCTGGATGTGAATTTAGTAGCTCTACAGGGGGAGTATATGTTTTATTTATATTAGCGATTATTTTAATGGCATTCCATAGTGCTTTTGGATTATGTTTAGATTTATCTAGTTCACTTTTTTCGTATGCTCTCTTTAATTTCTTCAAAAGTTTGTTGCAGAAATTCCGATATCTAGTATATGTTATTTTTAGTACCTATCTATCTGGTGATTTTCTAACCCTCCTATGGAGTCTGTCTCTATGCCTAATGCAGCGAATCAACCCCGGGGTAATCCAAGGTTTTATATTTCTTGCCTTCCTGGGAATGTTTATATTATGAGTATAACGGTTGGTAATGTTTTGTATAATTGAAATTAATGCATTCGTCGCCTCATTTGCATCGGTCAAGGTAAGAATGTTAGAGAAATCGGCCTGATTAGTTTCTTCATGAATGGCGTGGTGGTCTATCCGAGTGCGTATACTCGAGTTTCTCGTTGAAGATCTAGTATCATTAATAGCGAGAAGAACGGGCATATGATCTGTTATGTGTGATTCAATAACCAGTGCAATTGCATCATTCTTAGTTTTTACAAAAATATGGTCTAGACAATTATTTAGTCTAGTTGGAATATAAAAACAAGGATTTTTAAAATCGGTCCACAATTCATGGAGAAATCGATATGTCAGTGTACCCACATGTCTTTAAACTTTGAGGATTTTCCTCGATTTCCATGGATCCCCTCATCAGATTCTGACTTGGTGAGATCGGGACCATCACGAGAGTGTACCATTTCAAACAAAAAAGAATTTCAAAAACGGTGTACTATTGACGGAGACATATGAAAACATGTATACAGTCGAACGTATAAACTCCTCTTTTTTTATGTCGGTTAAAAATTACAAAAAAGAGATCTTTGTATCAATTACGAAGCCCTTGCTTTTGACCGCTACTTGGTATTATTTTTATTGTTTTATATAAATTTTCAATTTATTTATTTATTGTATGGAATGAAATTATTTATTTTATCACTGGACAGTAGCCTTGCTTAGCAGTTTTATTGCAATCTCGTTTTTGGTACTGATAGTTTGTCTTTGCATCTAGTATTGTAAGTCTATCTCTATCTTTGGTTCTTTTTCATCGAGTGTATAACCAGAATTAGGTCCATCCATTCCTGGCAACTCATTAGGTAAATGGGCCTTTTATCACTTTCAAATATCAACTCTCGTTTGCGCTGAAATCACAAATTAGAAAACTGAAATAATACTGTGCCAACAACTGACCTGTGTCTACGTCTCTGTATATTCCAAAAATATTCTGTATTTATTGTAATAAAAATAATATCTCTAACAATGGGGACTGTTCCATTCGGTGGTGTGGGATAAACAGCAAAACATCTAATTACAAAACAAACGGAATCACGTTTCACGGTCATTAAATATTAAATATTAAACATTGACCCATATTGGTAGGTCAATCATATTAAATATGTAATTTTGTAGTTTTCTTTCATTATAGCAAAGCTCAAGTTAAACTGGTCGATTTGAAGTGAAATAATTGACGACATCCGTCAATTGTTTCGAATTCGGGCTGGCCAATCGGAGCGCAGTTGTCAGAGTAATGATTTGGCGGAATAGTTTTCAAACAAATTAAATGACATTTCGTCTCCATTTCTGGTTATATACTCGATGTTCTTTTTCAACACAACAATAAACACGTCTACTATGTGACATATTTTTTTAAATACAGAGCGAATGCTTCAATTCTGCGTTGTGCAACGCGAAAGCCGTCCAAGATTATGCGAATGTGTACGTCACGTACGCAGTACACGGCGTCTGGCGTGCATGCACACATACACGTCGTGCTGCTATGTTTGCATGTAGTTACACTACTTGTTTCGTCATGTTTTGTCAATAGTAAACATTTTCAACATCATGAAACACACTTTGTGCTGAGTTGTACGAAGTAAACATTCTTAAGAGGATTCCGAAACCACATTATTATTATAAGTCGAGTGTAGCACCACCGAAGAAGGGTTAAACCCAAAGTAAAGATAGTAAGGTCGAAATTTGTCAGAAGCTAGCATCTTTCGGGAAAAGGTCCTTTGAAAAGGGGCTTCATCGATGTGGTGTCAAATTTTGTAGGGTTAGGTAATCTGTTTCGGTTGTTGATGTTTTCTTTTCCGTACAAAGGATTAAGGCTTATGATTAACGCGTATGTCATTATATACTTGAATGTACCGTGCAATTACAATCAAGATGTCTATAGAATGGATGTGATGCGGCAAATTTCAGAAGATAAAATTATGAAATAATTAATTTAAAAATAGAAAAAATTTAAAATATAATATATATTGTTATAATTAATAATACAAAGAACAAACACTTAGAAAAAAATATTTCGAAGGATATTATATATGTACACATACATATAATACCATACAATTACATAATATATTCCTACATTCACAATACATACAATACATGTTTTATAAGAAAGAGAAGCAGCAGGAAACATGGTTTAAAATAATAAGAAGATCCTACTTTTATGGACCAGTCTTCAACTAACTGCTAAATAATAATAAATACGTATGTTTTAACTATATAGGTGAAAAAAAATTATTTTTTATAGTTTCTGAATCATGAACCTTAAAAATAGTTATAAAGTTTTTCGATACCTCTCACGTAAATAAGTCAAAATATCATTTCTCGCTTTTTAATTTAAATATATCCTTTTTTTAAGTATATTATGGGTTTAATGTTTGAAAGTAAATATAACAAACAAAGTGATTTCTATGCTTTTAAATATGAAACCTATTACTATTTTGGAATTAATCGATTTGTATGAAAATGTTTTAAGTACACACGTACAATATTTCACAAATTAACATCAAACTATGACGTATTAAAATTACACATGGCATTATTTCCAAGGCTCGCCCACGTAGTCACGCTCACTTTAAGTCAGGTCAGCATAAGAGCTATATACCGGTATATCAAAGTCACCACACCGTTACGTTTAAATACCGATACCTCATAACACAAAATACCTTTTAACAACTTTTTTCTTTTGCTCGTGACGGCAATTAATTCTTCCATAAAGAATAAAATATTCCATAAGTAAATAAGTTATTAATTTATTGCCTGGGCGTTTCACAAACTGCCCATGTAATTATTTCGTCATATTTACTCCGTGAACCACTTAGTCGGGGACACCATGCTAATAGCGGCTATTTACCGCTACGTTGCTTTATCAGTATACCGCACGAGGTCTCGTTGTCGATATAGACAACATCAATAGTATCAAATGACAAACGCCGCTATGCGGCTCAAGTAAAACTGTCCACTTAAGCTTTGGGTTTCCACGAGAGTAGTATCGTTATCTAGCTTTAGCGCTCGTAATTATGGCGTTAGGTAGCGTCATAAAAAAAGGTTGCCTATGTAAATAATAAGCCATAGATACAGATGCCAGTTGACAGGCTGCGCTCCCTTGGGTACCCAAAGCTTTATCCCTTTGGCAAACTAACGTATAATCCACAAACAAAAGAAAATATTAACTCTCCCTCCGGGATTCCGGGATCCCGGGAATGACGCGACGTGTGTGATCGATGTCCGTTACGTCATATCTGTCTATAGATATTGACAGGTTGCATATATATACGTCTTTAGAGACACGGCCATGATTATTATCGTATTTGCCTTAGTACAATAGTACTATAGAATAGATGGTACGAAAATTGAACGTAAATTGTTTAGTAATAATAAATAACGTAGCAGTAACGTTTTAATACCAGTAGAGCTTATCAGAGAGTTTGTGCAAGGTAGTACTGCCACTTACCTATTTCTGCCGCCAAGCAGTAATGTCAGCATTACTGTGTTTCAGTTATGAATGGTAAGGGTGCTTGCTAGTGAAATTACAGGCACAAGAGACATGTCAACTTATGTCTCAAGGTGACGGACACAGTGGTAGTGCCCCTCAGATCTTTGCAATTTAAAGCTCCGAGTGGCACTGCAACTGATATGGGTATGCGTATTACTAACTACCAAGCACACAAGTTGTTCATCCCATCAACAAAAAAACTTAATTAAATAAAAATAAAATAGTACACAAACCAGTCCTAGAATTCTTAAATATAAATTTCATAATGTTGGTCTTGTACGACTATTATTGCGCAAGGGAATAAATAGACAGTATTGACGTTGTTGGGAGTACAGCAAACACATATTATAGATGTTACTACTACACAGTACTACAAACCGATGGATAGAACACTAAAGTGATGAGCGATAGGAAGACTATTCTATCTTTTTAAATGTAATGTGGAATTCTGAATCAATCTTTCTCGGAAAAATGCAAACTGTGTTGTACGATAATCATTTCTTCGTAATGAATAATGCTAAATGTGTTGTATGATATTCTTTCTTCATAATGGCTGAGAAAATCCTTAAAAGTAATGGAATTAACGCAGAGGGAACATGGTAGCTGGAGATCCGAAAGAACGAGGAGCTGGAGGACATCGTGTCAGAACCTAATATCATCGAAGAAACCAAGTCTGCAAGACTCTGTTGGTGCGGACATCTTGCAAGTATGCCAGCTCATCATCATCATCCACAGCCTGATTTCACTCACTGCTGGGTAGGGCTCCCGAAGTTGGTGCCATCCACCACGGTCCTGTGCTAGCCGCATTCATTGACGCCTTCATCATGGCGACTATGTCATCGACCCACCAAACATGGCGCCAGACGCTTCTTTTGCCCATCCCCGGCCATCAATCAGTCGATGTCTTGCTCTACCTGTCAACACCTTACCTTGCTATGTGTCCCGCGCAACTCCATTTGAGTTCCATGATCCGAGTTCCAGCATCCTGGACTTTCGTCCATCGTCGGATCTCAACGTTCGGAACTCGGTCTATAAGGCTGATTCTGAACATGGCGCGCTCCATGGCCCTCTGTGCAACTCTCAACCTATATACACCTCCCGTATAAACCCCTCCTGCGTGAACGTCCATGTCTCGGCACCATACGTCATGGTGGGCAGAACACATTGATTAAATTAGCGGGTTTTCAGACACTGTGGAGCCTTATCTAATTAAAAGGATATCATCTAACTTGCCAAACGGAGCCCATCCCAGCTGGATTCTTTTTGAGATCATAGGGCGGCGGCATAGGGGCCTACATGGGATGTCCTTGTGATTGATGACCGGAGGAGGGTCGGCCCAAATAGAAAGACTTCTGCGCCCTGACTTCACGCAGAGAACTGGGAGGAGATTGCACAAGACGAAGAAGAGTCCAAGACTCACTTCGGGTTGCTCGGTCAGCGAATGGAATTAAACCTATTTATTTAACTCGTACAATGCACCAATTTAATAACACGCTGTTACGCCCAAAGAACCGGAAAGTATTCGAATTGAGTTATACGTGTAAAAAAAAGTGCTAAGGATCGTGGGACAATTTTGTTTGCAACCTTTTCGATACCTAGGAATTTCTCAACTCGTGATTGCCTTTTGGTTTTTCTTTTCGGTGAATTCTTGTTAGAAATCTTGAGAGCATTTTATATTGGTTCAACATGATTTTAATTCCGAAGATTGTGAAAAGAGAAAAAACTGACGAAGAGGTTATTGGACAGTTTTATTTCTTTACTTTTTTATTTTAATCTACTGTTGTTGTCGCATTAATATGTCGCATCGCAGTCGAAAGACAGAGGTTCAACGAAAGATTTTGTTTCATTTAAACTATTGAAATTATTTATTTTCCACACACAATATACAAAACAGAACGTATAACAACATCATCAGAACAACAACAGTGCGTGGAAGGAACAGGCTCAGTTTAATCCTTGTGGCTGTGTGCCACGCGGTACTGATTTTCAGTCTCGCCTTGTTGTCTCATTGTTTTTCTAATATAAACCAATACATTCACATCACCGTTACAACAGAATAGAATAGAATGAGAAGTGTGATTTATTCCATTAAGATCTACTTGATAAGAGACAGTTCTTTTTCAGAGTCATGCTTGAATATTACCTTTATATATTTATATTTTAATTTTAATTTACGTAAATATATTTTTCTACCGATATAGTACAATCTAATAATATACATTACATAATCTTATTGTTCGCTTTGTGAATTTGTGAACGCTTTTTATTGAAACCCCTTTTATTCGCCGGATATGGGTCAACAGACATGTAGGACACGGGGAAGTAGAGGTTTTAAGGAGTCCGTTGGAAGTTTCTTGAAGTGTAGTGCTTACTGTAAGAACTTTACTAACTTCTTTTAGTACTTTTACACCAGCGCTTCTAAAAAGTTGGTTAAACGATAACTCAACAGTGGACAAAGGCAAATTTTGTGAACAAATTCAGAAAGGTCCAACAATTCCTTTTGGACTACGACTACGACTCCGACATAATATCTGTAGCAATAGAACTCTATGTAAAAGAGAAAGAAACAGGAAGTACTGCCACAATACCTATTTTTAAGGCCAATATGAGCTACTGAGTATATGAGATACTGTTTACCGGTTCTGAAGGGTAAGGGTGAGGGTGAAGTTACAACCACATGGGACTTGTCAACTTATGTCAGACTAACGGTTATAGTGGCAGTGTCCCTCACGTCTTTGGGATTTAAAGCTCTGAGTGGCACTACAATTTAGGTATAATTTAATGTCAGATTTATAGTGTCGCATAAAGTATTATTTGTAGTCGGTTATCTACCAATTGTAGAATATTAAACAAAATGAAATAAAAATAAATCAAACTTCAGTCCTTCAATAATTTATTCATAAACTTATTTTATATGAAGTCGTTACTTATTGCTTTTGTTGACAAAATAAAGAATTTTGTACGATCTTTTTTCCCTACGGTAAATCTTTTATTCAGTATATTTATACCTTTATATTTCCGGTTCTGTCGATTGTGTAAGTTTATCTGAGCTTGAACTATGCATTTTTGTGTTTCTCCACTATATCACGGCAGAAAATGATTGTTATTTTCTCATATTAATGTTTTTCTCAGTAAAATATCAAAATTACACCGCTTGTAAAAAATATATACTTCATTAACATTGATTTTGCCATCATAAAAAGGCTTTAGGCTAAATTAATAAACCTTAATAGGAGTTCAACAAAAGCGAATGGAGTGCAGGTGTACCGGAAAATGAGCATGTAAATGTTTTATTATTATACGCACAATGGCGTTTTTTGCTTACCCTGTGAGGTATTATTAATGTTTGACTGCTATGTATTTATATAATTTGCGAGCAAAATTATTACTGAGGTCAAGTCAATTTGAGAGAAAAAGCATTTTTTTCCTCCAAATTATAAAAACCAAGATTATACTTTCATCACGCTTAGTATAGGTTATTTATATTTAAGTCAGTACACGTGTTATAAGTTCTGTCATTCTTTAAATATAGTGGTATAACGGTGCGATATACGCGTTTTAGGACGAAATATTTACTCTATACCGCGTCCTGTCGTGCAGAGCAGGGTAGAAAGAACTAGGTCACCCATGCGATGGACCAACCATATACTGTCTGCAGTGGACGGTCTTTTGCATACCGCACCAGGGAGGGAGTCCTCTATAGTCCTTATCACACAGTACTGTGACATTTCCAATTTTTACGTTGCATGCATTCTATTTTTAATTTTAATGTAATTTTTATTTTTTATTTAGTTTAACTGGCTCCGTGGCCGAACAGTTAGCATGTTGGATTCATAAATTACTTATATTGAGTTCATGGATAAAGAGCAATTGTACCCAATGGGAGAATAGCAATAATAAAATAATAATAGTTAGCCTATACATGTATAATAATAATTAATAGCCTGTAACTGCCTCCGCATTGCTGGACTGCCACGCAAGAGGTCCTGGGTTATATTCCCGTGCCGGTAGAAATTTTGTATGGCCTACATTTATTTCTCTCGTGAGTTTGTGTGTAATTTTGAGGGTGTTTACGTATCTGTCCATGGCACCTGCGACACAGGGTTTCCCTAGTGCAGGGCTATGTTGAGTGTGCGCGTTATTATTATTATAAAGATTTACACCATAGAATCGATAAATCGAAACGCCTATTGTGTATCTCGCGTCAATACGTGTGCATAGCTTGAATGCGGGTCCTTTTGTTATGTTTTGAGTTGCTGTTGATTTTTGTTTTGTTGTTGTTGATTTTTTATTTTTTGTATAGTTTTTTTTTGTTTGTGTTCTTAAACTATGGTCTCTAAATCGATTATTTTTTCGTTACAAATTATTTCGATAAGATATTTAAATCGCTTTTTTTCATTCGATATTACATCACTAGAATAGTGATCGAGAGACGTGCCATATCAGCCCATAACAGCATAATGACCACGTCCGCTGCAAAGTACAAAAACAAAGAGGAAACGATGCATTAGATCGTCAAAAAGCCAATAGATGGCGCTCAACGATTTTAAGCTATATTGTAAATCGCGATTTTAAGATTTTTCCATCTAAATCCAAAGTACTTGGACGAAGATTGTATCTATTATTCGTGTCTTTGGTAAACCACATATGATCAAAATTGCTTTTATCACAGAAAGGTAGAAACACAACAGCAAATTATGTATAAGTAACGTTTTGTAACTCCCTTATTGAAGCTTAAGAAAGTTGTAGATTAATTTTGATTGCAGAATCTTTAAATCTCTCTCTTGAAAAGTTGAAATTTTGAGGATGTAGCTTTTTTACATCCAGGGTGCGAATTTTTCCTTTCCGGCCATCTGAGACCACTTACACTAAATAAGAGCCTCCACCTCAGTTTAATGTCCTTTGACGCAATCAATGTTAATAGTCAAATTAATTTTACCTTTACTACCTCTGTGGTCGAGTGGCTTACGCACTGGTTTTCACGGTGTCGTCATCTCTGAGGTCCTAGGTTCGATTCCCTGGGAGGTCAATGTTGAAAAATTAAGTTTTCTATGTTGTTGCGGGTCTGGGTGTTTGTGGTAACGTCGTTTTTTCCGATTTCCAGAACACAAGTGCTTTCATTATTTATGCACTATATTGCTATATACAAACCTTAAATATAATTGTATACTGAGACAGTTTGTGGTTGACTGTTCATAATTTGGCATACCTGGAACAAAAAATAAGCAATTAGAAATTAACTATAGGCACATTTGACTTAGTAACACACAAACACACACATAATAATTTATTTTATTAGGAACAAAAAACAGCAATACAAAGCAAGTAACAAACAGTCTTATTACTAGTTTTTACATAATTACGTACTACCATCAATAACATCCACGAATTATTATTGTAATGTTTATGTTGCCACTTAATTATAAGTCATCTTAAAAATAAGTTAATAAAACACTTATTTAAACTCACGATTTTCACACATTATTTGTTTTAAATTCGGGACTTAATCGTGTATAGAAAAACATATTTTATTAACCTCGACGTTTCGGACGTATTACAACGTCCATGGTCTCGAGGGACTTCGAGATCATTTACGGTGTAATACGTCCAAAACGTCGTTGTAAATATGTTTTTTATACATGAACATAATAATACTAAAAACATGAGAAGACATGTTCTACATTCTAAATTCCAGTTATACAAGAGTTTAATGCTAGGTACTCAATACGTCTCATCGAGTATATAACCAGAAATGGAGACGAAATGTCATTTAATTTGTTTGAAAACTATTCTGCCATATCATTACTGTGACAACTGCGCTCCGATTGGCTAGCCCGAGTTCGAAACAATTGACAGGTGTCGTCAATGGGTGTCGTCAATTGTTTCACTTCAAATCGACCAGTTAACTTGAGCTTTGCTATAATGGACGAAAATTGCAATTTACATATTTAATATTTAATTACCGATGAAATGTGATTCCGTTTGTTTTGTAACTAGATGTTTTACTGTTTTTCCCACACCACCGAATAGAACAGCATGGCATTGTTAGAGATATTATCACAGGTCAGTAGTTGGCCTGTCTACATTTCGGTGCAAACAGGAGTTGATATTTATAAGAGCTGTATCGCTAATGTGTTACCAGGAATATAATAATAATAATAATAATAATAATAATAAATTTTATTTCCTTCACACACAATTTCAACCATATTAAACATTCTTAAGTAATAAAACCCTTATTTCGTGTCTATTTCTGGTTATAAGTATACTCGATGATACGTCTATAGCAGCCGCTCTGAATTCAGATTATGAAAGGTGTACAATGTCCAAATTCCTAAAACGTTATATACTTGAGTGATTTTTATTATTGTAATGTGCATGTTGCTACTTAATTATAAGGTCTTCAAAAAAAGACAATAATACACTGATTGAAACATACACGATTTTCACACAATATTTGATTTTAAGTTCGGGACTTAATTGTATATACAAAATATACATATTTTATTTACTTTTTATTTAGGTATAAGGAAATTATATATTTCCTCGAAACTCTCATCGTCAGTAGCACTTTATCTTATCGTATGCCGATGGCATACATACGTTTGCCATCGTGGTAAAAGGATTTGCCAATCGGCGTAAGGTACTCGTATTTGCCAGCCAGCGGGGTGTGCCAGACTTCTTTCGAGCCACCCAGTACCACTTATACCTTTTTTTTCTAATAATACCAAGTGACGGGACGAACAAGTCATGCGCCTGTAGGTAAGCGACGCGCCTATCTATAACAGTTGCAGTGACACACAGAGCTTTAAATTCCAAAGATCTTAGGGACACTGCCAGTGCGTCCGCCTCTCTGAGATATAAGTTGAGATATAAGTCTTAGGTTCCTGTAATTTCACCAGCACCCAAAACCGAGACGCAGCAATGCTCACATTACAAATAATTTACTAGTAGCAGTATTTCCCTAGACGAATTCTTTCACGAGGAGTTGTACCACTATAAAAACTTGTACTTGACTATAGCTCTGCTTGATTTATATTCCGGTTTCCTTCAATATATTACTCTAAACTTATGTAATAATATGTGTTTCTGCTGTAATGTTCTTTGGTTTTGTAGAGAAAATAAAAATACATTTATTTAATTATTAATACAAAGATAGAACTCTTAGAAAAAATTCCTTCGATCTGGCCGGATTCGAACCGACGTCTTCTAGCATACCGTGCCAGACGTTATACCTAAGCCACGGAACGAACCAGCGGACCTCGCGAATTTTTCTAAGTGCTTGTAACCGTGTCTTTGTATTTGGTTTTTCAACGAGCTTTTGGTTGTAGCGCCATCTATGAGAAATCTATGAAAGTTTTATCACCGAAAGTTTACAACCACCTTTACAGCTACCGGCGCTGGCGAGAGATGTCGCTATTCACTGTATTTTAAATTTTTATTAAATTTATATTCAATTATTTTTTGTGAAATTACTCCACTAGCTTGTTATAATTATTAATACAAAGATAGAAAAAATTCCTTCGATCCGGCCGAACATACAATTATTATTTATTTATTTCTTCATTACATTATCATAAAAAACAGCCAACTGCCAAATATCCTTCACATTTTATAAATCGATAATTCCGTATCATTTGATTTCCATGTGTGCACGACGCGTTCTGGACCGAAAGGGAAAATCAGGAAGGTACCCACCTACCTGACCCCTCGTTTAGCCTTTTTTTTCTAAAAGTACCTACAAGCAAAACTCACCACGCATTTTACTTTATTGCCGGACAGAGCCCTTTGCCACACCCCCTGAATTCCGTTACACGGGTTTATTTGCCCAAAGTTGAATTCATTAATGTGTGTTTCATAATAGAACACTTGAATTGTTTCTTTGAATTTTATTTAGTTTCTACAAAATTTCAATATGGAATGGAATAATGGGATATCGATTCTCTGTTTTTTATTATTAGTTTATTTAAGGGAAACAAAGAAAAGATGGTTAGCAGATAGATTTAAAACAATTTGTAGAAATTTACTACATCATAAATATTGAGCATTACAGTGCGCTACTGTCATCATCAACCCATTTATACTTCCCACTGTTGGGCATGGGTTTCCTCTTGGTGAGGGTTTTATGCCATAAATCCACAACACTGGCGAGTCGGGGACTTACATTTTCCGAGTGTTGTGAACCTTCTTTGACGTGCTTCCCTAAACCTACCATACTCAAACAAAATTTTAAAAAACAACTTCTCTTAGTTTTCTCTATATTATAATTTCTAAGAAACATTTCTAGTGTAATTTGCTCTATTAAATTTGCTTCTGAAAGTAGCTTTCGAACACAAAGTGGTACGAGCCGAAACGTTTATGGAACTCGAAAGTAAATTGTAATAATTTAATCAAAATGTAATGACTCAACTACAATATTATTTACTCGAATAATGAATATAAAATTTAATTACTCTAGTTATATAACATTTTTATTATTGTAACATTAGGAGGATTTGAGAAGAACAAAGGGTATGTAAGCCTTATGGTGGGTTCCAGAAATCACGCATTATTTTGGCTGAGAAACTTTGTTAATAGATACATCGTATTTTGTTTGATCCCCTGTAAAGGTAATATTTGTTAATTAGAAATTGTTTAATAGTAAATACTTAATATATTTACACGATATTTCTTAGAGGATTTACTAAATATTATGTCGATCTAAAAAATTATAACTTTTTTTAAAAGCCGATGTCAAAATTTTGTGCAATTACATCGATTTAGAATAGAATAGAATAGAATAGAATAGACATTTATTGCAACGCCACAACACATAGATACAAAAAAAATATTGATACTACTTAGACAAGCAAAACAAAACAAAAAGACGTAATAAACAAAATTAAAATAAAATGAAATAAGACAATAACAAACAAAGAGCAAAACAAAAAATACTAAATATAACAACTACAAATGTTGTACTGTCATGTGTGCGGTTGTGGCGTATGCAAAAGGACTTCATTCAGCTTATGCCACAGCCGCAATTGACTGTGGCGCTGGTTTTCAATGAGCCCTGAGCTGAGATGAGTGACGGACGTGTGTGTCGCAAAATAAAATAAACTACTTAAATAATTGCGTATGTGTTCTTTGTACGTTGTGTTAATGCTGTGTGTTATATTATAGATCGCAAAAGTCATTGACTTACAATTATATGGACGTCGGGTCCGCGCTAAAAAGTGTCCGCACTTGTAAGGCGCTAAAATCGTATACAGAGCGCGACAGTCTTCATTTGTTCTACTGACAGCGCGATACTGCGATGCCATTACAATTTAAATTTCGAATAGGTTGACTTGGGACATTTTTTTCGTGGTTTTTGTATTAGACCCGTCGTCCATTTATTTGTAAGTCAATGGCAAAAGTACTTAAATATAGCATATATATATATATATATATATATATATATATATAAATATAACTACGGTGTGCGTTTATAGTGTGGTGACGTAATTACATAATAAATAAAATTATACAACTCGTTCGCTCCGAGTTGGGATTTACCAATCTAAAAAACTCGTACCCACTTCGGATGTCGCATGCGCGCTAGGTCCGATTGGAATACGAAAAAATATGAATATCGCTTATACACCTACAGATAAAATGATCCCTGTGACATTTCGGACCGTCACTTTTCGGATTCGGAACTGATACGAATAGGACGTAGTGCACAAATGCACTTAGAGGCGGAAAATTTTTATCAAATTTAAATGAGACCACTACAGGGATATCTCCTTTCCAAAAAAAAGAATCACCGAAATTGGTTCACGAACGTTGAAGAAATCGTGTTCAACCGAATTGAGAACCCTTACTCTTTTTTTGAAGTCATATAAAAACTAATGGAAAATAGTAAATTGTAACTTTGTACTGGCAAGTGATAGCAGAAATTTCTTAACTTTTAGTTAACTTATTAATACAAAGATCAAACACTCAGAAAAAATTCCTTCGATTCGAACCGACGTCTTCTAGACGAGTGTTCGATGTTTGAATTAATAATTATAACAAACTAGTGGAATAATTTCACAAAAAACAATTGAATATGCATTCAATAATAATTTAAAATTTTAGATAATTTTTTTATGTAATATCTAGTGACGGGACGAACAAGTCGTGCGCCTGATGATGATGATAATGATGATGGTAAGCTACACGCCTATCCATAACAGTTGCAGTGCCACTCAATCTTTGCGATTTAAAGTTATTTAAAGCCTTTATAGTACTTTGTTACTCATTTGCCGTGGTGCAGTAATTTAACAAAAAAATGTGTGTCATTACAATGAAAATAAATATTTATTTCATCTAATTAAAGGAAATTCAAGATAGCCGAGTCCTGGAGCACCGTATATAGTAGACTGGCGTCGTATTCCCTTTGTATTTATAAACTTAAACAATGTCTGTTCCGATTGCGTTGCCTTGTCAAGATAAATATTATTGTTTTGAGTTATAATTCCAATAAAAACTGGAGAATTCAAGAAACTGGTATGAATGGTGGCTTGATGGGTGGTTTGCAATATGATAGATACATGAAGGTGGTCCACGTTCATACAGACTCCATTAAAGATCATTGAGTGCTTCAAGTATTTGGTGCTGATGATACCGGACCTCGATTCAGAACTCGTCGATATCTTAACCGAATCTTTCGATTGGATATCGTTCTCGAATCGAAGGGCGCTTTCCGAGCTATTCGAGGTAAAACTTTTGATTCGGATTCGGATACGATATCGTTATCCAACAACGTTTATGGAGTTAGTCGGCGAATATATGGATTATAAGAAAAATTAAATTATATACATTTTTAAGACTTTAAAGGCCTAAAATATAGGAATGCATTACTCTCGCATTAAAATAAATTAATAAAATTGAACAAAATCCAGATTTTACTTGAAATAATAAAAAAAAATCATATTACATTCTTGCTTTGTAAACAATAGGACGTTCGATAACTTTCACTCGATAACTGTGTTCTGATTAACGTTTGTAGCCTTTGCCGGTCGAGAAGCTCGAGTAATCTTACGGGTGTGACGTCATTCGGTCCGGTTTCGAATGCAACGGTTTGAATGATATCTATTCGAATCGGTCGAATCGACCTGCTGGTCACCTTTTAGTGACAGTAGGGCTCTATGTGAAAGAGTTCGTCAAGGTAAGTGCTGCCACCTTACTTCTTTCTACCGCTAAGCAATAACGTGACCATTACTGCATTCCGGTTTTGAAGGGTAGGGGTGCTAATCAAATTTCAAACACAGGGCAGTCCCTTGTCAGTACAACTTATGTCTCAGCGTGATAGGCGCAGTGTTAGTGCCCCTCAGATATTTGCGTGGCACAGACGTGTCGCTTAGTGCCAGGCATACAACTGGTTCGTCCCGATACTTGGTATAAAAAATAAACAAAATAACTATAACCGCCCTTCCATAATACCAATGACAAAATTACTAACATCATAATCATCAAAGGTACTTGGCTGAGTGCAGAAACAGATTGCAGAAAAAGTCGTTAAAGCCTGGAACGAAGATCTGAAATAAGCACATAGAATAATTCATAAGGTTAGGTGGTACGTTCCGTAGCTCAGTTGGGAGAGAGTACGTTCTCTTCACGGCATGGATTGCTTGTAGGCGCTGGTTGGAATGCAGCGTGATCAAAGGATTTTTTTCTTAGTGTTCGATTTTCGTATTAATGTAATCATAATCATTTCCAGTGCTGGATAAAGACCTCTCCCAGAGATCGCCCCCACGACCTGGCTTGCTTTGCTTGCATCCAACCTTCACTAGATAATCGGTTCACCTTGTGTGTGGTCCGCCCACGCTGCGTTTTTCGGTATGAGATCGCCATTAGAGAACTCTAACATCATTTTTAAACTCATCTACTTAAATTTATTCGAAAATTCGAATAGTTTTCGTCATATGCGTTTTCTGACAAAAAAAAATGTTCGAATACCTGTAACCGAGTAACCATGTACAACCCTATTTTATTATTATTATTTATATCCGAATGTTCACCAATACCAAATATTTCTCAAATGAAAATGTGAGGCCACTGATATCGATCAAACAATTAGCGTTATTAATAGTAAATTATAGCGTCCAAAATTGTTTTGTCGATAAGAAAAACCGGCTATTGAATAAACTTTATTACTACCTACACGTGTATCGATTATCCGACCGGCTGAAACACGATAAACCATTTTTTGTATTTTAAGTCACAAAAATTGTGTTGGGTAGACAATTACCATTGCATGACATGTCAGTAAAGCGAAATATTCGATTGACTATGCTGTAATTACTACCGAAAGTGTTCAAAAGTTGCAGAAGGTACACACATCACAATTAAAGGTATCAAGATTATAATACATTATTATAGAGACCGGGAAGCAGAAGACTGCTGGCCTTTTTACGTATTGCCAGTTTACGTAGTTCATTATTAGAAGGTAGGTTTAAAAGTTTATAAAAGTAGACTTACTTTTCAGGCCTTTGCCGAGAAGTCGCACGGTCCACAAATGACAAACTTCCCGTGTTCGTTTTTTGAAAGTAATGCAAACATTTCCGAGCATGTTTGAGAAAAATATAATAGGGGTTAAAGTATGAAATTGCCGATTTGTACTGAAAATCTAAATTGTTTATTTTTTAAATTTTTAACAAATTTATTTAATCAACATAGTTGCCATTATTATCTATACATTGCTGCCATCTAATGGGAAGGTTATTAATGCCTTTGCGATAGAACTCCGACGATCTAGACTGCACAAACTGTGTGAAAGCATTTTGTACTGCCTCCTGGGAAGAAAACTTCTTGTCACGTAGATAATTGTCCAAATCACGAAAAAAATGGTAGTCCGTTGGAGCAAGGTCTGGTGAATACGGAGGATGACGAATGGTTTCTAACTGCAGTTCCTGAAGGGTCAAAATGGGTTCTCGTGCTGTGTGAGGTCTCGCGTTGTCGTGGAGCAATAATGGTGAAGATCGATTCATGAGTCGGGGCTGTTTTACTGCTAGTTTTGTCAACATGGTTCGGAGTTCGGCACAAAAGACATCTGCCGTTATTGCTTGACCAGATCGGAGAAAACTATAGTGAATAACACCATGCTGAGACCACCAAACAGTTACCATTACCTTTTTATTGGTAAGTTTTGCTTTAGGACACTGTTGTGGCATTTGACCTGGGGTCAGTCATTGCATTTTTCTTTTCCGGTTATCATAAAGAATCCACTTTTCATCACATGTTACAATTCGATCCAATATTCCTTCATTTCTGTACCGGTTCAACAAGGCAACACAAGTTTCAACACGCGTTTCTTTCTGCAGATCAGTCAAATCATGAGGCACCCATTTTTCGTATTTTTTTATTTTATTGATTTGACGCAAGTGAGTCAATATTGTGGGTAAGGTAACGTTAAACCATGCCGCTAATTCCTGGGTAGTTTGACTAGGATCGGCTTCCACTATCTCTCTTAATTCATCGTTATTCACCTGTGTGGGCGGACTTCCTCGTGGCTCGTTCTTTAAGTCGAAATTTCCATCACGAAAGCCTTTAAACCAAAATCGCACGGTGCGTTCATTAGTAGACCCCTCTCCAAACGCAGCATTGATATTGCGGGCTGTTTCTGCCGCGTTAGTTCCGCGTCGGAACTCGTATTCAAAAATCACTCGAATTTTCGCAGTATCCATCTTTCTTGTCTAAATTGAATAACAAAAACAATTGAAAGTCGATATTCAAATGTTTCAAATTTAAAAAAAAAAATCACAGAAACCAGTTTCATTCGAAAACCTCAAACCATGAAGATTCTATGAAAATTCAAAGAACCTATTGCAATAAAACGGCAATTTCATACTTTAACCCCTAATATTATTCTGGATATAACCCATTTTCAACCTAAGTCTCGCTTAGACCCTTTTACCTTTCACCCGTTGATGTAGATCATTATTAGATATCAGAACAGGTAGGCATTTACCTAAGCATCAAATAATATATATAGAGTAAATAAGTTATACTCTTTGAAATCCCGAAATAAATAAAAATACACAAGCGACAAACCCTTTTATCTTCCACCATTAGTCAAGCCAAAGCCAAATAGCGTTTACTTATGTTATAGGTAAACAAGTTACACTGGAAATCGTCATATTTATTAAAATCTACTCCTCATTCGTAAGACATATTCCTCTGAGAAGAAAGAATAAGAAACTCTAGGGGTTCCTATTTGAAAAGAAACATTTCTACACATTTATCATTTGCAACATTTATTTCAAACATCATTCATAGATCGAGACTCCCTGTAAGAAGTAAATTTGGGTTATTATCACGGATTTTTGTCATTCAAGTTTCCAAAGCTGTTTAACCTTAAGAATAAAGTTTTTGTTTCATTATAGTTTTAAGCCTCGTGGATGAAACATTGTGAATATCAACCGGAATCTTATTACTTCTGACTTTGTGAACACGACTTTCAAGAACTGTTAGTTTGTTATAATTATTAATATAAAGATCGAACACTCAGAAAAAATTCCTTTGAACCGGCCGGATTTTAGTTTGTTTTTATTTCTCGTATGATTGTTATGTCCGTCACTATTTTTTATAAAAAAAGTTACTGTTCTCCATGAACTAAAATAATAGATTCATAAATGTATTGGACATTAATTTCTTTAAACTTATCTCTCATAGACGCTCTGGGGCCGAGATTATAAATTCGTTATAAGTCAAAGATACTATTAATATTAGCGACATTATCCCAAAGGAAAATAACCTGTTTCTGCCGCCAAGCAGTAATATCAGCATTATTGTGTTCCAGTTTTGAATGGTAAGGGTGCTGGTGAAATTACAGGCACATGGGACTTGTCAACTTATGTCTCAGGGTGACGGGCGCAGTGGCAGTGCCCCTCAGATCTTTGTGATTCAAAGCTCTGAGTGGCTTTGCTACTGTTATGGACAGGCGTGTAGCTTAACATCAGGCGCACGCGACTTGTCAGGACTGAAAAACTGCGTCTGTGTCGTCCGGGATATACATTTTGCTGAGTCGTGTCCTTTTCTCTTTTGCGCCCCTAATGCATACTTAATAACCTAAAAATTACTCAGTTGCTCATTGTTTTGGTGTTTTGTATTAAATTTAAATGTCAAGTTACTTAATTTATTGAATAAAGGCTTTTTCTTCTTTTTCCTCGTTCTTGTCTTGCTTATTGTTGTGTCGACATATTGTGCGACAAATGAAATTGTATTACCCGAAATGTATTATTATTATTTTTCTGGTTTCTTTATTTTCAACTGTTTGGCATATTTTAACGACATGAAGCCACGTAAATGTAGTATATGGTATGTATCTACGTTGAGGCCTTGTTGTAATAAGATCTATTTTTTTCTTTTTTGAGCCTTTTGGCGTTTTACTGCATATGATGCTCAAGAAATTTGTAATTAATTTATTTGTAAGAACACAAGTTGTATAGAAATTGACATGTATATTATAAAAAAAGACCTCGAAAGTTTGTGGAATTACATCTATTTACCAAGTTTTATTCAAATCGGTTAATGGAGAGTGGCTGAAATCCAATAAACCAGATTCATCTCCTAATTTGCCTCCCGTAAAGGTGGAATATTTTCTTTAAATTTAAATTGGACTACTTACTTTCCAATAAAAAAGAATCATCGAGATCGGTTGTTAAATGTAATAATCTCGTTACACAGAAAAGAATACAGTCGAATCGCGAGACATATTTAGTAGCAGTAGAGCTTCTTGTGAAAGATTTCGTCCAGGGAAGTACTGCCACGTTGTCTATTTCTGCCGCCAAGCAGTAATGTCAGCATTACTGTATTCCGGTTTTGAAGGGTATGGGTGCTGGTGAAATTACAGGCACATGGGACTTGTCAACTTATGTCTCAGGGTGACGAGCGCAATGTCAGTGCCCCTCAGATCTCTGCGATTTTAAGTTCTGAGTGGCGCTGCACCTGTTATGGACAGGCGCGTAGCTTAACATCAGGCGCACGACTTGTTCGTTCCGTCATTCAATATAATAAAAAAATACTCCTTATTTTGAAATCAGTTGAAAATAAGTAAAATTTCACAATGCACGACCAAACATTAGCAAACATATTGAAGGTATAATATATGCAAGCTGTTGCCTGTTGTTAAAATTTTTACATGCATTTAATACTAAAACACAAATGAAAAATATTCAAATTTGCCAATTGGAACAGTTTTTTAAAAAGTCTTCGATACCCTAACTTACCCCTTTTTAGTTGTTTCGAAAAACCGGAGCCCGGGTTCGATTCCAGGTAGGACCAATTTGGGAAAGGAACTTTTCGAAATAGATTCAGGTCTGGGTGTTCTGGGTAGTGCCCCAGAATGATTTTCATTACTTTGGCACTTATAGTACAGGGAATTCCCTAGTTGGAAACGTGCATTGTTCATGCGGTCAGATTTTGGAACG
Source organism: Hyposmocoma kahamanoa (assembly GCF_003589595.1). Lineage (NCBI taxonomy): Eukaryota > Metazoa > Arthropoda > Insecta > Lepidoptera > Cosmopterigidae > Hyposmocoma > Hyposmocoma kahamanoa. The sequence goes on along the minus strand of NW_020653852.1, from coordinate 4,350,314 downwards.
CACTTCCCACTACTGTTCACGAACGTAATCCTTAGCTATTTTCAAAATGTCACTATTTTCAAGAGATCACTATTTTCTCACTGTTCCATCTATTTTATAGGTCATGAAATATGTATGTATTCATGTAAGTATTTGTATGGTTTATAATAATGTAATGTTACTATTTTTCGGGACTTAAATCGCGTATATTTGTTTTATCAAACAAACCGACGTTTCGGGCCTTTTACAGGTCCCATGGTCACGATTGACTGAGTGGTACAGTCTTCAACCAGTTATATCTAATATTAATTTATATTATTTAATAAGTTGTATCTAATTAATATTAGATATAACTGGTTGAAGACTGTACCACCTCAGTCAACCGTGACCATGGGACCTGTAAAGGGCCCGAAACGTCGGTTTGTTTGAAAAAACAAATACACGCGATTTAAATCCGGAAAAATAGTTTCATTTCCTATGTGTAACAATCGCGAAAACCTAAGAACTCGATATAATGTGATGTTATTGATATTGTCCTTTTTATTACATAATTTTATTTTGTTGTGAGTGTATTTATAGTAAAGAAAGTAAAGAAATTTGTGTTAAAAATAAACAGAACTTTTTGTTTTTGTTTTTCTGTGCAAATAAATGTATAAATAAATAAATAAATAAATAAAAGCAAGCAATTGGTGTGGTTATCCGCCACATTATTTAATATTATATTTATTAAATTCCAATTAATCCTAATTTGTATTTTCTATTAAAGCAAATCTGTCACAGTATAGAACTACTTGCAGCGAAAATGAATCACTAGCAAGTTTCTTATTATTAGAGTCATCCATCAAACATGGAATCCTCTGGCTTCCATCCCGAAATCCCCTCTTTTCTTGTAAACGTCACTTGTTGTTCCCAGTTTCATTTGTTGAACGTCAATCGACTTCGAAAAGGGATGGAGATTTGCTACTTAGTGTTGATGCTTCAGCTTGCATGATTGGAAAAATCACACTAAAAATAAGTATCAAGAAAATTCCAGAGATCAGAGATTTTATTGTCGACTTAGATTTTGAAATGGGTCAACCACAGTGGCCTTGCGGTAAGCACTGTAGGTGCTAGATAAAAAGGTCACAGTTCCTATTTTCTGTTTCCCTGATGATTCTGTGTAAAGCTTTGATTTTTAATGTGGACATTGGATTTTCAGTAGGACCAATTTGGGGAGTGAACTTTTCTAAATTGGTTCTGGTTTGGAATACCGTTGCTCTGGTACTCATAGTACAACTAATCCTTGACATCCATCCGAAACAATTATTGTCAAACATCGAGTATATAACCAGAAATAGAGACGAAATAACGACGAAAGGGCCATACATTCCCGGTGACCCATCAGTGATACATCACTTATAAATATCAACTCTCGTTTGCACTGAAATTACAAATCAGAAAGCTGAAATATTACAGCGCCAACAACTGACCTGTATGTACGTCTCTGTATATTTCTAAAATATTCTGTATTTATTGTAATAAAGATAAGAATAAGAATAAGAATATATTTATTGCATAACTATAGGTAATTACATATGATCTTAAAATATTACATTGGTTTGTGCTCTATAGTTTACCAGATAAGGTGTACAATATTATTAAATGTCACAGATTAAAATTAAATTGAATTGAATTACAATATGAAAGAAAAAAAAACAATTATTAATAAACATGTCACAACGCTAGTCACCAAATTTGTCATTATCGACAAAAAACTCTTGTACACTATAATAAAGTTTAGTACTCAACCAGTTACTAAGAACATTTTTAAATTTTACATACTCGAATTTCTTAAATTCATTCGGAATGCTGTTGTATATCTTGACCGACATTACGTAAAAGCTTCTGTGGTAAAATGCTGAGGTATGATTGCCCGAGTAAACCATTCTATGCCCATGTCTTAAGTTTCTATGGTTCCTTTTATTAGCGATTTCAAAATAGGACGGATGTTTCTGGATAAATGCAGCAGCCTCCTTAATATACAGGCAGGGTAAGGGTAATATTTTGCACTTGTCGAAAAATGGCTTACACGAATCCAATTGAGACCCACCGCAAATAATACGTACACAGCGTTTTTGCATCTTAAATACCTGCATAAACTCTACAGAGTTTCCCCAAAAAATTATACCGTAGTTTATGGCCGACTGTATATACCCAAAATAAGCTGTTAAAGCCGCATCCACAGACGCATTCTGTACTAATTTTCGCAATGGGTACATAAACCGAGACAGTTTGTTACACAAGCTCTCAACATGTTCTTTCCAGTTGCAGTTGCTGTCAAGGATAAGGCCCAGAAATTTTGTATGTTTCACTTGTTCTATATTGACAAAATTAAAAGAAATGTTTAAGTCGATCGGTAATCTTTTGGACGAGTGAAATTGCATGATGTTAGTTTTTGCCAGATTTATACTAAGACCATTTCTATTCATCCATCCTATGATGTCACTTACAGTTTTATTAATGTCATATTCGTATTGCTCTTTTTCTTCGCACTTTATAACAGCAGTGCTATCGTCGGCAAATAATACAATTTGTTTACTAGTATTCCTTGGAAGATCGTTAATGTAATGATAATATCTCTAACAAAGGCGTGATATTCCATTCGGTGGTGTAGGGAAAAATAGCAAAACATCTAGCTACAAAACAAACGGATTAAAATGTCATTGGTAATTAAATATTAAATATGTAATTTTGCATTTTTCGTCCTTTATAGCAAAGCTCAAGGTAACTGGTCGATTCGATGTGAAACAATTGACGACACCCGTCAATTGTTTCGAATTCGGACTGGCCAACCGGAGCGCAGTTGTCACAGTAACGATATGGCAGAATAGTTCTCAAACAAATTCAATGACGTTTCGTCTCCATTTCTGGTTATATACTCGATGTTGTCAAATAAGTAATATTCAAACAAATAAAGAAAAAATGTTAAGTATAAAGCTTCATTTGCATTATGCGTCTGTTAATTTGGTAGTGTTACTTATTTGAGAGTAATTGTTTCGGATGGTTGTCGGACGAAAAACGGTATTAGACCCTCAGGTAATTGGTGTGCTTGTTTCGCTCATTATTGTGTGTGTATTCGAACCCGGCCTCGCACTTCGGCCGTCTGCCAAATAAAACGCGGCTCAGTGATAAAATAAATTTTGGAGATGCCATAGATAACCATAACCCAGTTTTAGAATATCGAAATTGTTTAAGAGGGAGCAGAGGAAAAATTCCTAATCTTCGATTTGATTTTAGAGGGGTATATCCACTTTAAGGTTAAAAATAAAATATTGTATGAGTAACTACACGATATATTCAAGCATAGACATTAATCAGAAACATAAAACAATAAATTTTTCTCGATAGATAAAAATCACGAAATGACCTATAATTTTCACATTTTTTCGAAATTATCCTCGATGTTTCCTAAACAAATTAATTCAACATAACGTTGCAAACTTTTTTAAACATAAAGTCTATGCGTTTAAACGTTTTTCTAAACGACTTTTTTAAGCGTTTGAGTGAAAAGCGCTTTTACAAGCACGCTTTGTAAACGTACGTTTTAACGCTAAAAATAAGCAGTTTTCTCCATTTCAACGGTTAACAACTACAAAAGTTAAACAACTAACGATTTTGATCGCTTTGAAACGCCAATGAACAAAATGTTAATATAATAATGTTATGTTATAAATAAAAATATAAACCGTTATTTACAAAAAAACTTACTCATAACCTTTAGTGGTCTACTTTTGCGTTTCTCTATCAACACAACATTGCTTGTAAGCTTTTTTTAACATAAAAGTCTATGAGCTTAAACGTTTTATAAATGATTTTGTAAGTTTCAAAGTAAAAAGCGTTTAAAAAAGTACACTTTTTTTTAAAAATCGAAACGTTTAAACGTTTAATAAAATAAGCAGTTTTTCCCATCTCTATTTGTGAATCGATTTTCATGATTCTATTTTGTTGGAATGAAGGTACCTCCATGGTGGTCCTATTTAATTTTGGAGAAAATCATCCACCTCTAAGGCTGACTGTTCACGCATGACGATTCATTTTCATAAATAGCGCCTACATTTTATTGTAATGGTTTAATTTAATGGTTGATTTTGCTATTCTCCAATTCAAGGCGTTTCTCTCTCAATACACTTTGAGTAGTGAGAACCGATTTTTATTATCCCCTGTGTCAAGTCCCGTATAGTGACAAACTAGGGGATGAATCTGGGTTTGCGCAGTTTCCGGTAACCGATTTCAATAAAACTTGGTAATTATATGTAATTCCACGCACTTTTGCGGTCGGTTTTTTTAGTACTCTGTACTGAGATTATAAAAACATAATTTTGTGCTCTACCTTATGCTATTTAAAACGAATATTTGACCATTTGTCACTTAGCAGCGACTTAGTTACTGGTTGGCAGACTTATACTCTTTGCTCACACCTCTGAGTTTTTCGGAATTGATGTCCGAAATATGCCAAACATTAGCTTTTCGATGAAGGAAAATATATTAAGGAAACTTGCACGTCGAGGAAACTTCACTGCCTAATAACTTTTGTCAAAGAGCTCGTCCAGGGAAGGACTGCCACCTTACCTATTTCTGTCACCAAGCAGTAACGTGAGCATTGACTTTCGAAGAGTACGGGTACTGGTGAAATTACAGGCACATGGGGCTTATCAACTTATGTCTAAGGGTGTCGAGTGCAGTGGCAGTGCCCCTCATGTATTCTAATTTGTTTGATTTTTTTGACGATGAAAGTGTTAGATTAATTAATTAATTAAATAATTATTTGTCTGTACTTCTAATTAGAATTATAAGAAGACATATTTGTACCTGCAATATATACATATAATAATAATTATAGAAATAACGATGCAATATCTATGTTAATAGATTATTTATTTAAGTTTTGAAATGTTTCTATATAATTAGTTTAATTTGTTACAGGGTATCATGTGTATGTACCTACTATAATCTTATACTTATTAACCTGTACTAAACATATGAATTGCAATAAATGAATATGAATATGATTTAAAGCTCTGAGTGGTACTGCAACTGTTGTGGACTGACGTGTCGCTTACCACCAGGTGCACGATTTGTTTGTCCCGTCACGTCCCTCAGTATTATAAAAAAATGCCTGAAATTCTTAACCTACATTGGACCAGTGTGGCGGATTATGGCCTAGCCCCTCGCCTTGGAGAAGACTCGTGCCCAGCAGTGGGACGCACAAATAGATTGATGATAATGATGATGCTACTACATTTTCTTGTATGAGCAACATTGTAGAAATACTACAGAACCTACACTTATTTACAATTTGTAGTTTATCCATTGGTTCATAGCCTACCATTTGAAAAAGGATATATCGTGGACCGTACTTCTCAAAGCTATTGGATTTTTGATTCGCTACAATTTCTAGTACTCTTGAAAGGGAAAAAAACCTTTTACAAAACATGATCAAAGTGATTGGGTGCTAGCATAATAGCACTAGAAAGGTTTCGCGTGTTCTTTTACCGGGTTTTCATACAAAATGACTTGCTTCTACTTGTTGAAGACACTTGCTTTGTATTAGCGGCAGTGTAACTTGTTTTAAAATATAGCTCCAGGTATAAGGTGTTTTTTAATATATTGACCCATTGTAATAAATAAAATAATAATATTACAAATGCGAAAGTAAGTCTATCTGTTTTCACACGGAAGATAAGTATTTATGTGGTCCGTGTGTTTTCACACCCAAATCGCTGAACCAATATTGGTTTTATTTTAGAATTTATTACCAAATATTGTATTGAATTAATCTGAATATATTTATGATTATTTACAATTTTAATATTACTATTTTACAATGACAAATTAATTAGTTGGTTTATATTTCTTTATTTTTATTGGTTTATTCCCAGTAGTTTCATGTACTTCCTAAAGCTGCACATCGTGATGTGCAGCTTTGTTGTGCTTGTTTTACTTCTTTATTACCATTTTACAATTTGACATTAATACTTTTAATTGAATTTACTATTTTATACAATTTTACTATTAATGTAAAATAAGGAGACAATACAAAAAAAAAACTAATTAATGTATGAATATAATATAAATTGTAATTAATAAATATAAATGAAAAGAAAATAATCATATATAATTTAAAAGAGCGTTATTTAAGGCCCTCGAACAATAAATATGGGAGGTGGAAGGTGGGACTAGAAAAAAAACATTGATGAATTTTGGTGTAGAGTTCGACGGGACTAAGGAAAAGGTACGTTATAAGCTACGTTTGTCACAAAAATAAATCTTAAATAAATAAATTAAAAAACAAATAAGAATAAAAATAATAATAATGACAATAAAGCTACGTTTAGCGTTAGCTCAACTGTCTTTTTTTAAATATTTTAGTGTAACCGACAGAATCAATATTAAAAAATCTTAACGTAAACGACCTCAAATGTTATCGCAACCAACATTGGTACATCACAATTTCGTGGTTTACTATAAACAAAGTAGCAAAATACGTGTCGCATCTTGTTGCATTTGTCATCGCAAGTGTTACCTTATACGCGTGAAAGCCTCAAAAATCTTTAGATAGAGATATCAAAAATATTGTAAGCGCCAAAAAAGGCTTAATATCCTTTGTTTTTTTTTTAAATTAGCTGTTACACAATCTATTACGAAATTCATTCTTATACATTAAAACTCAATTTAGTATCACATTTATATGTAGATATATTTAAAGGAAACCCTCTCCTGTAAAATTTAGTTTTTGTCGCTTACACTAAATCGGCGGTAATGGCTCGATAATGGCCTCTACGAGGATTCGAAGCGTCCGTCAACCTCTGACTGAGAAGCGGCACATTTTCCAGTAGGCTACCAGCGTTTCTTTCAAGGTGCCATACAGCCAGCCACACCAACTTACTAGTTCAAGTAGAGAAAGAAAATACACTTATTTGTTTCCCACATACGACAACACAGAAGAAAAAAACCGAAACAAAACAAAAGAAAAACATAACAATCGTAATATTAAAACCTGTGCTAACCCTTTGCGATGACGCCGCTTATCAACAGTGATTGTGAAAGACCAGTGAATCATTAATTAAATTCTCAAAAGTGTAGTATCGAAATTAAGGTTAATCCACGTAAAGTTTTAGAGAACACCGAGAGTATTCAATCGCTATCAGGTCTATTACCATAATTAGTTCCAATGCAAACCTATGTACGATATGATTCATTAATGAAATCTTATAAAAGGATATAAATTGTTTGTTTCAAAAACTCCTTCCGGCGGCTACTTCCATAAAAAATATATAAATAAATAATTACAAAACACACGACAAAAATGTATAAAAAATAAAAACACAAATATGCACACGAACAAAAGTCGTCTCAAACTAGAAAATTCCCTGTAGGTAGTATAAGTATGAGTTACCACATTGGTCTCCCTCATCAGAGTGCAAACCAATGATGCACAGAGGTCGTTTTATATTTGACATAAAAATATTTCACGCGTTCGCTATCGACTTCAACATGTCAATCTCATGGTACTGGTAGGTGCCAGGTCGCGTTTCTGGTGACCTACTTTGTTACTACGTTTAATAATGAGTTAGTGATATATAAAAGAGTGTGTTACATATACAGGGTGTAATCGCTAAGTGCACCCAAGCGATTATTCCGTAAATAATATAATGAGTAAAATTACATCAAAAGTATTTAGGGTAATTAGCACGTATCTGCTAATTATTGAAAATCAGGCGTTTTAATGATTTTTTTAACACCATGGATTTTCACTTAGAATTTAATTTTCAAATGATAAAATAGACCAAGAAATCCATCGGTGTTAAAAAACCTGAAAACATTTTCAGTAATTGACAAATCCCTAGACACTTTTGATGTTTCTATAGGGGATATCCAAATTCTTTAAACTTATATCGAAAGTACGTTACCTAATGAGTAAAACGACATTTTTTTAATAAAATTAAAAACATCCAAAATTTTAACGTTAAATGCTCACATACATTTAAATATTCGTAGAGCGGCTCTTATGCGAGTTTCGAGCAACAACTTTAAATACAAATTCTTGTACTTACCTACTTAAAAATAAACCTATCTTTATTTGTATTCAATTAAAAGATAGTTTTCTCATATAGTAGTTTTGTTATCTGTAAACCTATTGTTACCTCTTAAAGTAGGACAACTAAAGCCTCTCTGTTTGACGAATGTTTAACGTTAAAAGTTTGGACATTTCTAGTTTTATTTTAAACAATTTTGAAAAGGTTATTGATGTCGGTTTTTTATTAAAAATATGTGCGCATTTGACCTCCATCTCACCTGATGGAAACTGACGACGAGGTTGACGATGTAGCATGCACACCTAAATAATGCCTATTCGCTACCGCCTTGAAAGGGTCCAAGTTATAGCGCTCGAGGAATACGTCCGCAGGCAGAGAATTCCACTACCTAGCCGCTCGCCATATAAATGTGGAAGTGAAACGCTTCGAGCGAATTCTACAGCATAGGGGTGGAACCCCAACCCACGTCTAGTCCCCCTGTTTTACTTATTAAGTAACATACTTTCGATATCACTTTAACGGTTTTGATATCTCCTAAGTTCACAGGAATAATCACCTAGTCACACTTAACAATTACACCCTGTATACATACTAATGGGAAAACTTACGTTATAACGATACAAAAGTGTGTAAATATAGTAGTTATCGAACAATTCAGTCACAAACACCTTACTGTTGTTAGTAAAGTTTTATAGAAGCTAGTTTGTTGTTTTAAATCGTATTTCAAGAAGCGAACCATATGAATAATTTGATGGTCTTATGAGCCATTATAGAAGCAGCAGAGTTCGTCCAGGAAAGTACTGCCACGTCACCTATTTCTGCCGCTGTATGGGAGTGAGTACCCCTCAGATCGATTGCGATTTAAAGCTCAGAGGCATTGCCATTGTTACGGACAGGCGTGTCGCTTAACTCGCTGGGTATCTAAAAAAAATACTCTGCAAAGTGTATTTAAATGGTTTGAATCTACTGAACGACATTCATACCTTGATATGCGGTAAAGCTCCTTAAATTTATATTTAAAAAGCTTTCTTAATGCAATTTCAATTTCTTTAGTATTATCTAGTTTTCAAAATCAACGTAAACATAGATTTGTATACTTATTTATACTTATAAAAGTCATCTTACTTATGGTGGGAGCATTTTTTGGTTAAGTAATGAAGATATAAGTCTAATGACTGCTATGGACAGGCGTGTCGCCTACCACCAGGCACACGACTTGTTCATCCCATAACTTGGTGTCATAAAAAAAGATCCCCGGTTCGATTTTCCTCACCAACTTATTCTACAATCTACATCCCATTATGACTTTTTGTTTATGGCTCTGTTGGCAACATTAGTTTATATTTTATAAGTTTATGTGGGGAACACTGGCTCTCGCTCTTCTTTGTTCCGACTTTAATGGCGCAATTGTGCAGTGTTAAATAAATTCAATATAAATGAAATAATTAGTTTTTCATTTCCAAACTATACGACAAACTGATCAACATGGTCCTTCGATTCCTGGAATACATCAGTGCATTAAATCGTATTACTGTAGAGTGTTACTATGAAATAACCAGTTCGTCCGGTTTTAAACCGCTACAAGCAGTTAAAGTGTGCTTCGTTCCTGGTTTTACAAGTCCGCGCAAGACCACGAAACCCTGGACATTATACGTGTTTCGCAACAATCATCTTGTGCAGTATTACATCTTAAAAAGACCCAGTCACACAACAGCCACGTCATCCGCCATCATTTCGTCGAGAACATCGAAGTAAAACAATACCTAAGACAAGGAGTTTGTCGTCCCGCTTACACCAGCAGCAACAACGAAACACGAGACGAAGACGTCAAATTCGCAAACGTCACTTGTTCTACAAACCAGCGAATCGAATCTAGCCGTGCGAGAAGACGCTGCGCGGGAGTCTCCTATTGGCCAATAACATTTCTAGGAGTGTAGTGTATTTTGGTCTCTCTTTGGCGTTTTAACAGGCTATTGTCGCCATTTTGTAATTTATGTGAAGCAACTTGTAAACATTACAGTTTTGAATTTTCATTTTAAAATTTTTGAATCAATTGAGTGATAGAAGATACGGCAAGGGTGTATTTACGTGCATACAAAATTTCGTAACGAGTGGAGACTTTCACTCGTCTTCAAAGTCGGTCTACAAGCGAGAAAAGATAAGTTAATTGAATCTTTTCAGAAATATGAAATAGGTAACATCGAAATTCTAACGTTAAGTGGCGAAGATATAGAAAATGTAGGCGAGCAGGAAGACCGGTATACCACAAGCCTCGCGCGAATCAACGTTGCCATTATTAAATTATCGCAAAATAGTGAAAACTCGAAAATGGACTCCCATCATGTACCTCTAGCGCAAACTAAGCTTCCGCATATTGATATTGCTACTTTTACCGGGAAGTATAGTGAGTATTGTCAATTTATTAACATATTCACTTCTGTAATACACAACAATCCAAATTTGGATAATGTACAACGTTTGTATTACTTGCGAAAATTTTTGTATGGTGAACCATTAGATCTTATTAAAAATCTCCCTATTTCGAGTGAAAGTTACACAGAGGCGATAGGTATTCTTAAAGATAGGTATCATAACAACACGCTTATCATTAACGACCACATTACAAAATTGCTTGACATGAATGTATCAAAGTCTTCAGCTACAAGCCTACGGGAATTTGTATCTGCAACAAAGCAGCATTCATCTGCATAAAAAAATGTAAATCCTGATGTAAAGACATGGGACCCCTTGTTAATATGTATTCTTTCGCGCAAATTAGACTGCTACACTGCAAAGGCCTACCAGCTGGACAGAGATGTAAAAGAAGTGCCTACGCCTACCATCAAGAATTTTTTAGAATTCTTGGAAAAGAGAGCACTGGCCATGGAGAGTGTAGACAGCAATTTTCCCCAGTACCATAAGAGCAACACCAATTTCTCTAAGGGAAGAGCATCAGCTGCAGTAAACCTCTCCGTGCCAAGTAAGGTTTCTTGTTTATTTTGTAACACAGACCATAAATTGTTTAATTGTCCAAAGTTCAAGTTAGCCTCAACCAGTGATAGAATAAAATTCACGCAACAAAGGAAGCTTTGTCTCATTTGTTTGAACGCTCACCCAGGTCGCTGCAAATGCTACTTCCGGTGCAAAACCTGGAATAAAAGCCACAATACCCTGTTCCACGAGGATGTAACACAACCTCCAGTGGTATTGTTGGCAAATAAAGCGTGCAATAACCAAACATTACTTCCCACAGCTGCTGTAAAGGTAGTTGGATTGAACGGGGTACCTCTGCATGTCAAAGCCCTGCTAGATACGGGCTCCCACGTGTCATATGTAACTTCAGAACTGGTAAATAAGTTAAGCTTAACTAACACCTAACAAGCGTAACCTTGAAGTTGTGTTAAATTCCAGACCGTTAGTACCATTGAGTACCACTAACCCTGATGATTTCACGTACCTAACTCCTGATTAATTTTTAGCAGGCACAGCACTCACTTCCTATCCAGAACAAGACGTGTCTAGAATACCTATATCTAGACTTAGGTTATGGAATGTCACTAATTATGTAGTGCAATCATTTTGGCTTGTTTGGCACCAACAATACCTTAACAGTTTACAGTCTAGGCCTAAGTGGAAAATTGTAATGCCTAATGTTAATGTAGGTGATTTCGTTTTATTAAAGGAGGATAATACTCCCACCTTGAGTTGGCTCTTAGGGCGTATTACAAAACTGTTTCCTGGCAATGATAATAAACTCAGAGCTTTTGAAGTTATGACTCCAAATAGGAAAAAATATGTACGATCTGTTAGAAAAATATGCTTATTTCCAAAAGATGTTATAATGTAACTGAAATAAAAACAATTTCAAATGTACTATTTCCGTATATTGTAAAATGTAATTAAAATAGGAATCATTTCAAAGATATTATGAAGTAACTTACCTCTACTTATACTGATCTTTATAACTTTTTATCATTGTGTTTCAATTCTCGTGGCCCGCAATATGTTGGCAACATTAGTTTACATTTTATAAGTTTATGTGGGGAACACTGGCTCTCGCTCTTCTTTGTTCCGACTTTAATGGCGCAATTGTGTACAATGCTAAATAAATTCAATATAAATTAAATATTGAGTTTTTCATTTCCAAACTATACGACTAACTGATCATTCAACAGGCTCCTCAAAAGAGAGCTTTTATGTCATTGTCCGCCACGTTGGCCCAAACACAGACTTCCGGTCCAAACTTTCATCCATTCAATGGTTACCCATTCGTTGCCGTAGAGATTTCCGTATTTTGTCCCCACTACACTCTGTCCTCTTTAATCCCACTTCTCTATTCTACCTTAAAGATTTTAATTATTTATAGGGACAGTATTATTTCTGCATAAAATTGTATATTACTAAATAAATGACATGATTTAGTTTTTCATTCAAAAACTACATTAATTACAAATGTCAATCCGCAACGTAGCCTTCGTCAGGTAGACATACATATAAATCAGCAACAGGCCTCGTCACATAAAAATCAACTATGCAATTTACCACAGAATTAGTAGTTTTTATTTAATTATAAGAATTAAAAAGGATCGCTCTCAATGTAACCGGCTCAAACGTCCCCATAAGACTAGCACCATTACCGCGCTGAATGACCAACGACATTTGTTGCACCAGGTAACAGGGTGATCAAATCATAAAGTTTATTGTTACTTGTACCATAGTACTGTTCTCAGCCGCTCGTAACACTGTTGTCTCACACTTTTTTCAAACTGACCTATTTATTCGTATAGCTTTTATTTTGATTCCTTCACAACTAAAAACATTAAACTGTAGAATTCCCTGCCTAAGTCGATCAGATAAGCTAAGTCTGTTGTGCCGTTTAAAACTTTACTAAAAGCTTATCTTATAGTCTGGTTAGGAAATGAAACTATTTTTCCGGATTTAAATCGCATATATTTGTTTTTTCAAACAAACCGACGTTTCGGGCCCTTTACAGGTCCCATGGTCACGGTTGAATATAGTTACTATTATAGTGAAAAAAATAGGGTGGTTTGCATTAATATTAGACTGGTTGAAGACTGTACCACCTCAGTCAACCGTGACCATGGGACCTGTAAAGGGCCCGAAATGTCAGTTTGTTTGAAAAAACATATATACGCGATTTAAATTCGGAAAAATAGTTTCATTTCCTATGTGTAACAATCGCGAAAACCTAAGAACTCGATATTATAGTCTAGTTATTCTTTTCTTCTATGCGCTCTTTTTCTTTCTTCCGTGATTGTAATTCATGTAAGAATAAGTATGTTTTCTATTGAAGCATTTTTTATGGTTACCTGACAGTAGTCCGAAATGACATGTTCCAGAAATAGCGTTTACTCAAATTGCCATAATCTCGAAAGCAATTTTGAGAGGAAAATCGCATATCGTAATCGGGTTTTTTCTTTCAAACGTAACTTAACCTAACCTAAGCGCTTTGCGATAAACATCCAACATATCCTGAGAGAACAACGGTTTCGTTATAATTCCGTTTTCGGTGTAATGAAAATTCGAATTCATTTTTTATTTTTTTATAATGCGTGTTGATACGGCGAAAAACATGTACCAGGATCGTATTAAGTGGCAGATTGTGGGCTCTACTTACCCCGGTAGAAAAAAGTGTGAATGTAGGTATACATTCTAATTTTGTAAGCATTTTGTTACTGTAGATTTATATGCTGTAGCAGTACAGGTCCGTGTCAAAAAGTTCGTCCACGGAAGTACTGTCGCATTACCTATTTCTGTCGCCAAACAGTTACTGCAAGGTACAGGAACTGGTGAAATTACAGGCATATGGGACTTGTCAACATATGTCAAAGATAACGGGCGAATGGCAATTCCCCTCAAATCTTTGCGATTTGAAATTCTGACTGGCACTACAACTGCTATGGAAAGAATATACTCCACTAGGTTTGGTGTTATTAATGATGCAAATAATTGAAAGAAGAAAAGAAAGAAAAAAGTGCGGGGTGTGTAACACGAACGAGCACAGATTACGAATGAATTGTGAACTGTAATCGCGTTTACGAAGCTAGCCTGAAGATAGGCGCCGTAAGTCCAAATTTTAAAAAGTGATGAGCTTATAAACATGCAATGTAGCGTCAAACACCCCACGTGACCGATTAAGGGTAAAATCCCTATGAGCGATGTACGCGTGGATGCCGAACATTACGAAACGCGGGTAAACAAAAATCGGTGACCAATATGCCGCAACGAAAAACCCGCGAGTGATTCGATGCTAGCAAAGAACTACCAGCAATACTGAAAAGAATTATTAATGGCGAAACGTTTTTATCCGACTGAAACTCCTTTTACTGAATATTGAATTTTAATGTGCATGAATAGAGGATTTTGGTTCCAATAAATTGTTATTGTATTCCTTGTGAAAGAGTTCATCCAGCGAAGTATTGTCATAGTACCTATTTCTACTGCTAAGCAGTAATGCTACGTCTCGATTTTGAAGGGAAAGGATGCTAGTGAAATTACAGGTATATGGAACTTGTTAACTTATGTGTATCAGATCTTTGTGATTTAAATCTCTGAGTGGTACTGCAACTGTTATGGATAGGCTTGTCGCTTACCACCAGGACTTGTTCGTCCCGTCAGATGTTTTTCATTAAAAAAATATTTGTATTTTATCCTCTCAGCCTAACGTTGTCTGTGGAAGATATAGTTATATAGCAGTATGGCAGTTGTATTCTCTCTTTTGTTTGTTTTCATATTTCTTCTTGCGTGCAATAAAGAATATTTGCATTGTATTGCTGTTGTAGTGACCGCTCATTGGAGTTCTTATATCTAGCAACTGCCCCGAGAGAAGTCAAAAACAGTACTGGATGGAAGGAAAGCGTCCGTAAAGTCTCGAACATCTTTCGGCGTTAGACCTTCTGCAAATCAAGTAAGAATTTCTTTTCAGTCGTAGAGAAGAAATACTTACAATATTTATTTTATAGAATATCATGTTTTTATTACTACGATATTCATATTTTTTTGTGAAAATATTCCAAATCGGGGCAAACAGGTGCTGGGTAGAATCCAGCCGGATAGAAAGAATTTTTCTATATTTTGATTCTAATATCTTATAACAACACCGAAAGATATATTTACTTTTGCTAAATATTATTTAGTAGCAATTACATTTAGCGCAATACCTACTAGCGTTCGACTCCAGGCGGAACGAAGGAATTTTTCTTTGTGTTTGTTCGATCTTTGTATCAATAATAAAACGAAAAGAAATACTCTTGCTAAACATTATTTAGTAGTAATTACATTTTGCGCTATACCAGGGTCGGATTAAATGTGGTATGTGTCCTTCCCCGCTATAATGCTCACGCAGCGACGTACTGCGTAATTCACGTAGGTTATGTGTTTCCGTTGAAATAATAATTCTGCCTAATTATATGTAAAAATTTCAACAATTCACCACCCAAGCACATAGTTATTTAAGTATTTAATAATAATAGCTGTGACCTTGCGTGACGTGTAAGGAATGAGTCATTTGAAGTCTATTAGCAGATTAAATATTGAAACGACTCGTTTGGCTGGTAATTATAGTGACCGCTCTGACATGATAAATTGCCTTTTGGAAATGAATATATTGAGAATAAATTTAGTTTTTTTTTTTACTTTATTTGCAGTAACCTAACGTATGCCTGCATTGGGGCAGCAGGCACACAGAACCGACAGCCACACATGTCCTTTCATATTAATAATTAACTATTTGAGAAACGCAACCCTTCAGTAGCAGTAGAACTCTTGTGAAAGAGTTTGTTCAGGGCAGTACTGCCACCATATCTATTTCTGGCGCCAAGCAGTAATGTGAAATTGCAGGCACATGAGACGTATCAACTTTATTATGTCTCAGGGTGACGGGCGTAATGGTAGTGCCCTTCAGATCTTCTTTAAGAAGCTCTGACAGGTGTGTCTTTTACAACCAAGCGCACAACTTTTTAGTTCTGTCACTAGGTATCATAAAAAAACTCCACCGCCGCGCATCGACCCCCATTTTTCGCTGTACGCAGACAGACGTGTTATTACCGAAGAATTCTTTTCTTGATGTGTGAGCGTTATCACGGACTTCTTAACATAGGTTTTAGCCAGTGACCGGTCATGTATGAGTAGATTTTTTATATTACCAAGTGACGGAACGAACAAGTCGTGAGTCTGATGTTAGGCGACACCCCTGTCCATAGCGGTTGCAGTTGCAGCGCCTGAAAGAATTTTAAATCGCAAATACTCGTATCTGAGGGACTTTGCCACTGCGCTGTCAACCTGAGACATGTAGATAAGTGTCATGTGCCTGTAATTTTACCAGCAAGCACCCTTATCCTTCAAAACAGGAACGCAGTAAAGCTCATATTACTGCTTGGCGGCAGAAATAGGTAAGGTGGCAGTACTCTTCTCTCTCACTCTTTCGCAAATAACTCTACTGCTACCGAGATAAGTGATGATGAACCAAACCTGTCCAAATGTTCAATTAACATTAATAAATTCAGGCATTACTTCTATATAAGTCCTTCTTAATAAAAATGGAAGTAAAAAAAATTTGCTACTCCGTGAACCGTGCATGAGAAAAATATTCGACACAAGCGCAGCTCTTATGCACGATTTAACTGTCACTGGGTTCGCGGAGTAACAAATTAATTTACTTCCATTTTTTTTACTAATAGAACATCTAAAAATTATTGTACCTACTACAATCTATATAAGGCCTATTTCAATTACATTTAAACTTTTGTAAATATTGTTTTTACAAAAATGTAATAAATAGCATTTTTATTTACAAACAAATAAAACTAAAAACTAAAAAGCATTTTTATTATTCTGTCTACATTCAATTAAAGTGATCAAAAATCCATTATTTTATTGTCCTTTTCCCTATACCGTTTTTCCTCTTTGGCCGCAATTTTTAAAAACGGTGCTTGTCTGTTGAATTATAAAAATAACGACACGCAATGTGAAACACGATCCAATTCCCATCTGTGTGAACATAGCCACAGACTGTTGAAATTGTTTGAATTAAAATCAATCTTAGCTAAAAAACTTTTCTTTTTTAAATACTAAGTGACGCAGAGAACATGTTGTGCGCCTAGTGGTAACTGTCGCTGAGACGCAATGTTGTTGACGAGTCCCATCTGCTAAAATGTGGTAGTACTTCCCCGGATATACTCTATATAGCTTTACTGCTACAAATATATCTACATCCCTTACTGTTTCTTGCCTAGATAGATGATTGAATAACAAAAAACGGACTCCACTTGTTTGAGGACCTCGGTGGCCTAGAGTTAACCGACACTGTGGATGCTGGATGCAGAGGGCACGGGTTTGATTCCCGGTAGGATCAATTCAAAGAAATGGACTTTACTAAATTGTTTCTTGTGAGGTGTTCTAGGAAGTGCCCCAGAGTGAATTCCATTGCTCAGGTACTCATGGTCCAGGCAATTGGTGTGGTTGTCTGACACATTATTACTGTAAATTTAGATGGTAATTTTGCAATAACACATTAATTTTTCAACTAGGCGACAGCCGTTACACACGCCAAAAAAAATTAGAAATATCTTTATTTTTTCTTTTATATTGTTATATTTGTACGTATTTCTCATATAAAATATTTATTTAAAACATCATATATAACATAAACAAAATAAATATTAAAATATCGTGTATACATAAATATAACGAAAATCCAGTAACACAGTAGTGACCCGTTTAGCGTTTTATGATATATTTATGTTGTTTCTTATTTATGTTTTTTCTTAGTGGAATCTGCCTTACAAAAGAGTAGTGGGTAGTGCTTAATCAATGTGACAATTTCATAAACAATTGACTCACCTATCAATTATAGATATTAGTGATTTTTTTTGGTGTGTGTAACGGCCGTAACCTGGTTAAAAAATTAATAGAAGAATTGCAAAATTACCACCTAAATTTAAAATAATAGTGTGTCAGACTACCACACCAATTGCCTTGTCTCAAAACTTTAAAATATTTATATTGTCGGTGAGAAACTGTATAATAGGTAAAATTACTATTTGCTTTTGTTAAAATTAATGATACGAGCAAATTAGTTCATTTTTGATTATGGAAGTAATTGTTTCAGTGCTCGTCGAACATTCGAACATCACATATGGCATTTTCGTCCATAATGTAGTTAAGTCAATAGTGGTTGCGTCATCACAACTGGGTTAATGATTATAGAGAAAACGCAGGTCTGTCGCAAAGTCATTCTTCTACATTTATGTAAACGTAATTTATGTTATAGACATTTAATACTACCAATTATAAAATTTAGCTCTAACAACATTAATATTTTAAAGCAGTAATGCAACATCGATTGTACCATTGGAAGAAGACCATCTATTTTTCTCGTACCTTGTACATTGCTTGTTACTTTTCTCATAAATTAAAATGAAACGTAATATTGTCGTGTTTGCATAGGACTGAAACAGATAGTTGATAATTTCGCACCCCTCACAGAAGAATGGTATAAGTGGAGTTACGTCAAAAACGATTATTGCTCCATTAGATACAGAAAAATATACGTAACTCACATGCTCTCCAATTCTTGTAACTCTATCGACTAATATTGTACATAGAGTTACAAGAATGGGAGAGCATGTGGGTTACCTATATTTTTCTGTATCTAATGGAGCAATAAACGTTTTTAACGTAACTCCTCTTATACCATTCTTTCATGAGGGGTGCGATTTGGCAATATTTTACTATGGCAAGGGAACTCAGGGTTGTGTAGTTAGCCGCGTTGGACAAAATAGTCAGGCGTTTCCTTCAAAATTGCACGAAATTATTGTAGATTAGTGTGTTACATTATGCCTAGATAGAACCAATTTTGTTGACACCAATCAATCAAATTAAAGGCATCCATATACCTTTCTTTGGCACTAGTAGGTATAAAGTGTAATGTATAAAAATACCTCATAAAAAAACGAGCACGGGACTGTTCTTTGGAAAAACGATGTGAACATTACTGCGTTACGGTTTTAAACGGTATGGGTGCTGGTGAAATTATAGATATATGGGACTTGTTAATTTATATTTTAGGGTGGTGGGCGTAGTGGCAGTGTCCGACAGATCTTTGCGATTTAAAGCTCTGAGTAGAAACTGTAATTGCTACAGACAGGCGTGTCGCTTACTTTCAGGTGCACGACTTTTTCATCCCGTCACTTGGTATAATAAAAAAAACACCAACATGTGTGTAGCAGGCCAGCATCAGGGGCCTTTTCAAATCAAAAGCAGCGTAATTGATTCATTGGTACTTGTTTTAAAAGAAAAACATAACGTTGTTATCTGCACGTGGCAGGAGTTAACAATGTGGACAGGTATACTATCCGATCGTTTTTTATAAGATGGTTTGACTTGGTGCGCTCCAAGATGAATGTAGCCAATCTTCTCGTAATCGATCATTAAAAAATCTACAAAAATGTATACATACCGCTTTTCAATACTCTGTGGTGAGACCCGACTACGTTTTCCGACCGATTATATAAAAAAGCTACATTTCTAAATCCATATTTCCCTTTTAATCAAATATAGCACATAATATGAGAGATGTATCACATAAATTGTGAATTCACTTCTCAAGTAATTGCTGTCTAGTAATTTTCTTCGTGCCCTACATCAAAAACTTTGGCAAGCCTTTCAAGTTTGACGAAGGTGATGAGGGTCTCATGTAAGTTCAAATGCGTAATAACGCAGAAATCTTACGTCAGTCACATATCAAAGTGGCATTGCTGCGTGTTCATGGTCTAGAAATTCTATAATAGGTATTGGAGTAGCTTTTCTATATACGTTACATGGCGCCACCCCCACGACGATGATTGATCGCTCTACGTTTTTTAATTCGACCAGAGCCGCATTACGCAAACTTTTTCCTGATAAACATGGTTCCAGTTTTGTGGAGGATTGTTTTTATATGATTTATTTTAATTTTGTTCGCCATTTTTGCTTTTGTATCGGATGTTTCAGAAAGATAAATCAAGTTAAATTAGATTTTTTTTTGTTAATGTTTTGTACTGATATATTTTTATATCGTTGCGTTTACAAATTTGTCACATGATTTTATGAGAAATGCTGAAAAGATTATAACACTCTTTTAGCGCTGAGAAACAGGTTTATTTATTTTATCACTCATTTTAGAAGGTACTTATATATTATTATTATTATTGTGAATAAACACGAAGAAAAATTCCTTTGATGCGACTGCACTCGAATCAGAGTCTCTCGCCTCAACAAGTCCAATCGTATCTAAGGAATTTTTCTGTCTATTTGTTCGATCTTGGTATGAATAATGGATAATGAAATAACAAAACTAGTGGAGTATTTTGACAATAATCTCAACATCGGTTACCGGAAAATGCGCGAAACCGGATTCATTCCCTAGTTTGCAACCCTAAGAAATGGAATATTTTCTTAAAATTTAAATGGGACCAATACTGAAGTACCCTCATTCCAAGAAAGAAAGAATCATTAAAAATCGGTTCACAAAGGCGTTATCGCGTAACATACATACAAAAAAAAAATCAGCCGAATTGAGAAACTCCTCTTTTTTAAAGTCGGCAAAAAAACAGTCGAATATCGTAAAAGTATAAACATAATGATATTCATTAATACAAAGATCGAACACTCAGAAAAAACACTCAGAAAAAATTCCTTAGATCCGGTTGGATTCGAACCGACGTCTTCTTGCATACCGTGCCAGACGCTATACCAACTAAGCCACGGAACGAACCAACGGACCTCACGAATCCTTCTATGCGCTTACGTCGTGTCTTTGTACTTGGTCTTTCAACGACTTTTTAGTCGTAGCGCCATCTATGAGAAATCTATGACAGATTTATCACCCAGTTAGTACCTTTACAGCTACCAGTCCTGGCGAGAGATGTCGCTATTCACTGTATTAATTAATTTTTTATTGAATTGATATTCAATTATTTTTTT
>NW_020653852.1:4307822-4328876 GCF_003589595.1 Hyposmocoma kahamanoa | reverse complement strand
TGGAGTAATTTCACAAAAAAAATAATTGAATATCAATTCAATAAAAATTTAATTAATAATGATATTCAATCAAAATTAAATTTGTGTTAGTACAATACCTATATATTTATATATTATATTCACGCCAACCACGCAGAAATAACGTTTTTCTTTTTATGTACGACGTAGTACGTAACAGGAATCTGGCAAAATATTATATTTTTAAATTAATGTTTAGCCAAATTGGACCTTTCCAGATCTAAAGGATATTGGATAGAAATGTTTTTATTTCATATTTTATGATACTCGGTGCAACACTCCGAGTTTTAAATTGCACAGTCATTATTATTATCATTACCACTGGACCCTGATACATAAGATGACAAGTCCCACGTGCCTATAATTTCACAACACCTGTACCCTTCAAAACTGGGACCTAGTAATGCTCACATTAATGCTTGGCAGAAATAGATAAGGTGGCAGTACTTCCCTGGACGAACTCTCTCACAAGGAGCTCTACAGCTGCTATGTTTCTACTAATAAACGAAGTCACAATAAATAAATAAATAAATCAGTACATAAATCTTAATAAAAATTTGAAGGAACATACGTGTCAGTAGAGATCGAATCACAACGTTTAATAATTTAAAAAATAACCCAACACGTGATGGATGGTTTGTGTGAAAGATGATATGTATATGAAAGGAATGAACAACGACAGGTGACGGGCGGTAGAGATGAATGGAAGAAAAAGAGATGCTGCAACCGCAATAATGTGATAAAGGCGGGGGAAAGACGATAATAAATCCTAAACACATCTGTCTAGTATAACTAGTCATTTAACGTGGTCCTATGACATGATGATCGTTAGCTGGGTTGCATATGAAAATAAGAAATGAAGTTGGTGGTCAATGCTTTATAAACGAGCGTGTATTGACAAGAGAGGCTGTTTGTGTAAGCTACTTGGAAAATTAACAAGTATGACTTTTAAAACATCTACGAAATAATTTCACAGATTTCTCATAGATGGCGTTACGGCTAAAAAGTCGTTGAAAACCAAACACAAAGATCCGACTACAAGCACGTAGAAAAATTCGTGAGCTGATGATGCCGTGGCTTAGTTGGCATAGCGTCTAGCATGGTTTCTTAGAAGACGTCGGTACGAATCAGGCCGAATCGAAGAATTTTTTTTAGAGTGTTCGATTTTTGTGTTAATAATTATTTAAAAATCAGTTTTAACCTAAGCCATATTTTATACTTTGGAACGAATTACTATGAAAAGTGGTTAATTGAATTATTGTCATGAAACTGACGTTATTAAAGCTCCGCCGGCTGAATAAGTTTGATAACGAAGAGCGAGTAGGCCAATCCACGTACTTTTCCTATATAATTCCTGACTAAATGAGTATTTATAGTGTTTGCCTCAACGTCTTCCATACTCGTATTTCGACATAAAATATGTATAAAATGACTCGTTATCAGGAATTCCATCATCAACGGGCCCAAGAAATCTTGAATTAAATTCTCACACTATGGTCACAGGCGCGTATTCATTCAACTCCTTTTCATTTCAAAATATTATAACATATCAATAGCACAGGTACTCGTTTACTTAATTTAATTATCAGTTACACAATAACTCTTAGGATCACATGGCTAGAAATGGATTAAAAATGTGAAATACAACGAGATCAATACAGAGCTGGCGAACGTCCGATTGGTTCGGTCGCAACAACAAGTATGGCGGTTCTCCCGCGTGTTTCTCCCGCGTAAGCGCACTCCGGTTATTACACTCAACATTACAACCGACAACTGTCACATCCGGTGGCGCTAGCAACATTACAAGTGACAATTGTCGCTTCCGGTTTTACCAGGTCTGTAATTGACCAAATCCAAGCGTACTGCTTAATGTTTCACCATACTAGTCGATAGATGGCATTGTAACTAATTAGTAGGTAATCATAGTTCTACAAGCATGCACCAGGTCGTGTATGGAGTACTTCTGCCACTTATGGGATGGCTCTGCTAAATACCAACTGGTCACTTTAGGTTCAATCGACAAGCGTATCAAGAGGCTTATAGGTGACTCGGAATTAGTAAAGGCGAAGCTGCAGAGTCTTGGACACCACCGAAAAGTTGCTTGCTTATCGGTATTCTACAGGATATAACCACGAGAGTGTGCGATGGAATTGCATAATTTAATTCTGCCTTCCCTTTTCCATTATCGGGGGACTGACGGGGGTGGGCTTCCACCCCTATGTTGTGAATATTCCCAGGATTCGCACGATAGAGAGTGGAAATCTCTGCCTGTGGATTTATTTCTCGAACGCTACAACTTGGACCTTCCAAAGCGAGAGTGAATAAGCATGAATTAGGTGTACATGCTACACCGTTGTCTTCATCTTCACTTTCCATCAGGTGAGATGGAGGTCAAACGATGATGCGGCATATAAGAATGTTTTTTTATGGGACACTATGGGGAAATTCGAAACCATAGAAGATACAAGAAAACTGTCTTAGTCACCATTAAGTCTTTTTTTGTGAAAACTGTGTTGGCGTAGTCAATTTTTAGTCAAGCCGTAAAAATTAACAAAATTAATCAATTTTTTTAGTTCTGATTGACTCAGTTTTATGATGTACACATTTTATTGCATGGAAGGAAAAAAATCGGAACAGCAAAAGTTGGTCAAATTTAATAAAATGATTTTTCACACAAAAGCTTGTTTGATTGATTGTGATGATTTTCACAAAAAGAGACTTAATGGTTCCCAGGACAGTTTCCTTGTATCTTCTAGGGTTTCGGATTTCCCCATACTGTCACATTTGAAAAAAAACACTCTGTGTACATATGTATGTATTTCATATATCTGACATTAATGTATTTTGTAATTGATATTTCAAATGCTTTCCTGATGTCCGGCTAGTGGTAGTGATTGTAATTTGTAATGTCTGTTTTGAATACATGCTAAGTAAGTATTTTGTAATAATTATATATCACGTATTCTGCTCAACCTTGATTACTTATACTTTTATGATAGATTAAGCACGCATTTAACCTCCAACTCACCTGATGGGAAGTGACGATGAGGTCGACGATACAGCAATCACGCCTAAAGTAATTCTAATCTCTCTAGCCTTTGCGCTTGGTCTAAGTTATAGCGTTCAGGGAATATGTCTGCAGCCAGGGAATTCCACTCCATAGCTGTTTGCTATTTAAGTTTTTTTATGATTTGAGTGGCGGGACGAACAAGTCATGCGTCTAGTGGTAAGCGACACGTCTATCCATAACAGTTGCAATGCCATTCAGAGCTTTAAATTGCAAAGATCTTAACGGCACTGCCACTCCGCCCGTCATCCTGAGACAAAAGACCCCCTTACCCTTCCAAACCGGAATGGAGTAATGCTCTTATTACTGATTGGCCGCAGAAATAGGTAAAGTGACAGTACCTTCCTACACAACTCTTTCACAAGGAGTTCTACTGCGTACACATGTGGAAGCAAAGTGATTCGTGCTAATCTTTGGAATATATGCGACTTCGACATAATAATAATAATAATAATAATAATAATAATAATAATAGTAATCCATTTATTTCAGACTTACATTCATCCATAATATTTGTTAGTAACGAAAAATACTTAAGCTAGTGTTAGGTTTAAAATAATAAAATAAAAACCAGCCAATGTCAGGACAACTGGCTACGCATTGGCAGCAGTGTGCAAGCGCATCCACCGCCCCAGCATTGGGGACTCCCATCTTTCCACCAATGTGCTCAGGATGCTGTTCGTACTGAGACGCATACGACGGAGTAGCGATGCACTACGCTTTCGCATGATAGCGTAGAAATCGTCTACATGTTTCTCAGGAAACATGGTCGACGCGCTACAGAAAGGTGGAAGTCGGAACAGCATCCTGAACGCATTGTTATACTGGGAACGCAGTGCTCCGTATGTCCGCCGCGTGTAACTGACCCACAGGCTGCACGTGTAAAAAGACTGACAATATGCTTTAAAAAGCGTTACCTTTACTTCATCTGTACATCGTGCAAACCTGCGAGCCAACATATTGCCACGGACAGCCAGCGCCCTGCGCTCCATACATACAAAGACATAGGGTATTCAACTTGTATTACTTATTAAGCATTAAATTAAGTGACCGTTCGTGTGGAATTAGGCGATAGTCTCTAAAGCAATTTGTTGAAGGGTAACTTTTAAATGACCTGTCACTTTCCTATCTAAACAGTGGGCAGTAAACAAAATGACCACCATCATACTAATGGTGTAAACATGAACATATTGGCCCCATCCGTCCAACGTAGTATAATAAACACTAATGCTACAATTGGGGTACCCTGAAAGGGTACGGAAGTAAACAAACTGTATTCTAACGAAAACTGAAATAAGATATTGAATACACGCAATCAACAGCGACCAGGTGGTACCGGTTTGATTCCCCGTAGGGCCAATTTGGGAAGTGATTTGTTTAAATTGGAAATGATATTATTTATTTCAGATCTTTTTCATATATAATATCAAGTGACGGGACGAACAAGTTTTGCGTCTGATGGTAAGCTTCACGCCTTTGCCCGTAACAGTTCCAGTGCCACTCAGAGCTTTAAATCGCAAAGATCTGAGGGGCACTGCCGCTGCTTCCGTCACCCTGAGACATAAGTAGACAAGTCCTATGTGCCTGTAATTTCACCAGCACCGTTCAAAACTGAAACACAGTAATACTGACATTACTGCTTGGTGGCAGAAAATCTAAGTAGCGTATATTTCTTTAATTGTTATTTTTATAGAATATCATGATTTTTCACTACCCTATAGATATTCATCCATTTTTTGTGAAAATATTCCACTAGTTTGTTGTTAATATTTATACAAATATCAAACAATCGCAAAAAATCCTTCATCCCAACTGGAGTCAAAACAGCGACTGTTGTCTCAACGCGGCTACCGTTTAGCCAACTGAGCTACGGATCCATTTGTAGGTGGTAAACCAGTGGGAGAGAGGTCGCTTTTTAACTGAGAGGTCTATGGTGCGAATCTCTGGGGCGACTTTGACATCCGAGTTGTTACTTTTGTGAATGTTTAGTATTGTAGTGATAATATTTTCCATCTTTTGTCTGTATATCGTAATAAGTTTTTTGCTATAACCCTTTGTTTGAAATATGGTAGACTTTTTTTTGAGAACGTTATTAGACGTTAATCGTCGTTCAACGATAAGCCAACTGGATAAAGTTTAAATTGGTTACCTATCAATATCAAATCAAAATCAAATGACATTTTACAGAAATAACTTTTGCTCGAATTTTCATCACCTCGAAAGTAATTTTGAGAGGAAAATGTTTTTTCTTTTAAACCTAACTTAACCTAACCGAACCGAACCTAATCGTGTCTTTGCGATAAACATCATATCCTGAAAGACAACGGTTTCGTTATAATCCGATTTTCGGTGTAATGAAAATTTGAACAAACATTATGACAGAAAAAAAATTCGAGTTTGTGATAGGTTACCGTTTAAATTATATTAACATTCCTTTTTTACATTATTTTTTTACACCTTTTAAATAAGAAACTACGACCTACCTTTATCAAAATTTCATGGTGTTTAACATTATATATGTGGTAGTTTTGGCGACAACGGTTCTGATAATAAACAAGGCTTAAGGCCCTACCATTGTTTACTATTCTGTGAATAACTCTCACTAACGGTGAATATATAAACACCATGATAAAGGTTCACAGCTCTTGGAAAACGTGTCAAATCCCTAACCCGTTCTGCCGCCCAGCAGTAATGAGCGGTGGTGAAATTACAGGTACATGGGACTTGTTAACTTACGTCTTAAGGCGCTGGGCTACTGGCAGTGTTCCTCAGATCTTTACGATTTAAAGCTCTGAGTGGCACTGCAATTGCTACGGACAGGCTTGTCGATATTTTTGTCCCGTTAAAAAACTGTGGTCTTCGACCTAAACCTTTCCATAGACCTATCCGCTAGGGTGATGATCAAATTAACGTAAGCCCACATTAAGTTATCTTATAGTGAATTATAGTATTGTAAAAAACGCGTGTTTTAAGCAATAACCAATCAAAATTGTTAAGTTATGGTAATAGATAATGAAGCGTAAAGTTGAAATGCACACATGCTAAAAGTGAATGTTGTATATTATGTACTCTATCCCCGTCTAAATCAACACTGCCTTCTAAAATAAAAACATCTGTATATTGCCCTGATAAGCCGAAAAGCACTATCTCAGTCGGAGTAAGTTTTGAGAAAAATAAAATTGTATTGTATTTAAAAATGTTTCTTAGTGGTTTTTTAAATGTTTTAAATTAGATAGCGCTATTTCTATTATATCATTAGATACGAAATTATTGTAGCTATTGAAAGGTATAAAAAAAACTAAAAGGGTGTATCTCAAGGATAGCGCTTTTCGGCTTAGTATAGTTTAGGCCTGGGTTTCGTAAGTTTGCTACATGTATCTTTTGTCGTCTGTTTGATTTTATGAATCTAGCATTACTTACTCTGTATTATTTGTAATGTAAAAGTATTTGAATAAAGATATTATTTTGTTTGAATAAAGTGCTGCTTCACGAACACGAGGTAATTATAATAATAATTCCCGAAAAGGGAAATAAGGGCGAGATTTCAAAATAATTTCTAGTTATTTCTCCATAGTTTTAATTGAATTTACGAGTGCTGTAATCACATTCATTTTAGCATCCGGATTGCGTTCAGTAATTTTCGTTAGCGTTCTAATCTTACGAGGTCAGAGGTAAACGGGGCGGCGATCGCTTTTAGGTTAGAATTTTGAAAGTTTGTACTCATAAATAACGATACTGTAAAAAATCTGTGTACGGTTTATTGTAGAACAGTTCCATATCTCTCTGCTACGTTTTGATTTTAATGCCCCTTCCTTTCAACCTTTGGTTATACGAGAAGGGCACTATTACCAACACCAGCAAGACCAAACTGGGACCTTATCAGACAGATCCTGACCCCAGGTCAACCCGTTTACATAGATTTCATCCGGTCCTCAAAAGGCTACAACACAACAAAAGGTGCAGCACCCTCCCTATTGTCCAGATAGGTGCCGAAGCTGTTGGCACGCTCACCCTTGTGCATTGCACCTGTGTCACCGCTATGTCTTTGAATCTAAATTCATCCATCAAATTTCCACTTTCTAAACAGGCAGGCTCACCTCGCGATGCCGATGTCTCTCCAATTCCTAAACGGCTGGGGGACCGAAGGATATCTAATTTATCCTTTACTATTTCTTTAGATTAGTACCGAAGATATCAGTCGCAATGTTCAGCGAAAGAGTAACATAAATTCCAACTTAAAGGGCGACTCACGTACGCCGCACATCTTTTCACAATAGAACTCCGTCCAAACAGCTACTAAGATGAACATCTTCGTCCCTGCAATTGCTACAAGCCCTGGCAATCCATACCCAGACTCCGAGTCAACTAGAGACGCCCGTAAAGGCGTATCAATGGCGGAAGGCTCTGATCAGACTCCCGCCGTACCGTCGGCAGACTGGAACAATTTATTGTAGAGCATTGTAAACACAATAATAAATAAATAACAACCCAAAATCGAATGAAAACACTATGTCAAAAGAAATTCAATACACTCAATCAAAAGGCATACATAATAATGAGACAGAATTGAATCCAATTGGAAACGTGTAGTATGCGCCGTGTTGTGGGAGCCATTTTAATTGAGAGTGTCGGCCCGAGATGAAACATTGTATTCATTGCTGAACGATTATACACACGAGCGCCGATTCGGAAATATTTCAGGCTTTATCATTTCTAGTCAATTATGGAAACTGAATGTTTGTTTTTAAAAATAAATATGACATTGTATGTAAAGTATATTATTATTAATACAATTGAATTATTAATACAAAAGTTGGACTTAAGAAAAAAAAATCGATCTAATAGGACACAAACCTGCGTCTGTGCCAAATCAGGGCGACCGCTCTACCAACTGAGCTATAGATCGAGTCGGCAGATCTTACGAATTTTTCTATGCGTTTGTAACAACAGTCTTGGTCTTTGGTTTGAACGGATTTTTTAGCGTCGCCCTTCTTTTTTTTTATGTAAAATGGAAAATGGAATCCAAACATGAAGGAGCCTAGTGCAGTGTTAATACAATCACTGCATGCCTACAATGTGCCTCTTCACACCTCGTTTGAAGAACCCTGTGTCGTAAGATGGAGGGATACGAGCCCTGGAAGGGAGTTCCATTTCTCACCTGTGCGACAGAGGAACTTCTTCTTTATAATATTAAATGACGGGACGAACAAGTCGCGCGCCTGATGGTAAGCTTCACGCCTGTCCATAACAGACGTATGCAGATTCGAGTACAGTCAGATCAAAGGAATGGTGGCAAAGCTCGCGCACATGCTTGCGTGGAAATGGAAAGGCACCACATTCTCAACACAAGTCACATCCCATATCTCCCTAATGGTTATGATTATACCAACTTAGTATTTGGTAACCAATGTCATACCATTTTATGTGGTACCTGTAAGAAGGTTGCCGGTAAGAAACAGTTCCATACGATTGGTGTAATAAGGTGTCATCTGCAAAATAACAACTTTTCAGGAAAAAAGGCTTAAAGATTCTACAAACGAAATTGGTCTACTTATTTTTTATAATACTAAGTGATGGGACGAATAAGTCGTGCGCTTGGTGGAAAGCGACACGACGTACTTCAACTGTCACGGACAGGCCGTGACAATTGAAGTACCACTCAGAGCTTTAAATCATAAAGATCTGAGGGGCACTGCCACTGCGCCCGTTACTCTGAGACGTAAGTTGACAAGCCCCATGGGCCTGTAATTTTACCACTTACCCTTCAAAACCGGAACACAGTAATGCTCACATACTACTTGAGGGCAGAAATAGGTAAGGTAGCAGTAATCATCTGTCTCTCTCTTTCTCACATGCAGCTCTACTACTACTATGGCTAAATACGTAGCGTTTGCCACTTGCGCCGTCAATGGGAATTGCAATGTGTCGTGCCGATCACTTTGACCCCCGAAGGCTCCAATAGATAGATGTAGTGCCGGTCATTTATTGACCCGCCAAGGCGATGAACGTGTTAAGCAATAAGCAACTATTTAGGGCATCACGTCACTGGGGGCATCGAATTCACGGTCCCGACATGGGAACAATGGGCGAGTTGGAAGTTTTATTAAAAAGTGGCACGGTCCGGTCGCCCATATCAGATTACCATTGTGTTTTTTCTGTTGGCCATAGGACTATTTTTATTATAATGAAAACGTTGCGCTCGTATTTAAGAGTGATGTTTTTGTCACAAAGGGCTATTTCGTGCCTTTTTTGTCTTTTTAGTTTTGTGGAAAATTGCTAAAACAATTTTTTGCTTAATTTTGAATGCTTAGGACACTCAAAGCCGTGGTAATATAATAGTCAGACCTATTGCTTCTCAACCAGAGGCTGTAGGTTCGAATTCGGGCTCGCCTCCGTTATTTAACTAGGGCCTAAACCCTGGCCTGAGAGGAGACCTGTGTTCAGCAGTGTGACATTTAAATAGGTTGATGTTGAGGGGCATCGAAGCTCATTTTTCATAATCCCCCAGTCTTTAAGTCTCCGGTGTTAGTGATTACGGAAGCTCTCCCTACCCAACAATTCACACCACAGCATTGCTGTTGTATACAGTAAAACATACACATAATACACATTACGATGTAATATCGCACCCTTGGCCACGTCTGTAAAATGATAACTTTTCAATACAGAGGTTAGAACATCCTACGAAAGAAATGACTACATAACTTTTTATGCTTGAATGGGAGTAGTCGGGACTAAAGCTCTATTACAGGGGATATCCAGATGAATAAGACCAGCGAACTATATATTACACTTATTTGGTATTGTTTTGTCGTCGTTCTGAATCACCGCAATGCGCGCGCGACATTTCAAATTTTTACGTTGTATGCATACTATTTCATTAGGTACTCTCACAATCAGGTTACAAAAATAAATAATAAATTTGTTATAATATATGAAAAACAAATAATATTTCTTTTGATTGTAAGTTTAAGTAACTATAAAGTACTTAGATAGAAACTGAAATGATAACAATCTCAGTACAGAGTACTAAAAAAAACCGACCTCAAAATTACGTGGAATTACATCTATTTGCCAAGTTTTATTGTAAAATATCCCTTAGTTCGCCACTGTGCAGGACTTAAAACAGGAGATCATAAAAATCGGTTCTCACTACTCAAAGTATATTGAGAGAGAACAACGCCTTGAATTAGAGAATAGCAAAACCAACCATTAAAATAATTGCTCCTTAAGTAAAATTTAGGCGCTATTTATAAAAATGAATGTTCATGCGTGATCAGCCACCCTCAGAGGTAGATGATTTTCTTCAAAATGAAACGGGACTACTATGAAGGTACCCTCTTTCCAACAAATAAAGAATCATGAAAATCGGTTCACAGATACCGGAGTTATCGCGTAACATACATACAAAAATAAACGTACAGTCGAATTGAGAACCTCCTCCTTTTTTTGAAGTCGGTTAAAGATAAAAATAAATTAGCCCAACTACTTGATGCGTAAAACGGAATATATATCCATAGAGACTTACACCATAGAATCGATAAAACGAATCGGCTATTGTGTATCTCGCGTCAATACGTGTGCATACACTTTGAATGCGGGTCGTTTTCTTTTGTTTGAGCTTTGCGTGCAGGTTTTGTTTTTCGTTTCATTGCTGTTGATGTTATGCTTTTTTTGTTTGGTTATTGTCGATTATTTTATTAGTTGCGTAGTTTTTAGTAACTTAATAATATAATAATTGAATCCTTTTTATTTTGTTTATTATTAATTGTTTCTAAACTATAGTCTCTAAATCGATTCTCTCTTCGTTACAACCTTGATAAGATGTTTAAGTGTTTTTTCATACGAATTTACATAATTGTGTCACTAGAAACTTTTTGAAGTTTATAGTCTAAGCATGTGTAGTATAAGCATGTGAAATTTAAGATTGGTCCCAACACCCTGCGCGCCTCTTGCAGCGCCAAATAAAATTTATTGTCCCGCGCTTGATCAATGTGCAACCACAGAGAGTTATAAAATTTCACATAAATGTTACAAAAAATAATGTATACCCCGTACAAAAACTAAACCTCTGTAGTAAGTTGCGTGAGTATTACAATGAAATATGTTCTGATTGTGATATTTCTAACCGCGGTGTCCCTACTTTTAAAAGGTTCTTGCATTGTTGCAAGATGAATAATGTACTCTTTTTGTTTTGTTTTTTATTTCTAGAACAATAATAATAAATTTTGCGTCAGTTTATCTATATCCCTATTTTTGATTGAAAAGCACAGTTATAATTGGGTACAGATTCTGATGTCTTTACTCTATCAATTTGTAAAGTGTTTCTTTTTTTATATTGTTTGTGTCTTGTGTGTGTTGTTATTGGTGCCGTAAGTAAAAAATAAAAATAAAAAATAAAATATAGAATTTAATTCATGTAGTTTGTATTATTTTTAAGATTTTCTTGTGACTTTTTGACGTATGATCAAATGTTTCTTTATTTATACCAACGGTTTTGTATATTGGAAATTGCCGGGACCATTGGACGTGTAAAGAGTCCGATAAGTTGGTTTGTTTGAAAAAACGAATATATGCGACTTAGACCCTGAAAAATCAGTTTCATTTACAATGTGTCGCGATCGGGAAAAATCTACGAACTCGATACAGCACTAGCGGTAGCTTGGTAGTGGAATTGCGTAATTAATATATGGCCTTAGGACCTTTTTGTACCAAGCCCCAGACAGTATACTTTATGTAATACTTGAAATTCTTAATTAAACTCAGTTTATAATTATTATTTATACTTTGAATTTAACATCTCCAACATTGTATTGAAGAGTAGTTTTCCGTGATGAGAATGTATTCTTTGTTACAAGCTTCTGAGTAGTTCGGGTTTTTCACGGAAACACACCACACATAAAAAATGTCCCTGGACCTGACTTTTCATTATCAATAAAAAATTCTGTAAATATCAGATGTGTATTTTAATATAACGAATATTATATTAGAATTCATTATGTAGCACTGCGTTATGATAACAGATAAAATTGGCAAAAAATTCTGTAGAATAATACAAACTTTGCGAGTTGTAACGTAAATGCCGTAAGTTATTTTTTCCGTACAGTTGTTGAAACAGTCATAAAAGTTCGAAGCCATAAAAATATTTACTCAATACGTCCATTATGAGATGTCCTAAGGCACTTCGCAAATATTTAAAATAATTTCTTATTTCAAGCAAATGTTTTACTATTTTATGTCCTTGATATATACGAAGTTAATTAAGTCGTTGATATTCGTAACTATCTCAAAAGACAAAGGGGAGGAAGTTGACGTTCAGCAGTACCCCAAAAGGGTACGATAGTAATAACAGCCAAAAATTAAACGAAAACAGTTTGGCTAGCAATAACAGACAGACCAACATGTTAATTAAATAATTCTTTGCGCATAAATATTCCTGAGAACGAACAAGATTGTTTCCCTAGTCAACAGTATTATAACGGAATGAAAAGATACCTAATTATAGGCAAGTGTACTGTCCTAGTATAACAAGACAAAGTAGTCTAACTCCTGTCTTTACAGTCAATGCCTCACACACACACATCGCTCGGAGCCTAGGGTTGTCACATTATTATTAGTAAAGTACTAAAAAACTGACCTCAAAAGTTTGTGGAATTACATCTACATATTTACCAAGTTTTTTTGAAATCGGTTACCGGGAAGTACGCGAAACCGGACTCATCCCCTAGGGTGACAACCCTTAGAAAGAGAATATGTTATAAAATTTAAATGGAACCAATACTGAGGTACCCTCTTTCCAACGAAGAAAAGAATGCGTTATCGCGTAACATTCATAAAAAAATTATTTAATGATGATGATCTTTCAAGTCGGTTAAAAAATAAGGTATTTATCACAGTATTCTTGTGCTATATAGTGTTTTCCATGAAGTATGTTCATGGATGTATGTACATAGACAACCACAATTTACACCTAAATCCACAAGAATAGTAAACGTAGGCCGTACAAATAGTTCTCCCAGTCCAGGAATCGAACCCGGAACTTCTGTGTAATAGTACAGCATGGTAACTGTTCGGCCACTGAGGCAGTTATTGAAATAACCTTTGTTAAATCCAGTATCTAAATATTGATATTTTTATTCCAGTATCGTGAACTAGGATCTCGATTGTGGGAGTACGACTATAAATTAAAAACGAATGCTGAACATTTCTTAAGTTAAGGCACTAATTGTCCAAATAACCATAGACGCAATTACACACACATTTAATATTTGATACCATTTTTAAGTACTTAGCGAACATTGTAATCAATCCTGTGTAACTAGAGTGCTCCGTGAAATAATGCCAATGTGTGCGTCTGTACATAGTTCGCAGCGGGCGTACACACGTACAAAAATCACTGTACTTTGATAGTAAATACACATTTTACATTACTCTGTGATAACGGCAAATAGAGAAACTTAGCTCGTATTATCACAAAATGTGTCGGAAACAGGAAATAGCAGTTTGGTGCAATATTGATATATGTTTCGTTTTTCTCATACAATTTAATTAACGTAGACTAAATGCAACTTTACGTATATTATTAGTAATAGGGCTCTTTGTAAAAGAGTTTGTCCAGGGAAGTACTGGAAGCAGTAATGTGTCATGTGATTTTGAATATCAATGATGCTGTTGAAATACAGGCATACGGGACGTGTTAGTTTATGTCTCAGAGTGACGGTTGTAACGGCAGTGCCACTCAGATCTTTGCAATAGCTCCGAGCTGCACCTCAACTGTCATGAGTACTCGCGTCGCTTACCACCAGGTGCACTTATTCCTCCATTCGATGCAAAATGTGATTATTAGTTTCAGATATTGATCTAGATCTTGCTTTAGAATGAAAAGCTCTTCTTATATCTCACATTGACATTTCATAACGAAAAGGCCGTAACTGTAGTTGTTTTTCAACTATCGACGCATTTGTGTGTGCAACGTATACCAGCTTCGTCATGTTTCGATTTTACTTTCATCACAGTTCCCTTGGGACTACGCATTTTGTTTAGCTTCCGTTACTATATGCCTATTGGCATTTTTGTTCTGTGCCGTCGGTAACGTTTGCATTGTATTGTTTCTCTTTTTTCCTACACATTTTTCGCCGACGTTCGCGCAATACAATTTTATTTTCTGCTATTGCGCGGTTTGTGTGAAAAAGATGCGAATGGAAGGGAAAAAAGATGTAAACGTATTTGATATCGTTCCATACGCCTAACATGGGTTTTATCGCCTACCTCCAATATTCTACTATATCTCACTTTGAATACAATAGTGTATTAACTCAAAAAGTGTATATTTTCAGAATCGATGAAAAACGAATTTATACTCTTTCTTCGCGTGAAAGATTATTCAAATGTATTTATATGTTAAAGTTTATTTACAAACATCTAAACAATTTCGTACTTGCCAAACATATTTAAAAATAAAACTAAAAGTTAATTTCAAACTTTAGAATAAGGACTCTTTTGTTCAGATCTTACTTACAAAACCTTTGTCTCATTTTGAGTTAAGTTGATATTTTTTAATTGTTTCTTACAATATTCTAACGATGGTTTTATTGACGAATAGAGAATCAAATTTTACGTTCAGAAATGGTATAATCTTGAATTTCACGTATTTTGAGTTACGACACTATTGTAATTAGCAGTGCGATATTTGATGTTCTTTTACACTGAAAACTTCTATCAAGTGACACACCTGAATTCGTGGTGGCCCATTCTTAATTTGGCATACCTGGAACAAGACATGAGAAATTATTAATTAAGAAT
Organism: Hyposmocoma kahamanoa; assembly: GCF_003589595.1. Classification (NCBI taxonomy): domain Eukaryota; kingdom Metazoa; phylum Arthropoda; class Insecta; order Lepidoptera; family Cosmopterigidae; genus Hyposmocoma; species Hyposmocoma kahamanoa. The sequence continues at coordinate 4,313,989 of NW_020653852.1, read as the reverse complement.
TAATTACGGGCACATGGGATTTATCTACTGTATGTTTTAAGGTAACGGGTGGCAGCGCCTCTCAGGTTAACGGGCCTGTTATGGACATTGCAAGGCACTGCAACTGTTATGGATAGGCATGCCGCTTAACCCTAGGCGCACGACTTGTTCATCCCGTCACTAGATATATAAAACAAATTTAAAAAGTAACTATCTATTCATTTAGGAAATGAAACTATTTATCCGGATTTCAATCGCGTATATTTGTTTTTTCAAACAAACCAACGTTTTGGGCCCTTTACAGGTCCCATGGTCACGGTAGAATGTCAACCATAAACCGTGACCATGGGACCTGTAAAGGGCCCGAAACGTTGATTTGCTTGAAAAAACAAATATACGCGATTGAAATCCAGACAAAATGGTTGCATTTCCTATGTGTAACAATCACGAAAACCTGAGAACTCGATAGATATTCATTGTCAACATTTTTAAGGCTTAAAATTATTATTGTTAAGAATTCTTAAAAATACACTTCTGTGGTGTATTGGGACACCTCTTTGTGCAGTCTATGGTTGTTTCCGTATCTTATGTCATCTATGTTTATATCGTCTTTTTTTTTTTTTTTTATAATCTAAATTTAAGGAGCTTTACTGTGTATTTTAATAGTAATGTCGCTCCGTAATGCTACTTAATTTATACATCTAACCTAGATTAAGACTATCTAAATATATTTTGTACAGTATTTTGGCTTCGTTCGACGACGGAACGGCCAGTATACTGTTACACCACCCAGTCTGCCGTATGTTAACTATACTGCCCAACTGTCTCCTGAGTCTCTCGGTCCGAACACATTCCATCAAAACGTGGTAAATGTCTTCAACGACGCCGCAATTGCTACAATAAGGAGTTGGTGTAATGCCCATCAAAAAGGTAAACTTCTTTGAAGGAATGTGCCCAGAGCGCAACCTCAGAGCCGTCACAACGCCAAGTCTATTCATTTATATCGTCTAATAAGAAAGAGTTCCATTACGATTGAATTAACTGTATATAGTCACACATTGAATAAAGTTATTATAGTGAACAAGAATTTAATTAATTCTGCTGCCGCCTCCCTCACCCATTCGTCCACTACCTCAACAATTTCACTCAACTCTTTATTGACGTAACATTATCGTCAACGAATTTTTGTACTTACTTCTTACTGAAAACTAGATGATTTAACCGTTAATTTACTGCGTATTAAAGTAATTAATATGTGGTATTGTTATGTCACCTCGGCAGTGGAAAAATCTCATTTGATTAGACGCAATTGCTCCGCCTGTTGAAGGATTGGCCATCAAGCTGAAATCTAATACACAGGATGGCACTTCAATCCACTTTCTACGTTAAAGTTATACAAATATAATGTATATTATAATTAACCAAATAAACCAATGATATGCAGGTAGACCGACGAACTAACAATCAGACAATATGCCCTATATTTTGTAAATTAATGTTTTTTTTTATATGATACCAAGTGACTGGAGGAACAAGTCGTGCGCCTAGGGTTAAGCGGCATGCCTATCCATAACAGTTGCAGTGCCTTGCAATGTCCATAACAGGCCCGTTATGGACATTGGTAAGCAACACGCCTGTCCATAACAGTTGCTTAACCACTCAGAGATTTAGATGAAAGATCTGAAGAGCACTGCTACTGCGGCCGACAACCTAAAACAAGTTGACTAGTCCCACGAGCCTGTAATTTTGTAATATTTCAATTTCAATTTTAGATATAGGGTTTCACACCAAAGTCCACGTTGCTGCTTCAACGCGGGTCAGGGCCTTTATACGGAAGAGTTGCGTGAACCATTCTCCGACTTGTTTTCTTTATCATAATGACAATGATAACTAAAGCTATGTTAAAATGATTGATTCTCTCAATAACCCGAGGGTTTGCGCTGTAGGACCAATTTGAAAAATTAACCTAGTACTACAGAATGAAAACTATTGCTCTCGTATTTATAGTACAGGAAATTCTTTATTTACAGATAAGGTAATTTAGGTGGTGATTGTCTGACAGATTATGGTTGTAATTAATTCATTAAACTATTCGAAGTTTTAGATTAAGTAAATATACACCCAAAGAACATCCCATTAAATCGAATGAAGAACAGCAAACTCTTAATTGAAGGTCCCAAAGTATAATTTCCAGTCTTTGCGTTACGCAAAACTTTACGAAGGGCATCCCGGGGCCATGTTTACAAAGGACCTCTCTGAATCGTTATGAATCATAACTCTGAATAGGAAAAAAAACTTTTTATTACATTTCCCGTGTAACCAATTCAATTTGTTTTTATCATTAAATTTGAAAGTATATATAGAGATAATAGTAAATTGGAATTAATGGTACAAAATTGTTATAAAATCAGTCAGCATTTATTTTATTTGTTAACCTACTTCAAAAAAAGGAGGAAGTTTTAAATTCGACTGTGTGTTTTTTTGGTATATACATATATGTTACGCGATAACTCATTAATAACGCATTTGTGAACCGTTTTTGATGATTCTTTTTTTGTTGACAAGAGGGTACATCAGTAGTGGTCTCATTTAAATTTGAATACAAGAATACAAGATATTTATTCGCTGAAAAATGTAGTTTACAATGGTGTTATAGTATATTATTATTAGATCGTACATTTCACGAAAACTTGGCATGCGAATATTTTACACAATTCTTATTTCAATCACGCACAGTGGTTAAATTTTACATTTTATGTTATCTATTAAAAAATCATTTATATTGTAGTAGCATTGTGTAACTAACAAATTATGTAATTTTATTTTAAATTGCCTACAATTTAGTTCTTTAACTGCATCTGGTGTTTTATTAAATAATTTAGGTGCCAATATAGACATCGTTCTATTATAAAATTCCAAGGTGGGGCGTTGTTTTGTCCGTATTTCTATTTTGTTCCTTGTTTTCCTGGGATGTCTGGTTTTCACTAGATTAAAGTTGCCTGGATTTTGTTTTATATAAACACACATTGAACATAATATTCCACCTGATTTCACCCACTGCTGGGTGAAGGCGTACCGAAGTTTGTGCCATCCACCACGGTCCCGTGCTAGCTGCATCCATTCACACCCGCGTCGCGTACTATGTCGTCGACCCACCTAAGGGGATATGGGCGTCCAAATATCATCTCTAGATCCCAAGTCAACTTCACCTGCACGCGGTATCCCCTGCCGATCAACGAACGAAGCTCTGACGCAAAACTCGCTACGACGCACTGGCCAGCGCGGCGTTTTTATGGCTAAACCCCCATTGTCAAAACTAGGCAAATAGATGTAATTCTACGAATTTTTGAGGTCGGTATTTTTAGTACTCTGTAGTGAGATTATTTTATATATTCCTTTAGATACGGCAATTAGGACCTATATAATATATAACTTAAAGACCAACACATAAATTTAATATAATATAGAAACTAATAACTAATCTACACGAATTGCAATTGTGGTCGACGTGCGATATCAGGTAACCGGCCTCGGAATCACCCTTCCCTCTTCGCCCTTCGGCCAAAACTCCTCCTTCATGAAAGTCGACAGACGTTGAAAGCTCTAAGTTACTGTTATGATTATTACCAGACTTCCTACAGCTTATTTGATTAAAAAAATACAATTAATATCTGAAGGAGTACTTTGAAAAATCTTAACTACTTACTTCCCTGTGTACTGTAACCTGGAGACGTAGCTTAGGATATAAACTATATAAACTGGGATTAACTTCATAACTTGATATTTATTATATTTTTTTTACATGTTTACTTCTAGAGGCTACTTTTAGATCACTCAAGATGTTCTTTTCTTCTAACCTATTTTTTCAAACACATTCTAAATACAAAACTATATTCACTCAGCCAGAAGTTCTACTCATAGAGTAGAGCCTAGACTACAGTACTGTAGGAGCGTAGCCGTGATTATAGCGTAGTGAGAGATAATATTTAATATTTAAATGATGAATATATTCATAATTAAATATTTACTGTGAGCGTTCGGTTCGAAGATTTCTCCAGAACTCTTTCGATGTTCATTTGACAACTACCTTCTTATATTTATACAGTTCCAAATACAAAAAAATACCATCTAACCAGGCTGCGCTACAGAACCAACCACCAGTAGTAGACCTCCTTATGAAAGAGTTCGTTCAGGGAAGTACTGCCACTTTATCTATTAGAGTGGTTATACATAGCGGCTTTTAATGGCGATGCAAACGCGCGATTGCATCGCTGCTTAACATCGCACTTGTGTGTAAAAGTAGACGGTTAGCTACTGTGATAAGATTTTCATATTTATTGTGCCGGCAAAGAGTTACACGCTTCGTGCGAACATTGCCGAACACATTTGAGAAAATTACTTTTCGTATTTGTTGACTTCATTATCAAGGGCGCGACATGAAGGTGTCAATCAAAACAAATAGGCACACAGTTTAAATAAATTGTCACATCAATTACGCTTCATTATACTTTTACTAAAATTACACGAACAGTGTAAAAAAAGGACAGAATTACGCCAGGTGTTGTTTTACACTTGTAAATTTTTGATACGGCCCTCAGCCCTGAGTTGATTACGTCACCCTCAAAATAGGCCATCTAGGCAGATAGCACCTCAAAAGGGGGGTATTTTATTCTCGCAACATTTTGATAATAATATTCTTTACGTATTCCACACACGCGCGCTGCAGTTTTGAATATAAAAGAAAGCGTAGATTTTGGTCAACGTTGACATAGATACTGTGAACAGATTGTAATTTAAGGCATTTATGTTACGGTCTGCAAGGGCGTTGTGTTGAAGAGATAAGTGCGATGTCATAGGTAAACAGAAGCATGTTTGCAAATACGTATTTTTCCAATCTGCACCTTCGACAAATTACAGAAGACGCCGTTTTGAATATAAAATAACTCTTCGATTTCGGTCAACACAGTAGATGTAGATGCTATTGTCAGATTGTAATTTAAGGCGCTTTACGGTCAAACATACCTATGTGTTGAAGGGAGGAGTACGATGTCACTGGTAAACAGAAGCGTGTTTGCAAATAGGTATTTTCCAATCTGCTCGTTTTGACCAATTTACGGAATGCGATCTTTTGAATATAAAATAACGCTTCAATTTCGATCATCAACATAGATGCTATTGTCAGATTGTAATTTAAGGCGTGTTACGGTCAAACAGACCTATGTGTTGAAGAGAGGAGTGCGATGTCACTGGGTCAAACAGACCTATGTGTTGAAGAGAGGAGTGCAATGTCCCTGGTAAACAGAAGCGTGTTTGCAAATAGGTACTTTTACAATCTGCTCTTTTTGATCAATTTACGGAATACGACGTTTTGAATATAAAATAACGCTTCGATTTCGATCAACAACATAGATGTTATTGTCAGATTGTAATTTAAGGCGCGTTACGATCAGCTAAAGAGAGAAGTGCGATGTCAAAGATAAACAAAATTGTCTTTGCAAATAGGTATTTTTCCAACCAGTATTTTTCGACCAAGCGCAAGACGCTGTTTTGCATACAAAAGAACGTTGCGATCTCGGTCAACACTGACGTAGATGTTATTATTGGATTGTAATTTAAAGCGAGCCACCTGAGAAGTGGGAAATAACTGTTTTGCTAGATCAAACGATTGACATATTTTCTATTACATACCATACACCTAAGGATACACTCTAAAGAATGTGCTAATTTATTGCACAATAGGATGTCCTTCACCCCATCATATAAAATGCTGAAAACAGACTAAAATAAAAAACAAAACGAATTGTTTGAGAATAAAATACCAACTTTGCACATAATTTTTATAAGGACTTCTCTGTACCACAACGAAACTGCAAAGTGTTGGTTTTCAACGGAAACCTTGTAGTTATTAAATTCACATTTACATACTGTGGGGACAATACACCTTCTAAAATGTAGGTTCGTTGAAACACTTCGCTATATTGCACGTTACGATCTACTATAGTGATGTGTGTTGAAGAAAGATGCAGATGTTACAGGCAAACAACCTGCGCCGCTCGGCTAGTTTGAATAAGGTGGCGTTTTAAATAAAAAGAACGAGTCGATTTTGTTATAATTATTAATACAAAGATCGAACACTCAGAAAAAACACTCAGAAAAAATTCCTTCGATCCGGTCGGATTCGAACCGAC